>NC_090448.1:375312876-375621626 GCF_031143425.1 Pleurodeles waltl | reverse complement strand
GAACTGTCCCCCTCTGTATTGTCCCCGAAAACTTCCCCTGTGATACGGACTCTGGTATGTGGGCCTTGTTTGTGAGGTTGAGGGTTCTGTGCTCTGTCCTCGAAACCCCCCTCTAAACTGTGTTTTACGAAATGTGCCTCTGCTCTGTGGGGAGTAGAGTGCGCCCATGGCTTTGGCCGTATCTGTGTCCTTTTTAAGTTTCTCGATAGCAGTGTCCACCTACGGCCCAAACAACTGCTGTCCGTTAAAAGGCATATTCAGCACCGCTTGTTGAATTTCCGGCTTGAATCCTGAGGTGCGTAGCCATGCGTTTCTCCGTATGGTGACCGCTGTATTTACAGTCCTTGCAACTGTGTCTGCTGCATCCATTGCCGACCGTATCTGGTTGTTAGAGATACTTTGGCCTTCTTCCACCACCTGTTGTGCCCTCTTTTGGAACTCTTTGGGTAGATGTTCTATGAAATGTTCATTTTGTCCCAATGAGCCCTATCATATCTAGCTAGCAAGGCCTGTGAATTTGCAATGCGCCATTGGTTGGCTGCTTGTGCCGCGACCCTTTTCCCCACTGTGTCGAACTTGCGACTTTCCTTGTCGGGTGGTGGTGCATCTCCCGAGGTGTGTGAGTTCGCCCTTTTGCGAGCTGCCCCTACTATCATGGAGTCCGGTGTCAATTGCTGCGTGGTGTACACAGGGTCTGTTGGTGGAGGTTTGTACTTTTTCTCCACCCTTGGAGTCATGGCCCTGCCTTTCACAGGCTCTGAAAAACACTTGCTTTGAGTGTTTCAGCATTCCCGGTAACATAGGGAGACTCTGGTACTGGCTATGTGTGGACTACAGAGTATTAAACAAAAAGTCATCTTCAATTGGTTCTGCATGCAGGGTGACATTGTGAAACGCGGCTGCTCTTGACACCACCTGTATGTAGGCAGTCCTGTCCTCAGGTGGTGACGGTCTCCCTGGATAACAGTCGGGACTGTTATCTGATACTGGCGCATCATAGAGATCCCATGCATCAGGATCATCTTGACTCATTCCTGTATGAGTTGGAGACTGCATCATTGGTGGAGTGGCTACCGGTGATGGTTGTGGTGAGCGTTGTGGTGGCGGAGTTATTTGTTTTGCCACCTTTGCTTGTGGTTGCTTGTCTTTCTCTTGGAAGGCAAGTTTCCTTTTAATTCGGATTGGAGGGAGAGTACTAATTTTTCCTGTGTCCTGAATGTGGGGGTGTCTTTGAGTGTGATCTGGCTCCCCTGCCTCTAGCTCCTGTCCGAATCTGTGTCCTAGCATCTGTGTGGACAGGCCCTGTTCCTCGGTGTAGGAACTTTGTTTCGGCTCCGAGGCCGGATGTTTCGGTATCGAAACCTTTTCGACCATCTTTTTCGGCTCCGAAGACACTTTTTTGCCTTTCGGTGTTCCGATATCTCTGTGCCGACTCGTTTCGGTGCCGCTCTCTCGATGTCGAGATTGCTGTGACCCGGTGTCTCGGGTCAAGTCTGTTCTGTGCCGGTATGACTTTGACACAAGTGTGCCCTTTTTCGGTGCCGATGGCCGGTCACCTAATTTTCGGGTTAAGCCATGGCCTGTTGGCGGTGGCGTCCCCTGGGCTTTAGTGATTTTTCCGTGAGTCTTGGGCAGGGGCGTCTTACTCACGGTTCTCGGCGTCTGTTCGGAATCGACCTCATCCGAGTCCGAATCCGCGATGGAGAAGGTTTCTTCTTCCTCCAAGTGATGGTGTCCTGCCGGCGCCGACGCCATTTGAAGTCTTCTTGCTCTCCGGTCTCTTAGCGTTTTCCTCGACCGAAACGCTCGACAGGCCTCACAGGTATCCTCTTTGTGTTCGGGAGACAAACACAAATTACAGACCAGATGCTGATCTGTGTAAGGATACTTGTTGTGACATTCGGGGCAGAAGCGGAATGGGGTCCGTTCCATTAGCGTGAAAGACGCACAAGGTCGGGCCGACCAGGCCCCGCCGGGGAATCGAAAACCCCAAAGGGCCACCGGAGCTCTTCAAAATTCGGTGTTGATCTGTTTTAACTAACCAGATACTGAACGCAAACAATACCGTCGAATTTTCCGAGATTTAACTAACTTTCTGAACCGACACACGGAGCGAAGAGGAAGACGTCCGAACCCGATGGCGGAAAGAAAACAATCTAAGATGGAGTCGACGCCCATGCGCAATGGAGCCGAAAGGGGAGGAGTCCCTCGATCTCGTGACTCGAAAA
Organism: Pleurodeles waltl; assembly: GCF_031143425.1. Taxonomy (NCBI): domain Eukaryota; kingdom Metazoa; phylum Chordata; class Amphibia; order Caudata; family Salamandridae; genus Pleurodeles; species Pleurodeles waltl. Next base: position 375,619,398 of record NC_090448.1, on the reverse strand, counting down.
GACTTCTTCGAAGAAAAACAACTTGTAACACTCCGAGCCCAACACTAGATGGCAGGATAATGCACAGCATGTGTATCTGCAGCTACACATGCCATTATATATATATATATATATATATATATATATATATATATATATATATATATATATATATATACACCATAGCTCCCTAAAAAGCCTGGAGAATGTATGGGACACAGTGGCAACAAGAAGGGGATTGATAGATGTCCCTTCCCCAATCCTACACACCCCAGAATTCACTCCCAGGTTGCAACCTAAGCACTTCCGAGGATGGCAGGAAAGGGCCTGTAAATGAATCTGAGCCCGTTTGACCCACAAGGAATCATCCCCTTCGAGCAGCTTAAGAACGATTATGGCCTAATGGAGGCTGACTGAGTTCAATACTTACAGGTGGGACATTGGGTGCTTCACCTCTCCATACGGCCCCACGCGGAACGACCTTGGACACCATTCGAGCGCTGGTTAATCCTCAAGCATAATGACAAGCGCTTAGTAACAGAACTTTATTTTATTCTATCCTAGGCAAAGAGGAGACCAAGGCCCGCCACCTGGGGAGTGACCACGGGAGGACAAACTAGGCAGGGCCTTGTCCGACGCCAAATGGGAGGACATAAATTACAGGGCTAAGCATACGGCACATAATATCCCTAGTGCGGAGATAGCATATAAAATAGTGTCCTACTAGTACCTGACCCCAGCAAGGCTGTGCACTTGGCTTCAAGGTCACTCTAAGGAGTGTTGGAGGGGTTGCAGGGCGACGGTCATGCTAATACACCTGCTATGGCACTGCCCCAAGTTAGCATGATTCTAGGGACAGGTCACAGATGATGTAAACAGAGCCTTCAAGACCTCAATTCCCCTTTTCCCAGCTTACACTTTACTTGGTCTCCCTAACCCTCCGACATTTGCTCTATATTCTAGCAGGGGGCAACACATGGCACTTGCACTGGAGGCGGCACACCAAGTTATCCTGGCCCTCTGGGGCACTGATAAAATCCCACAATACACATCTGGCGGCACAAAGTTTGGTTCATCCTGGAAATGGAGAGGATTTCACTTACCCTGGACCAAAGATTGGACAATTACGCTACAGAATGGGCTCCCTTCATACGCATTCTGTCTACAGAATTCAACAAGCTTACATGCCCTACCTATTTGAAATCACTAAGGTTACTGCCCCCTCCCAACAAGTGATTTCCCCGACATAGCAAAGGACACCCTTGACACCTCTACATGACTGACACTCCACTCTCTGCCACCAATGACTCCAGCCTAATAAACTTCACCCACTTAGAGGTAGGAAGGGAGACATGAGAGGGATGGGAAAGGGGTTGTTTTTTCTTGTTTATATAAACTGGCCGTGAACACAATCGATAACGCACGCCTTCGGGCGCCGAGAGCCCAACTATTTCTATATTTTGCGTATTTGCTATAAACTGCTGCTGGCCCCCTTGGGTTGTTGGCAAAGGGCTGTATATTGCTTTCACTTTTGCAACTTTAATAAATAGAATTGATCCATAAATTAGCTATCCCAGGGTAGGCACAAGATAGAAAAATGATTAAACAACCACTTTTAATATTCAGCCAAAGTCCAACTCAATGGTTAAGTCAGATGTTTAATTAGAAAGCTCTTGGATGCTGAAGCCCAGTCAGTGAATTGCCCCTGATGAGTTGTGAAAACTGCTCTGAGAGCAGAGACAAAGGCTTGGGTGTAAGGCAGTGTTTTTTTCTGCTGGCAGGAAGACAAGTTTGGGGAGGCCCACTTTACTTTAAACGGGTGTTTCCCTGTCACAAGCAAATGTTATGAGACACCTGGAAAGTCCCTAGCTTTTGTCCCCAGTAAAGCCCCAAAGGCAAGCGACTCAAACCAGTTATTCTAAATCTATAGCTCACATTCTACTTTGTACTCACACAGCACATCATCTTCAGCTAGGTGGCTACAGGCTGTATATATTGTGATTTTACCTTCTGCTCTGCTTGCAGGGGTTTCAACTCATTCGGGCGATTTAACGTTTTCAAACTTGCCTGTTAAACAAAATTAAGATGATCACTTTCTAACAGATATAGTACAATGACAGAAACGTAATTAACCATACATCAATGGGAATTTTACAATTATACATGCTCATCACAGCCCAATACTCTGCACAGTTTGTTTTAGTTTGTTTCCCCTTCCTTCTTTATTTTATAATGGTTTACATTTATTTTATACTGGTTTAAGGGTGCATAGGTTATTATGTCCATTGCAACTCAAATACGGTAAGAATGTGGTGCACTACAGAAAATAAGCATTTAATTGACACATGAAACCATGTATGCATCTCATGCTTATCACTGGAGTGCAAATACAATTTCAATAAAACTACTAGATATTATAAAACAAAACATTCTTAATCTCTTCTTTAAATATAATGAAAGTCTAATGTGTTCCTTACACTCTGCATTATATTTTACTGCATAACCTTTAATTACTGAATGATGGACATTTAAGACAGTTACTTACCAGCAATTATGGTTTTGCAGCTTGAAACGCTTCTAGACTCTCATGCTTTGTACAATTCTGCCATCTAGTGGTTGGGTTCGGAAGTGTCGTGTAAAATGTTCTTAGCTACTTAATAGGGATTGGCATAGGTAGATGTAGCTCTCTTACGACGTCAACCATAATCCCACAATGCTTTTGTGCATGCCTACCATGAGAGACCTTTTTAGGGTCGAGCGGGCAAAGCGCTCTGTTCCTGTTGTAATCTCTCTATGGGCTTGTAACCACACCCATGTCACGCCCATCAGTTTGGTTGGTTCGTGGGCTTGCCTTTTAAAATTTGCTTGATTTCATTAGTGAAAGGCACGCATAGGTCATGCCGTTTCCGGTGTCTAGCCCTCCTCAAGCGTACCGGCCAACTACTGAAAACCTAAGAGGCGCCATGTTTCCCGTATGGTTTCTGGACTACTTTTTCTTTTTATTTCGAAGGCAGCGAGATCACACTGGGCAGTAAGTGAGCGCTTTGCATGACATCAACCCTATTACATGTTCAAGTCTTGTTTGGGGACCAAAAAATCAAACAGAATACACACTGGTGTTTCTTTCTTTGTGCAGAACCTGTTCTATGGCATTCTTCAACAGCAGTTCTCCCTCTGCCTCTAGGATATTTAATTGGCTTTGTCTTTACTCTTGGTGTTTTGGTTGGTGGATTTTTCACATTATTCATGTTTGACAATATATACAATCCAATTATCTGTGGTGATGGAATTCCAGGCATCTAAGAACTCTTTTATCCTTCCCCCTGCTGGTGTTGTGTTCAGAGTTGGGGGCTAGAAGTGAGTTATTTAGAGAAGCTGGAGGCAGATCTTCTACAGTTCCGGCCCCAAGGTTTTCCTCTGCCTCAAAAAAAAGTGTTTGTGCTGTAGCTGCTGCTTCCAATGTGTGGATGCTGAGAACTGGTTACACCCCCAGTTTGCCTTTGGAGCTATGCACTCGAAAAAGGTCTCTTTTATATTCGGTCTAGTGGAAGTTCTCTTTTAAAGGATGGTTTCTAGGCCTGCAATGGCCCCGTGGCCTTTGCGGTTTGATTTGCCTTCTTCCTTGTTTCCAGGGAGATCTCTATGGCTGGGCTGAAGAGGTGCCTTCTGTTAGTGGTACATCAATTATGTTGGATTGCACTTCTGGTTTAAAACCAGGGAAACAATCATGCATGCCTTCTTGGGACAATGGCTTTAGGCAATTGTCTGCTAGCTGCATCTAATGCAGACTCAAGATCAGAACTGGCAATGTTCTCCCAAGTTCTTCACTCTATTTTGATATTTTTCTTAGAGATGTAACATAAGGGCCTCTGTGTCCTCCCAGTGCGTGTCTATTCAGCAGGGCATAATAACTGCCTATTTGCCCAGTGTGGCAGCTGCTCTTTGAATTTTCCTAATATCTATTTAACCCAGCACCAAACATTTTAGAACCACAGCCTAATTTTTAGAACAGTAAATGTTTGTGACCCACAAATGTGTAACAGGCATGAAGAAGGGCTTTTTTGTTGAATTAGAAGACATGCTTTCACAATTCTGTGAATTACCAAAATAACATACTATTTACAATAAGAAGCAATTGTTTGCAAATGTCAAGACCATGACCACACCCTTCAATATGTCTTTCTTGGACTGTGGCCAAGATTTGATCTGCCCATAAAAGCAGCAAAATGATGAACTACACTAGAGCTGGAACACTTTTCAGAGTGTGTGCCAGTCTATGGAATCTGTTGACTGAAATCACAAGGCTACTTTTGCAGTAGAGTATGGGGTAGGTCCATGTAACCATTTTTAGGTTGTCCCCTACCAGACAGCACAGCTGTCTGGTTTACTAAAGACATCTTTGGAACATTCAGAAAACTAACCTAGGTATGCATTCTGCCTGTTGCTTATCACTGGCTTTGTGGTCTGCAACTCACATTTTTTGGCTTTCTATTTGTGGCTTCATTTTCTTTAGGCTGTCCAGCTTGAATTAATCTCTCCTGTTGCCCAAACCTTGTTTACTGTTTTCTTCCATGGACTCGCTTTCTGTAAACAGGACTTAAAATTACCTTGTCACATTTGCTGTGCATTCAAAGAGAGAGGTCAAAAGTCAGGCTCTCTCTTCCAGGGAGATTGGTATTTTTTTTTTCTCGGACTTCAAAGTGAGAGAATTTATGTGACAATCCTGCTGAGAACGCATGTATGACAAGAAGGAATGTTCTTTTTTTCTAGCACACAACCAAAAAATGAACTGTATTGATGTTTCAGAATACATCTGAACTAGAACAAATGAATCTTTTTTTGTTGGCAATTGTGAAGTATAGTGGAAGCAAATATTTGAATGCGATCAAAACATCAATACTCTAGGTAATGACATTTTCATGCATTAACATTTGTGTGCAGCAAAACCGTATTTTGGTGCAAATGTAATTGTCATTTCAATTGAAATGTGTTTCTGTAAAGGCAGAGTCCTACCACACCATGCATCCACACTACGCCACTCCACTCTAAAACCTTCCACTCTTTGCCAGGCCACTTCACTCTACGCCCCTCCACGACACGCCGTACGACTCCATGCCACTCCAATCTAAGCAACTCACTCGATGACACAACCTGCCACTCCAATGTGTGCCCCTCCACTCTACTTACTCCACTACACTCTATCCCACTCCAATCTATCTGACTACGCCCTTATCTATCCCCCTCCACTCCAATCAACCCCACCCCACTCCAATCTACCCTGCTCCAATCTGCCTTATTCTACCTAATCTACCCCACTACACATAATCTGCTCCACTCCAGTCTACCCAACTCAACCCACCCCAACTGACCTCACTGTACCCATCCCAGTTGTCCCCACTCCAACCCATTCTACCCCAAACCAACTCCATTCTATCCCACTCCAACCCTGTTCTATCCCACTCCAACCCTGTTCTATCCCACTCCACTACGATCCAATCTACTCCACTCCAATCCAAATCAATTCAATCTACTCATCCACTATAATCTACCCAGCTCCATTCAAGCTACTCAACTCCAGTCAAATCTACCCCATTCAACTCAATCTAACCCAATCGACCCCCCGACCCTTCTACTAAACTCCACTCAAATCTACCCCACTCTGCTCCTATCTACCCCAGTCTACCACATTCCACTCCAAATCTACCCTAATCCAAATGTACCCAGTCACTTAACAATTTACCCCCCACTGCAATCTATCCAACTCCTCTCTACTCTATTCTACCCCAATCCACTTCAATGTACCCCCACTACAATGGACCACAATCCACCCCACTTCACTCTACCACACTCCACCTTACCCAAATCCACCTCACTCACTTCCCTCCAATCTGCCACACTCCACTTCAATCTGCCACACTGGAGTCTAACCCACACACCCCAATCCACCCCACTCCAAATCGACCCCACCCCAGTCCAATCTACCCTACTCCACTCTAACCCTCCCCAATCTACCCCTCTCTACCCAACTTCAATCTACCCCACTCCATTCCGATCATCCCTTTTCAATCAACCCCACTCCTCCCCACTCCACTCCTCCCCATTATATCTCACTCCACTCCAACCCTGACTCCACTCTATCCAACTCCACTACAATCTACCCCACTCCAAACTACCCACTCCAATCCACTCAATCTACCCAACTCCACTCTACCCCAAGCTACCACACTCCATTTGACTCCAGCCAATCTACCCCACACCTCACTACCACATGCCACTCAAATCTACCCCACTCCTGTCCAATCTGAACCTACTTCACTCAAATCCACCCCACTTCAACCCAAACTAACCTACTCCAATCTACCCCACCCAATCTACCCCAAACCACCCTATCCAACTCCACTCCAATCTACCCCACCCAATCTACCCCAAACCACCCTATCCAACTCCACTCCTACCTACCCCACCCCATCTACCCCACATGACTCTATTCAACTCCACCCCAACTTACTCCACACCCCAGGCTACCCCACTCCACTTAAATCTACTGCTATCTCACTCCAATCTATCCCAGTCAACTCCAATCTACGCTAATCAACTCCATTCTAACCCAGTCTACTCCAAACTAACCCAGTCTAGTTCAATCTACCCCACTGCGCTCCAACCTTCCCCAATCTACCCCACTCCAGTCAAATCTACCCCAATATATCACACTCCAATTCAATCTACCGGACTCCGACCTACCATAGTAATCTACACAATTCCACCACTCCCAATCTACCCTATTACACTCTGCCCCAATAACGTTTAGCCATGCTGAACAGCAGCCACACTGGTGTAGAACATGGCTAAAACATATCTGCATAGACAAGACCTATCTGCTTTGTCAATGCTTGTTTTTGTTAAAACAATATATATATATATATATATACATACACATACATATATATTGAAAATGTCACTTACCCAGTGTACATCTGTTTGTGTGGCGATTCACATGCTGTGCATATCCTGCCATCTAGTGCTGGGCTCGGCGTGTTAAAAGTTGTTTTTCTTTGAAAAAGTTTTTTTTCGAGTCACGGGATCGAGTGACTCCCCCTCTCGGTGATAGTGCGCATGGGCATCGACTCCTTTGTTAGACTGTTTTCCCGCAGAAGGGTATAGGAAGGAGTGATAGAGTGAAAGAATGTGTATGTACATCTACATGTAATAAGTAAATAATGGGGGTCATTACGACCTCAGTGGTATTTTCGCAAGACAGCCGAGGTACCGTCGTACTGAAGACCGCCAGTGGTGGCGGTCTTCTGCGCCGCATATTATGACCGCTGGCAGCCTGCCGTCCTTTTTCGTACGGAAAGCCACCAGCAGCCATACTGGCGGACGGCGGGAAAGTGGAGGTTGCTCAACTTCCACCGCCACGTCAACAGAACACCGGCCACTGAATCACGTCCCATGATTCGGTGTGGCGGTGTTCTGGTGGCGGAGCTGCCCCCATGGATCCCGTCCCCTTCCGGAGGATCAACGGACAAGGTAAGTTGATCGTCCGTTAGGGAAGTGGGTGGGGGGTGTGTGTGTGAGAGTGTAGAGGGGGTGAGTGACTGAGTGTATGCGTGCGGGGGGGGTGTTGTGTGTATGGGAAATGTGTGCAGGTCGGACAGTGTGCATGTCTGTTTGTATGTGTGCGGGTATGTGTTGTTGGGGTGTAGGTGTGCGTGTAGGGGTGTGTATATGTGCATGTTGGGGGTGTGTGCGTGTACGGGTGTGTATATGTGCATGGTCGGGGTGGGGAGGGGGGTTGTGCCACCTTTGGGGGGTTGCCGGGGAGTGGGGGTGTGGGGGGAGGATTTGTGGGGGGTAGCGGGGGTGGGGGAGACCCCTATCAGTGCCAGGGAAGGAATTCCCTGGCACTGATAGTACCTACCGCCATGGATCTCATGGTGGTTCCCAACCACCCGAGATCCATGGCGGTATGCAGGGTCCTGATACCGTTGGTAGTCTAGTGACGACCGCCGGGTTGGAGACCGCACTCTCCAGCCCAGCGGTCGTCACCGCCATGGCGGTCGGAATGGCGGATGACCGCGGCGGTAAGCGCTGCAGTCATAATTTTTTTTCGCCGGCCTGTTTGCAGTCTTATCGCCGCTTTACCACCGACCGCCAGGGTTGTAATGAGGGCCAATATGTCCATGCAACTATAAATATATATAAACACATGTACAAATGAGTACTCCAACGACTACATGCTCCCAGGGAGGACGCCTGTGAATTTGCAGCACTACATGCCACGAACAGATGTGCACTGGGTAAGTGACATTTTCCGTTCGGTCGCATGTGTAGCTGCAGATACACATGCTGTGCATAGACTAAAAAGCAGTTCTACTCCCAATAAAGCAGTGGCTAGCCTGTAGGGGTTGAAGTAGTCTGAAATAGTGTTTTTAGCACTGCTTGTCCAACACTGGCTTGTTGTTTTGATGAAACATTCACACAGTAATGCTTTGTGAATGTATGTGGTGTGGACCATGTGGCAGCTTTGCATATGTCTGCCTTTGGTATGTTCCCCAAGAGTGCCATAGAGGCACCTTTTTTCCTAGTGGAATGTGCTTTAGGAGTTACTAATAGTTGCCCTTTTGCTTTAATGTAACATGTTTGAATACATCTGACAATCCATCTAGCGAATCCTTGTTTTGAAATGGGATTACCTTTATGTGGTTGTTGGAAGGCAACAAAAAGTTGTTTAGTTTTCCTAAAATCTTTTGTTCTGTCAACATAGTACATTAGCGCTCTTTTAAGGTCAAGAGTGTGTAGAGCTCTTTCAGCAGTAGAGTCTGGTAGTGGAAAGAAGACTGGCAATTCCACTGACTGATTAATGTGAAAAGGGGAAACTACTTTTTGTAATAGTTTTGGATTTTTCCTAAGTACAACTTTGTGTTTGTGTACTTGGAAAAACGGTTCCTCTAGAGTAAGTGCCTGAATTTCACTCACTCTTCTCAAATGAATAATTGCTACTAAGAAAGCAACTTTCAATGTGAGAAATTGAATATCACAGGAGGCATGGGTTTGAATGGTGGTCCCATTAGTCTTACGAGTACAATATTAAGATTCCATGCAGGAACTGGGGGAGTGCTGGGTGGAGCAATGCATTTAAGTCCTTCCATGAATACTTTTATGACAGGAACTCTAAAGGGAGAAGTATGTTGTATGGTTTGTAGGTATGCTGTTATGGCTGTTAGGTGAATTATAATAGAGGAAAAGGCTAAGTTTGCTTTTTGTAAATAAAGCAAATAGCACACAATATCTTGTACTGATGCTTTAAGTGGATCTATATTTTTAGGTTGGCAGTAGTATAAAAAACGTTTCCACTTATTTGCATAACATTGTCTGGTTGATGGATTACATGCTTGTTTTAGAACGTCCATATATTCTAATGGAAGGTGTAAACACCCAAACTCTATGACTTCAGGAGACAAATCGCTAAGTTGAGTACACTGGGATTGGGATGCCTGATTTGACCTTTGTTCAGTGTTAACAGATCTGGTCTGTTTGGAAGTTTGTGATGGAGCACTACTGACAGACCCAGGAGTGTTGTGTACCAGTGTTGACGTGCCCATCTGGGAGCTATGAGTATCATGGTGAGAGAGGTGTTACGTATTTTGTTGACCAGAAATTGAATTACCGGGAGGGGGGGAAAGCGTAAGCAAATATCCCTGACCAGTTAATCCATAGAGCATTGCCCTTGGACTGAGGGTGTGGGTGTCTAGATGCGAAGTGTTGGCATTTTGCGTTTTCGCTTGTTGCGAAAAGGTCTATGTCTGGTGTTCCCCAAATTTAAAAGTAATGTTGAAGTACCTGTGGGTGAATCTCCCACTCGTGTATTTGTTGCTGCATCCTGCTTAGTAGGTCTGCTAACTGCTTGTGTATCCCTGGGATGTATTCCGCTAGTAAGTAAATCTGATTGTGAATTGCCCATTTCCATATTGTTTGAGCTAGAAGGGACAATTGGGATGAATATGTCCCCCCTTATTTTTTCAGATAATACATTATTGTCATGTTGTCTGTTCTTATTAAGACTGTCTTATGTGTGATCTGAGGTTAAAATGCTTTGAGGGCTAAGAACAAAGCAAACAATTCTAAATGGTTTATGTGATAAGTTAATTGTGTTAAGTCCCATTCACCTTCTATGATTAGGTTGTTGAGATGAGCTCCCCAACCTGTCATTGACGCATCTGTTGTGATTATGGTCTGTGGCACTGGGTCCTGAAAGGGCCGCCCTTTTGTTAACCCCTTCGCAGCCAGGCTTTTCCCCCTCAGGTGCCAGGCCTTTTTTTGGCTATTTGGAGCAGGGCGCGCTTAACTTTTTGTCCACATAAGCTACCCACGCCCAATTTGCGTCCTTTTTTTCCCAACATCCTAGGGATTCTAGAGGTACCCAGACTCTGTGGGTTCCACTGAAGGAGACCAAGAAATTAGCCAAAATACAGTGAAAACTTTGTTTTTTTAAAAAACAAAATGGGAAAAAAGGGCTGCAGAAGAAGGCTTGTGTTTTTTTCCCTGAAATTGGCATCAACAAAGGGTTTGCAGTGCTAAAATCACCAGCTTCCCAGCTTTCAGGAACAGGCAGACTTGAATCAGAAAACCCAATTTTTCGACTCAATTTTGGCATTTTACTGGGACATACCCCATTTTTACTATTTTTTGTGCTTTCAGCCTCCTCCCAATCAGAGACAGAAATGGGTGTGAAACCAATGCTGGATCCCAGAAACCTAACCATTTCTGAAAAGTAGACAAAATTCTGAATTCAGCAATGGGTAATTTGTGTAGATCCTACAAGGGTTTCCTTCAGAAAATAACAACTGAAATAAAGAAATATTGGAATTGAGGTGAAAAAAAACAGCCATTTTTCTCTACGGTTTACTCTGTAACTTTTTCCTGCAATGTCAGTTTTTTTAAAGCAATATACCATTACGTCTGCTGGACTCATCTGGTTGCGGGAATATATAGGGCTTGTAGGTTCATCAAGAACCCCAGGTACCCAGAGCCAATAAATGAGCTGCACCTTGCAGTGGGTTTTCATTCTACACCGGGTATACAGCAATTCTTTTGCTGAAATATAAAGAGTGAAAAATAGGTATCAAGAAAACCTTTGTATTTCAAAAATGGGCACAAGATAAGGTGTTGAGGAGCAGTGGTTATTTGCACATCTCTGAATTGTGGGGTGCCCATACTAGCAAGTGAATTACAGGGCATGTCTCAAATAGACATTTTCTTTTTACACACTGTCTTATATTTGGAAGAAAAAAAAATGTAGAGAAAGACAAGGGGCAATAACACTTGTTTTGCTATTCTATGTTCCCCCAAGTCTCCCAATAAAAATGGTACCTCACTTGTGTGGGTAGGCCTAGTGCCAGCAACAGGAAATGCCCCAAAACCCAAAGTGGACACATCACATTTTCTCAAAGAAAACAGAGGTGTTTTTTGCAAAGTGCCTACCTGTGGATTTTGGCCTCTAGCTCAGCCGGCACCTAGGGAAACCTACCAAACCTGTGCATTTGTGAAAACTAGAGACCTAGGGGAATCCAAGACGGGGTGACTTGTGGGGTTCTCACCAGGTTCTGTTACCCAGAATCCTTTGCAAAACTCAAAATTTGGCTAAAAAACACTTTTTCCTTACATTTCGGTGACAGAAAGTTCTAGCATCTGAGAGGAGCCACAAATTTCCGTCCACCCAGCGTTCCCCCAAGTCTCCCGATAAAAATGATACCTCACTTGTGTGGGTAGGCCTAGTGCCCGCGTCAGGAAATGCCCCAAAACACAAAGTGGACACATCACATTTTCTCCAAAAAAATACAGAGGTGTTTTTTGCAAAGTGCCTAACTGTGGATTTTGGCCTCTAGCTCAGCCAGCACCTAGGGAAACCTACCAAACCTGTGCATTTTTGATAACTATGTAAACTAGAGACCTAGGGGAATCTAAGATGGGGTGACTTGTGGGGCTCTCACCAGGTTCTGTTACCCAGAATCCTTTGCAAACCTCAAAATTTGGCACAAAAAAAAAAAAAAAAAAACTTTTTCCTCACCTTTCGGTGACAAAGTTCTGGAATCTGAGAGGAGCCACAAATTTCCTTCCACCCAGCGTTCCCCCAAGTCTCCCGATAAAAATGGTACTTCACTTGTGTGGGTAGGCCTTGTGCTTGCAACAGGAAATTCCCCAAAACACTATCTGGACACATCAAAATTATCAAATAGAAAACTACCTGTTTTTGCGGGGTGGGGGTGGGGGGGGGCACCTGCGTTTTTGGTCCTGGGCTCAGCAGCCATCTAGGGAAACCTACCAAACCCAGACATTTCTGAAAACTAGACACCCAAAGGAGTCAAGGGAGGTGTGACTTGCGTGGATCCCCCAATGTTTTCTTACCCAGAATCCTCAGCAAACTTCAAATTTAGCTAAAAAAAAAAAAAAAACATACCAAACATTTTTCCCACATTTCTGTGTGGGATCACTGCACAGGGACAAATTTCCTACCACCCAAAGTTCCCCTCAGTCTCCCAGTAAAAATAATACCTCACTTGTGTAGGTGGGCCAAGTGTATGTGACAGGGAAGAGCCAAAAACACGTCGAAATTGAGGGGGAACCAAAGTGGGCCCAAAAGGGCAGTTTGAAAAAAAAGAAAAACATTTTTAGGCTGCAGCAGAAATTTTATCGGTATAGATGAGACAATGCTGGGTGGTAGGAATTTTGTGGATTCCTGCAGATTCCGGAAGGTTCCATCACAAAAATGTGGGGAAAATGTGTGCATTCCAGCAAAGTTTCAGGTTTGCAGGGCATTGTGGGTAAGGAAATGGTGCGGGGTGCATGTGAAACACAGCACCCTGGAATCAACTAGATGTTTAGTTTTCAGATATGTCTAGGTCTTGTGGATTTTTCTACATGGCACCGTCCCAAATAAAAAAAAAAAGTGCAGCCCTCACCATTCCAAGTGGGACGATTTTGAGAGTTACCAAGCTCTCATGGCCCAAATGTAAAACATAAACCAAAAATAATCAAATGTCCTCTTGCTTGCCATGGGATTAGATGTTTTAGTGTGCAGGGGGGAGCTGAAAGTCTGTTAGCCCTTCAGTTTGGGTGGGGGCATAACCAGGCCCATACTGGATGGTAGCCACCACCCCACTATTTTCTTTTATTTTTGTTATTCCACTGGTGGGCAGAACAACTTTGGCCCCATTTATTTGGGGTGGGGGTATGGCCATACCCCCACCCTCTTATTTCGAAAAATAAAATCTTCCCTGGTCTCTGGTGGTCTTTCTGCCCCCCTTGGGGGCAGATGGGCCTTCCAAAATAGGCCAATCTGCCCCCAAGGGGGGCCGTTATGGCCAACAGTAATGTGCCCCCATGGGGAGCGACCCATGCCCAAGGGGCTGCCCCCCAAACAAAACACACACACCACTCCATGGTGTCTAGAAGTTTCTGTCCCCTTTGGGGGCAGATTGGACTAACAAAAATAGGCTGATCTGCCCCCAAGGGGGGGCAGAAATGGCCTAAATACAATTTGCCCCCCCCTCCCCCAAGGGGAGCGACCCTTGTCTAAGGGGTCGCTCCCCATACATAAAAACAAAGTAAATAAAAAAAATATATATCCCTGGTGTCTAGAGGTTTCTGCCCCCACTGGAGGCAGATCTGCCTCCAGGGGGGGGCAGAAAAGGCCTAAACATATTTTGCCCCCGAAAAGGCGCAAAAATATTTTGCTGCTCCCCTTATGCGTTGGTATAAAAAAATAAAAACTCCCTGGTGTCTTGTGGTTTCTGCCCCCAGGGGGGTGAAATGGCCTAATAATAATTTGCCACCCCCGGGAGCGACCCTTGCCTAAGGAGTCACTCCCCAAACAAAGAAATAAAAGTAAACAAAACAAATTATCTCTGGTGTCTAGTGGTTTTGCCTAAAAATCATTTGCCCCCCCTGGGGAGCGGCCCTTGCACAAGGGGCTGCTCCCCTTATGCGCAAGTACGAAAAAAAAAAATCCCTGGGTGTCTTGTGATTTCTGGCCCCCCTTGGGGCAGATCACAAGGCCGATCTGCCCCCAGGGGGGCAGAAATGGTCTAATAATAATTTGCACCCCCCCGGGAGCGACCCATGCCCAAGGGGTCGCTTCCCAAACATAAATGTTTTAAAAAAAACAATAAATAAAATTCTCCCTGGTGTCTAGTGGATTTCTGCCCCCCCTCCCCGCCCCATGGGCAGATCGGCCTAATAATATTTATTCCCCCCAGGGGGGCATAAATGGCCTAGAAATAATTTGCCCCCCCCGAGGAGCGGCCCTTGCCCAAGGGGACGCTCCCCTTATTTGAAAGAGCCCACACCAAAAAAAAAATCCCTGGTGTCTAGTGGTTTCTGCCCCCGGTGCATCGCGATCGGGCAGCAGAAATGCTCAGAGAGACATGAAAGGAGAGAAAAGGCGTTTCCTCTCCTTTCATGCCTCTCTGCCCCCTCCACGTAAGCTGAGCTTCCAGCACCGGAGGGAAGGCCTCTGATGAGATCAGCGCGCGCAAGCGGGCTGACATCATCAGACGCAAGAGGAGAGGCGGTGGGGTGGGGCGGGGGTGGAAGTGGAAGCGATTCCCCTTCCATCTCTGCCCAGGGGAGGGGTGTGCTCGGCCATCGGGGAAAGCGCTAGCGCTCCCCCTGGTGGACCATAGCAGGACCAGCTTGTCTGGGGCACCCAAGGGGTTAAGTTGTGATTCCACCATTGCATTTGTAGGTTTGGCGGTCTAACAACACTAGATCATGTAACTGACCCTGTGTCTGAGACCATTGTCGCGAGAGACACTGTTGCAGTGGTTTCATGTTTAGTCTTGCATGCAGTACTATTGCTATGCATGATACCATAATTCCCAAAAGTTTCATGATAAATCTTACAGTGTAAGTTTGATTGACCTGGATTTGTGATATGAGGTATTGAAAAGCCTGTATCCTCTGTGGATTTGTGCAGGCTAATGCTTTTCGAGTATTGAGAATCGCACCTAGAGAAGGTTGAACCTGTGCTGCTTGAAGATGAGATTTCTGGTAATTGATTGCGAACCCTAAAGTGTGTAGGTTATCTATTATGCATTGAGTGTGTTGTTGACACTGTAGAATATTGCTGGATTTTAATAGCCAATTGTCTGGATAAGGGAAGACATTTATGTGTTGTCTTCTGAGGTGAGCTGCTACTACAGCTAGACATTTTGTGAAAACCCTTGGAGTTGTTGTTATCCCACAGGGAAGTACTTTGAATTGGTAGTGTTTGCCTGATATTACGAACCTTAATTATTTGCAGTGAGCTGGATGTATGAGAATGTTGAAGTAGGCGTCCTTGAGATCTAACGCGGTCATGTAATCGTGTTTTTGTAGTAAGGGAATTACATCCTGTAGAGTGACCATGTGAAAATGTTCCGACAGGAAGTATAGATTTAGAGGTCTGAGATCTAGGATGGGTCTGAGAGTACCATCCTTTTTTGGTATAAGGAAATTTAGTGAATATACTCCGGGTCCTTGCTGTGAGATTGGAACCATTTCTATTTCCCCTTTTAGTAATAGAGATTGTACCTCTTGTTTTAGTAGAACAGTGTGTTCTGGAAAGAGTCTGTGAGAACGAGGGGCGTATTTGGTGGAGTAGAAATGAGTTCTAGCCAATAACCATTGCGGATAATTGAAAGTACCCACTGGTCTGTGGTGATGCTTTGCCAGTGAGAGTGGAATTGTTGCAGTCTTCCTCCCACAGGAGACGTGTGGGATTGTGGGATGTTTAGGAAGTCACTGTTTTGTGGGTGTGGTAGACGTTTTTGAGGCATTAAACTTTCCTCTGGCTCTAACGTTTTGCCCTCTGTAAGAGCCTCTAAATGACCCTCTTGAATAATATTGCTGCGTTTGTTTCGGGTGGGAGGTGGAAGCCTCTGTAGTTTGGGGTTTGAAGCATCCCCTAAACTGTTGTTTCCAAAAGGAACCCCAAAAAGGTGCGGTATATAGGGCTCCCATGGCTTTTGCAGTGTCAGAATCCTTTTGGAGTTTCTCGATAGTAGTATCTACTTCTGGCCCAAACAGATGCTGTTTATTGAAAGGCATATTAAGCACTGCCTGCTGTATTTCGGGTTTAAAACCCGAGGACCTTAGTCATGCATGTCGTTGGATTGTTACGCTAGTGTTGATACTTCTGGCTGCAGTGTCAGCTGTGTCTAGGGCAGATCTAATCTGGTTATTAGTAATAGCCTGTCCCTCTTCAACAATTTGCTGCACTCTTTTGGTGCTCCTTGGGTAGATACTGCAAGAATTCTTGCATTTCATCCCAGTGTGCCCTGTCATACTTGCTAACAGGGTTTGGGAATTGGCAATACACCATTGGTTAGCTGCTTGTGTAGCTACCCTTTTACCCGCACCATCAAACTTCCTACTTTCCTTGTCAGGGGGTGGGGTATCCCCCGAAGACTGGCTATTAGCCCGTTTACTGGCTGCACTAACCACAATGGAATCTGGTGGCAGTTGTTGCGTAATGTAGACTGGGTCTGTTGGTGCAGGCTTATATTTTTTAGCAATTCTTGGGGTTAGAACTCTAGCTTTGACTGGTTCTTTGAATATATCGTCTGCGTGTCTAAGCATACCAGGCAGCATTGGTAAGTACTGGTGGCGTGTAAGGGTAGAGGATAATGTATTGAAAAGAAAATCTTCTTCCAAGGGTTCTGCATGCATTTGAACCCCATGGTATGCAGCTGCCCTAGATATGACTTGTGTGTAAACTGTACTATTCTCTGGTGGTGAAGGTTTAGTAGGACAAAGATCTGGCTTACTGGACGGTATATGGTCTGAATCATACAAGTCCCAAGGGACCATTGTATCTCCCTGTGAGTAAGTGTGGGAGTGTGATGGTGAAGGCAGTGGTGGTGGGGTAGTAGGTGGTGGAGAAAAGGAAAGCTGTGGCGAATGTGGTGGAGAAAGATGGAGAGGTAGTGGCTTCTCCTTTCTTTTAAAAGTTTTTCCTGGTGGTGGAGCAGTATCAAGAGTCTCTTGAAATGCCAGCTTCCTTTTCATCCGTGGAGGTGGAGAAGCAAGTTTGTTTATGGATATGTATTCTTCTCTGTTTACTGTCCATAACCTCCAAAATCAGTTGGATATCAGATTCCTCTATTTGATATTCTGATGTTTTTGTGCCCTTAGAGAACTGTTCAGTAGTTGTCTTGGGCATATGCTTTAGAAGGCCTGTCTCTTCTGTGTAGAAGGATGTTTTCGGCTCCGAAACGGTGCTAAGCTTTTTCGGTCCCGAAGACAGGAGCCGATGTTTTGGCTCCAAAGCTGGACTCTGTATTTTCGACTCCGAAGAATGTAGGCGTCGGCTCTGCTCTGAGGTGGCGCTTCTTATCTTTTTGCTCGACCCTGGCACTGAAACAGGTGTGGCATGTTGATGGGGTGACTTGGCCTTTTTCGGGGCCGGTCGCCGACAAACTTCTTTCCATGGCTTACCAGCAGTGATGTACCCAAGGCCTTGGTAGATTTTTTGGAAGTGTGTGTAGGCACATGCTGAGCCGCTGTGATAGATTGCCGGTCTTCTTCTGATCCTTGTTCAGAGTCGGAATCCTGAATCGAAACAGCCGTCTGTGCCTGCTCCTCCTCTAAGGTGTCAGTGGACTCTGTATATTTTGACGCCATTTCGAGTCTTCTTGCTCTTCGGTCACGCAGTGTCTTTTGTGACAGAAACTAACGGCAAGCTTCACAATCTTCCTTTCGTTGTTCAGGAGAAAGGCAAAGATTATATACCACGTGCTGGTTAGTGTAAGGGAATTTTGCATGGCATCAGGGACAGAATCGGAATGGAGTCCGATCTATCAGGCTATGGCGTGGTAGGCCTGAACAGGCCCAAGAAGGGCACAAGTGCCCAAAAGGGTGTTTTCTTGATCCCAACGGTATTATTGGATCGATTGCAGATGTAGACGCGGTCAAATCAATACCAACGGTATAATAAAGCGAATATAAAGTTTCCGTATCGAGAGTCTCGGAGCGAGAGGGAACACGTCAGAACCAGATGGCGGAAAGAAAATAATCTAACAAAGGAGTCAATGCCCATGCGCACTATCACCGAGAGGAGTCACTCGATCCTGTGACTCAAAAGAAAAACAACCACCAAACATATACATATATAGATATATATATATATATATATATATATATATATATACATACACACACACACACACACACACACACACACACACACTACAGTTATAGTCAGGACCATGTTTCCATTGAAAAAGCGGTTTTCGACTTGCCACTATCTTTGGTGCCTCTTTGGCAAACCTTCACAAAATTCCCCCCCCCCTCCAAAAAAAAGTGTTCCTGAAAATCCTGTTGTACATGGGAAGTTTTTGGGTGCTCCGTCAAGAGGGGGCAGAGAAGAAGGTGGCGGGGGGGCTGCGGGTGGATGGCAGAGGTAAAAAAAAATACAAACAAACAAAACTTGTGTTTCCCATTATCATTCACCATAGGGATTTTGAACATAACTACAGCCCAAACTGCTGGACGTAATCACACCAAATTTGGCAGAAAGGCAGCTTTTGGTCCACAAGGAAGCCTCTTTGTTGTTTGCTGTAAATCCATTCAGTAGCTTTTGAGATATTAAGAGAAATAAATATAGATATCTAGCTGCTCGAAGTCTTCACAAATAATAACAAGCTTGTGCCGAGATCAGCTGAGCTCTGCTTGGCTGCCAACACTTCAACCAGGAAAAAAAGAAAAAAGAAAATGGGGTCAGAGTAGGGACACCCTAACCCGTAAGCTCTGGTGCTGGGATTCCACAGGGACCCCACCAGAGAGCTGGTTCTATACCTATAACTCGCGGCCTAAAGTAACTGTAACCCGCACTCTCGCCATGCACTGCTAATTACCCCCGATATTACAGCACTCATGACAATTTTTATAACATCAATAGAAATATCAATGAAACATTAGGAGTCAAATTATTGAAGAAACAATTGTGCATGGCAGGGAAGCGAGTTATAGTTACTTTAGACTGCGAGTTATATAGCTACTTGAAATAACTACCTATGACTGCTGAATTTCTCTGTTTTTTGCGAGTAAATTCAGAACCCAACTATAAAGTCCCTGTAACCTATGTTTATTTAAAGTGAATTTCGAAGGTTTTTTTTTTTTATCCATTTCCTAACGAGAATGTCCCTGTAACCTTTGTTTTTTTTTTTCAGTGAAAAAAAAATATATATATACACACACATCTTAGGCACAGCAGATGAGGTGATTTCCCCGCAGCAGTGCCAGGACTCAAACAATATTTCTCAATTTATGTGTAAAGTCATACACAGGAGGGATGGCCCTTTATGATTACGTTTAGTGAGCACCATCCATGCTGAATTCGGTTTGTGAAGTACAAACACAGAGCAGCAAAACTACTGGAAGTTTCACCTGGTGTCTTGCTTAGGAATACGTGTAAAGGTTTGTTTTAAAACTGGACTTTGTGACATAACTCAGCACCTGTGCAGCAGTGATGCTGGAACAATTTTCAGAGTGTGTATGCTAACATCAATGTTGCATAACTGAAGTCATAGGAATTGTGAAAATTCCTAGCTTCACACAAAGTGTACCAAATGTATTCAGAACGAGAATGGTAACAGTGTAGTAGGTTGCTTGTGATGTTTTTTAAACACACTGTCGCAAATGTATTACTAAGGAATTGTTCAGTGGCACGCTCATTTACAGACAGCGCATTTTCCATTGAAATGGCCACTAAATTTGCACATACAGTTTCAATGGTAAAGCTATGTAACACACACACAATAATTTGTGGAAATTGGGTTTCAGTGAATATTTATTAACTTGCGCATCACCAAGTAAGTGTCTTGATTTGTTTTGATCCTAATAAAATCTTTCTTTCCATCACACTTAGAATTAAAACAAGCATTGCAAAGCCAACAGGTTTCACCTATACAAGAGCTATTGGCTTTGGTAATGTGTTTTGCCATGTACACCAGTGTAACTGCTGTTCAGCATGGCTAAAAGTTAGTGATGTTCAGTGTCAGAGTGGAGTGGGGAGCAGAGTACTCTAGAGAGGATTTGGTGGAATGTCAGAGTGGAGAAGGAGAAGCAGATTGTGGTAGAGCTGAATGAATGGGAGTAGAGTTCAGTGGTAGAGTGTTGTAAAGTGGAGTGTGTGGAATATAGTGGAGTGGGTTGGAGTGAACTGAAGTAGATGAGTGGACTGGACTGAGACAGAGTGGGGTGGATTAGAGTGGGATGAGGGGAGGTGAACTGGACTGGGGTGGATTAGATTTGATTTGGAGTGGATGGTCTGGATTGGATCAGATTGGACTGGAGTGGGGTGGAATGGATTGGACTGGAGAGGGGTGGATTGGACTGGAGTGGGGTGGATTCACTGGAGTGGGGTGGATTGGACTGGAGTGACTGGATTTGAGTGAGGAGGGCTGGACTGGATTGGAATGGGGTCCAAGGCGTGCCAAAGGCAAGCCCCTCTCCTCTGCGCCCGTCCGAGCTCGGACTGCGCTCAGCACCAGCCACTATGCCAGTTTACCTGCAGAACTCAGTTCTGTGGCATGCTATTCCAGGGATGAGCTACTTAGCCTGAACAGACCATGTAAGCTCTGAAATGGACCAACTCTATGCCCATACACTCCACCAGGTATTTTTAAAGGCCTTAAGTGCAGAATGTTTCTATCAAACCAGAAAGTCCGGAGCTTTACCGGCTAAGGAGGCTCCTTCCTCCAAACGCCCTCAACAAACAGAAACTTTCAGCTGTACTCTCATCAATGCTTGGTCTCTCGTTAAACATGCCCTTGAGTTTGCTGTGCTTCTCCAATCACAGCATTTAGACACTGCCTTTATTACAGAATCCTAGGCAGATGCGATATCCGACCCAGAATTACGCACTGCAATACCAGATGGTTTCTCAGTGTTCAGACTTGACCACACGAACAAACGAGGCAGCTGACTAGCAGTCCTCTATCGCAGCCAGTTCAAAGGCACTTTTTCAGGCCTAACCAGCTCTCAAGAGTTAGAAGCACTCTTTCAAACTCCAACTCACAGGCCACTTCTCTTTTAATGGCATATTGATCTACAGGACACCCGGCCCCTGGATCGCCTCCTTCCTAAAGTTAGTCAGCCATTAGACATCAAAGTTGTCTCTTAAGACTTTACTATCCTCGGTGACTTTAATATACACCTAGAAAATATTAACAAAAAAGATGCTGCTCACAGTTCTGACCTTATGAATAGTATTGGTCTGACACAGCAGGGTAAAGGACCTACGGACTCCCCTGGGAATCTGCTAGATGGTGTCTTTTCAGATAATCCCTTTCTTTTGAGTCTCCCTTCTCTCCCATTAGTATGATCAGATCAACCAGCAGTTATGTTTACCCTACAAACTAAAAATCACCTTCTCGCCCGTGGCACACTATCAAACCAGACCTAGTTAATCAATCTCTGATTCAACCCCTCCCTCACTCGTTTTCATACCATGACGAGCAGGAGGAAGCCAATCACCAATGGATTGATTCATCACTTAATCGTCTGGCCCATCTAAGACATCATAAAGGCACTAGAACATCACCTTCCGAGCCATGGTTCTCGGAGAATTTAAGACTCCAAAAACAGACCTATTGCAGGATGGAAAGGAAATGGAGGCTTAGTTATGTCCTTATGGAAAAAGAAGCTTATAAGCAATCTTTAGCAGTTTACAAAGAACTGATCTGCAGGGACAAAAACAGCTTCTATAAGCAAAAAAAAAATAAAAAATCAAAGATGCAAAAAAAAACATCTAAAGAACTATTCACAACTGCACAAAAACTCATCAAACCCCTGGAAAACAAGAACACTAATGCCAGCCAAGAGTTTTGTAACTCCTTAACATTCTTCTTTGAATTAAGGTAAAGTCAGTTTACAGCCACGTGTCAGTCCAGCCTAATCCTGGACAATCTTACAGAGTTGTCACCCGAATAAATAATTTCGATCAGAGCCCTAGCAAATCACTCCATAGGGACATTACTGCCCAAAGTACATTCTGGCCAAAGAATCCAATACACACTCTCGCTTCACGCCCCTCTCCATGGAGCATGTCATGCCATGCCATGCCATTTCTCAACCAAACCAAATGAGGGTCCCCCCCAGGACCCCTGCCCCTCAGTCATTCACCTAGCCCGCGAAATTATTTCCAAACATATCACGATTATTTTCAATCAGATGTTTGACACTGGCCATTTCCCCTCCAAGTGGAAAACTGCTTCAATTCTTCCTCTATCAAAGAAACTCAAACTTGATTATATGGATCCAAACAATTATCACCCTATCTCAAGGATTCCTTTCCCTGCGAAAGTTGTAGAAAGAGCCATAAATGTTGAACTAACATCATTCATTGAAAGTCAGGGACATCTAGACCTTACACAGTATGGCTTCAGAAGCCACCACAGCACTGAACTGGCTCTTATCTCTGCAACCTAGCAAATGAGGCAGACGGTTGATGCCGGCGGAAACGTTGCCTTAGTACTGAACGCTGCCGAAATGTCAAGCAAGACGGGCAACCTACTGTTGTCCTTCACTGCCTGGCCGACACCAGGATCAAGGATCAAGCACTCACCCTACTTGAATCCTATCTTAGCAACCCAGGAACAATTTGTGGCACTGGAAATTTTAACTCTCTGGTTTTCACTCTACCACGCGGCGTTCTCCAGGGCTCTTTGTTAAGCCCTACCCTGTTTAATATCTATGTATCCCCCTTGACCAAGCTGATAAAGGCATATGGGTTCTCTGTAGTACCTTACGCCGATGACACTCAAATTACAATATCAGTGGCCAGTAACCCAGCAGACAGAGCTAAAAGGTACGACGATTGTCTCCTCCAGGGTGGAAAACTGGATGGCCCAGAACTTAACTCTAACAAAACCGAGGTTTTAATTTTAGGGAATAACACCTCTTTCCGGTCACCTGTTTGGTGGCCTCAAGAGCTCAGCCCACTTCCATCACTGGTTGATAAGGTGAAAAACCTAGGGGTTGTTTTTGACAGAAATCTTTACTTTGAGGGGCACATAAATACCATCACTTCATCTTCCTTTCACACACTCAAACTCCTCTGTTAAGTATTACCGTTCATTCCGACTAACCTGTGGAAAACAGTGACTTCAGCTCTGGTATTATCCAAAGTTGACTACTGTAATGACATTTGTCAACATTTCAAAGAAATTCCTAAACAAAATCCAGATCTTACAAAAATGCAGCAGCCAGTCTCCTTCTGTGAATCCGCTTCTCTGCACTTAACTCTCTGTAATGATATTTATGTTTTGACCACTGACTCCACATTGCACTTAGCCTAGCAGCACACCGTCACATTAGTGACTACCAACTTCATTTTGCCTATTGAATTTATTTTAGCATTTGCCACTGCCACGTTAAAAGCTGCAAGTAGTTTTCTACGTTGTACAATGTGCTCATGTTTTTATTTTTCGTGTTCTTTCCCACCAAGGGCTTAGACTGAAAAGAATGTACTAAGACGGCAGGGAACGGTCTTGTTTTGAAGTGGCACCTTGGGATTGTGGCCAAGTCCCGACGTGTTATTTTTAAAGCTGGCCTAAAGTAATCAGCATTTTTTCTTAATAATAAACTTCTGCAGTGAGGGGGAGGTTCTAGAATTTTCCTCTTGTTTGTTCCAAGCATAAGATGCCAAGACAAGATGGACCGGGGACTGAGAGTGATTCAGATCTCAGACATGCCCAGGACGCTGGGGTGTGTCATCCTTCCCGTGAGGATAATTGATCTCTCTCTCTCTCCTCGATTGATTCTGGGATCTGGCGATCTGATGCTGAATAGGAGGGAGATGAAGCAGTTGTGCCCTTGCCTCATGGTGATGCATATGTTTTAATTAATTATTTGCTTTGCATTATAATATAGATACTTAGATTTGCTGGGTATATTGCAGTGGAGAATAATTTGTACATGTTTTCATTTCATTGCTGTGATCATTTTTAAACGTGTGCTTTCAGCATGCTGACCTTCCTTTACGAATCTTGCGAAGTGAAGTAATAAATGTCTTCTTTAGACTAAGAAGCGAATTCCAGAGATTTTTGTCAGTGCATGAGTGTTTCAGCTTGGGCATTAGTGAAGCAAAACACTCTCACCAATGGCTCCCTATTAAGAAACGTATCAATTTCAAAGCTTTATGTTTTCTTCAGGCAAAACTTCCAAAGGTATATTCCTAAAAGGACACTCCGATCTGGCGCTGCTGTGAATTTTATGGTTCCCAAGTTGAAGAAATCTAGCTGGGGTGGCTGAAGTTTTATCGCTGGCGCAACCAAACTCTGGAACTCCCTTCCATTTGACCTGAAAATCAAATCAGACCTGCTAGCTTTTGGGAAAGCCCTTAAAACCCAGCTTTTCTCCCAATAATACCTTAATTCTACTCATCTCTTGTTACAGTCAGCAATTTCATTGAGATCACTTGCGCCTAGACATCTCCAGGTATTAGTGTGTGCTATAAATCATATTATAAATAATATTATCATAACATAACATTGGGTAGGGGTGGGCCGAATGGACTAGAGTGGGGTGGGCTGGATGGACTGAGTAGGGTGGACTGAACTAGGGTGGGGAGGATTTGATTAGGATAAAGTTGGTGGATTAGATTAGGATAGAATTTGTGGGTTGAAATAGAATGTGGTGGACTGGAGTGAGTGGGGTGGATCGGGGTGGGGTGGAGTGCAATGGATTGAAATGGGGTAGAGTGGATTGGATTGGGGTGTGGTGGGTTTAGGAAGCTGGCTCTATATATACAATACCAAAATAAGGTATAGTGTGCACAGAGTCCAGTGGATCCCTGGAGGCTGAACAGAGGCTAAAGTAGGTAATAGTAGGGCTCTCTTTTGTGGTAGTGTAGTCGAGCAGTTAGGCTTATCAAAGGGTAGTGCAAAGCATTTGTTGTACAGACACAGTCTAAATGAGTCACACACTCTATGACTAACTCCAGGCCAATGTTGTATGTAGCAACAATATACTTTGTTACTTTATTTCTAGAACCAAAAGCATCTTTGTTGCAGGTAAGTTTGTATCAAGCTTATATATCAAAAGTACTTTGATTAGGGTTTGCAGATAAAACAGTATTCAAGTAATTAACACTTTTCAATTTCAAAAGAAGATAGTGCAATTTGTCATTGGGAGCAATGCAATCCTAGTGGAGGAAAAGTGTTAGAACAGTTTACAGGTAAGTACTCGACTTGCTATCCCAGTCTTCGGGGGTTAGGATGTCTACAGGTCATGTTGGCTAGGAGGGGCAACGCAGGGTGGACTTGAGGTTGGAATCGCCTGGGGGCCTTCTCTGGACCGGTGGGCCACCTGGACTCGGACCGTGGGCATCAGGTGCTGAATGGACAGGGCTTGCAGGTCCGAGCTGGTTCTGGAGTCCTTCTTAGATGTTACTTTGTGGACAGGGCTGCTATTCTCAGGAGATCTTGGTCCTCTGGTGGGCAGGCAGTCCTCTGGGGGTTTCTAGAGGTTGCACGTTCTGCAGGATGTGTCGCCTTATTGTTCCGGGAGTCTGCAGACAGGCCAGTAGGGCTACGGCCAAGTCAGTTGTCCTCTGGAGTCTTCACTGTTGGGGTTGGCTCTTCAGTCCTTCTTCTTGAGGTCTCCGGGAATCTGAACAGCAAGGTTCAGGGGTGCCCCTAAATACTAGTTTTAGGGGCGTTATAGGGGTAAGAGGGGTCAGAGGGCAGTAGCCAATGGCTACCGGCCCTGAGAGTGGCTACACCCTTCCTGTGACCACTCCCTTTAGGGAGGAGAGAACATTCCTAACCCTGTTGGTTTATATCCTCCAAAGCAAGATGGAGGATTCTGCCAGGAGGGGTTCACCTCAGCTTGGGCACCCTGTGGGTGGTCCTATCTGTGGTGGGCACACCCCACGGTGTTTACTAATTTTCCCGCCAGACCTGCCGCCAAAAGTGGGACTTGGTTGGGGGGTGCAGGCATCATCAACTAGCTGGAGTGCCCTGGGGCCGTTTAACACGAGGCAGGAGCCTCTGAGGCTCACCGTCAAGTTTTGCAGTTACTGCAGGGGGAGAGGTGTGAAGCACCTCCACCCAGAGCAGGCTATGCTCCTGACCCCAGATAGCACAAAGGCTTGCACCCTGTGGGGTCAGAAACGTGCCTGTTAGTGACAGGCTGGGACAGACTGGTCAGCCTTACACTAAAGGGTTGGGTGGTCTCCAAGTGGCGCAAGGTCCGCGACAGCAAGGCTTAGTGTCCTCACGGTCCGTGTACAGGATTGCCGGTAGTCTTG
Source organism: Pleurodeles waltl (assembly GCF_031143425.1). Classification (NCBI taxonomy): domain Eukaryota; kingdom Metazoa; phylum Chordata; class Amphibia; order Caudata; family Salamandridae; genus Pleurodeles; species Pleurodeles waltl. The sequence goes on along the minus strand of NC_090448.1, from coordinate 375,593,126 downwards.
AATGGGTGCAGCAGGCACAGCGAGGACCCCAATGAGAGGTTCCCCGCTGAAAGTGCAGTTCAGGGGTGTCACGGGAGGTCTCCGGGGGAGAACGAGGTCAGGATACTTTAATGCTGCGCCCAGTTAGGATCGGAGCTCCAGCAAAGAGCGTCCGATCACACCATCATGGACATGCCCCCAAGGTAATGGAAATGTTACCATCTTTTCTTTATAAACATGGTATGCTTGCTCGCTCATTTACAGCACTTGTGCTTTTTCACTCCATTATGCCTAAGACCTAAGCATATGTTGTCATATGAGAACAATCCCTACCTGATAGAATCACCACACATTTCAATCTGTGGTCTGTCAAATTTAAACAGCTTAGGATGCCAGTCCTGCTACCACTTACAAAGCTGCAGTCTGAAAGCTGAGCAATCTTGGAACAATGTTGCACCTCATAGGTGGCAAGATGCCAACGTATTTAAAAGCAAATCACACCAATCTACAAGCAAGGGCTACCAACATGAAAACAACATGTGCCATAAGGTTGTACCTGTGGGAAGGACCCAAAAATGATACGCTCACCTGGTAACAAGTTGTTACCTGCCAGGTTTCTGAAGGGCAAGAGGGCAAGAACAGTGTAGGATGAACGCAGTTGGCGTGCTTGTGAGAAAATACTGCCAGCCTCCTCTACCTGTAAAATCACTAAAGGGTCCCACAGGTGACGGATTCTAATTGAAACCACTACCAAGCAAATACATTTAATGGAAATTTAAGGGGCTTTCTAAAGAGGAAAGTTTCAAGAATGGTGAAAGCCAGGTGTTAAGGAAGAACTTTCAGACCTGTACCAGACCTACTCCCTATGTAGAAAACTACATTCTCTAAAGCATTAGATGAAAACCACCGTCTATATGGAATACCAACCTATGAAATTAAATTGTAGCAAATCATGTACATTCAAAGAAAATGAAATTCCAAACACCATACTCCAAAAATAAAATACAAAAGCATACTGTTATTGTGCTATGATAAGTACTACATCGGGGACAAAAATGTCGAAACTAAATGTCAAATAATCTATTGGGGGGGTAAATTGATTTTGATTTCAAAATGGCAGCAACAGGGCAAAACATTGAAACAACCATTTGTTAATCTCAAACATCTTGATTTAAGGTAAACATATTACAGGAGAGGCAATGGTGAAAACAAGATCCAGGAATGTGAACAACCTTGCTTTCTCCTATGTTACTGAGAAACTAGCCTAGAAATACCTTGCTGCCACTGAAATTACAAGGTATTGGCGCAAGCATACAAAGGCTCTGGAATGTACGATGGTCTTTGCTTTAACAAAAAAAAATGAAATGCAGCAAAGTAAACTATTTTCATGTGTTGCTGATTAAATTAGCAACAGTGTCAAACTAAACATACACAAAAAATAAAGGGTGAGCAAGTGTGCTGCCTGCACAGTGGGTGACAATCACATTTTATGTCATAAGATGAAGTGATAGCCAGTTTCTGCCACATGTATAGTGATACAAAATGTAGTGCAGTAATTAAGGGTTGACAAGCATGATACAACGAATGACATTAACTAAAATGTAACATATGTACACGACATAGCAATAAATTGATTTTAATTTATTTACCCTTTCTGCGAGTGTGTTAGCTAGTGGCTGACTCAGCGCACCCTTCCTGGTGCATCTGTTGGCCACTGGCCAACACAAGGGAGGGCTTAAAAGAATACTCTGATGCTAGCCCCTCAGGGGTTAAATGTTTCAAATGGAGAAAAAAAAAGGAGAGGAAATTGTTTGGGGGGGGGGGGGGGGGGGACAACGTCCCTCCAGCTTAAGGGCTGACCTCCAGTGGGGCCATTTTTTGTTTTATTTAAAAACATGTGTGGTTTTACCTGGGGAGTTATGTGGCCTGCAATCAGCCCCCAAAAGTGATAGATATCTATCTATCTATCTTGGTGGCAGTCGCCACTAGGTAGTTATCGTTAGGATCTACTGATAGAGAAAAAGCATTTCTTTTTACTTGCCTATATCTTTGGTACCAGTTGACGAATCTTCACAAACGTTTCCCAAAAAATATGATGCTCATTACAACTGCTGTCAGAAAGTTTTGGGGTGATCCATCTAGCAGGGGGCTGGGGGGATAGGATTTACACAAAAGTTGGACAGAAAGCTAGCTCTTGGTCCATAAAGTGACCTTTCTGTGATTCGGTGTAAATCTGTTCAGTAGTTTTTGAGATGTTAAAAGAAAATTCACATTTGCATATATAGGGACACAGATCCTCTACGACTCCACCTCAGATTCGCAAATCCACGCACCAACAGCAATGTCGTGATTGGCTGACCGCAACCTGAGGGGAAAGTTGCGGTCTCCATTTTGTTCATCAGGACTTGGTTCCCAGCAGGGAAAATAAAGATAAAAAGTGATAGAAGGGGTCAGGGTAGAGGTACCCTGACCCCATGGAACTAATAGAGGGATCTGTGAGGGACCACTCATGAGCAAAAAATTGTACAAAAACCTTTTTTTTTTTTTTTTTACCATGCGAGGAGCAGCTGATCTTCCCCGGAACCTAACGGATTCGGGGCTCCACACTTCAATTTAAAATAAAACATATACTCACTCAGAGATACACACATACTCACACACTCATTCACATACTCCCACACAACCAGTCACACACCAATACAGCCACTCACACACCAATACAACCACTCCCACACCCACTCACATAACTATACAGCCACACATACCCACTCATTCACCCATGCAGCCACTCAAACACCCACTCACAGACCCTCAAAACCAGTGGCACAGCCACTCAGAGCCACACAGCTTTCACACACCCACTCCCATACTCACAAAACAACTCACACCCATACAGCCACTCCCACATTCACTCACAGATCCACACAGCTAGTTACACATGCACTCACACACTCAGTTTGCAGGGATGTTTTAGTTATGAAACAGCATTAAAAACCATAGAAATTCACTGAAAAAGACTGTTACAGGGACGTTATATTTGGGGAATAAAATTTAAGAAGTCCATTCCAAACCATTGAAATCCAGCACTTATAGTTAGTTATTTCAAGTAACTATAACTAGAGGCACTCCATGCACTGCTAATTACCCGAGATACTACAGCACTCATGACAACTTTTATAAAGTTTAATAAAAACATCAATGAAACAATAGAGGTAAAATTATTGAAGAAACAACTGAGTATGGCGGGGATGCCAGTTCTAGTTACCCTAGGCCATGAGTTACTATAACTGATGGATTTCAATGGTTTTGTATGAGTGAAATATGAACCTAACCATAATGTCCCTGTAACCTTTGGTTTTTTAGTGAAAAAAATAAATGAAAAAAATAAAATATATATATACAGGGTTGAAATGAGTCAGCCCTGAATGATACAGTATAATTAGCCCGGAACAATACAGCGTAATTTATTGAATGGAGGAATGAATTTAGGAAGAATAAATTCTTTGGATTGAAGAAATCTGAAGTGCCAGGTGTTTCTTTCAATAAGCAGTGATAAGATCATTTGTGGATATTCACAGGTTCTGCACCCGTAACCGAGCACCGACCCCGTTTGGCGGTAGCAATCAGCTGATAGCGGAGACTTGGTTTGATATATATGGAAAATGTCACTTACCCAGTGTACATCTGTTCGTGGCATGAGACGCTGCAGATTCACATGCTGTGCCTTATCCTGCCATCTAGTGTTGGGCTCGGAGTGTTACAAGTTGTTTTTCTTCGAAGAAGTCTTTTCGAGTCACGAGACCGAGGGACTCCTCCCTTTCGGCTCTATTGCGCATGGGCGTCGACTCCATCTTAGATTGTTTTCCCCGCAGAGGGTGAGGTAGGAGTTGTGTATATAGTAAAGTGCCCATGCAATGGAGTGAGTATGTATGTACATAATGTGTATAAAAATAGTATATATTTACAAATTTACAAATGTACAAGTTTCATCAACTTATAACGGCTACAGGCTCCTGGGGAGGCGGGAGGGCGCATGTGAATCTGCAGCGTCTCATGCCACGAACAGATGTACACTGGGTAAGTGACATTTTCCGTTCAATGGCATGTGTAGCTGCAGATACACATGCTGTGCATAGACTAGTAAGCAGTTATCTCACCAAAAGCGGTGGCTTAGCCTGTAGGAGTTGAAGTTGTCTGAAATAATGTTCGTAATACAGCCTGTCCTACTGTGGCTTGTTGTGTTAACACATCTACACAGTAATGTTTTGTGAATGTATGAGGTGTAGACCATGTGGCTGCCTTACAGATTTCTGTCATAGGTATATTTCCTAGAAAGGCCATTGTGGCGCCTTTCTTCCTAATGGAGTGCGCCTTTGGCGTAATAGGTAGATCTTTTTTTGCTTTAATATAGCAGGTCTGAATACATTTCACTATCCAGCTGGCAATGCCTTGTTTGTATATTGGATTTCCTGCATGAGGTTTTTGGAAGGCTACAAGCAATTGTTTTGTCTTGCGAAATTGTTTTGTTCTATCAATGTAATACATTAGTGCTCTTTTGATGTCTAACGTATGTAAGGCTCTTTCGGCTACTGAGTCTGGTTGTGGAAAAAAGACTGGGAGTTCCACTGTTTGGTTTAGGTGGAACGGTGATATAACTTTTGGTAAGAATTTTGGATTTGTACGGAGAACCACTTTATGTTTATGTATTTGTATAAAGGGTTCTTGTATAGTAAATGCTTGTATTTCACTTACTCTTCTAAGAGATGTGATAGCTATTAGGAAGGCTACTTTCCAGGTTAAGTATTGCATCTCACAAGAGTGCATGGGTTCAAATGGTGGACCCATGAGTCGTGTTAATACAATATTGAGGTTCCACGAGGGAACTGGTGGTGTTCTCGGGGGTATGATTCTCTTTAGACCCTCCATAAATGCTTTGATGACTGGGATTCTAAAGAGTGATGTTGAATGTGTAATCTGCAGATAGGCAGATATTGCTGTGAGATGTATTTTAATAGAAGAAAATGCGAGTTTAGATTTTTGTAAGTGTAATAAGTAACTTACAATGTCTTTGGCGGAAGCATGTAGTGGTTGAATTTGATTATTATGGCAGTAATAAACAAATCTTTTCCATTTGTTTGCGTAACAATGTATTGTAGTAGGTTTTCTAGCTTGTTTAATGACCTCCATACACTCTTGTGTAAGGTTTAAATGTCCAAATTCTTAGACTTCAGGAGCCAGATTGAGCGATGCTGGATTCGGGTGTCTGATCTGTTGTTTGTGTTGAGTCAACAGGTTTGGTCTGTTTGGTAGTTTGATATGAGGTACTACTGACAGGTCTAGTAGTGTTGTATACCATGGCTGACGTACCCAGGTTGGTGCTATTAGTATGGGTTTGTTTCGACTCAATTTGTTTATTAGATAAGGAAGGAGTGGGAGAGGGGGAGAAGCGTAAGCAAATATCCCTGACCAACTCATCCATAACGCATTGCCCTTGGACTGAGGGTGCGGGTACCTGGATGCAAAGTTTTGGCATTTTGCGTTCTCTTTTGTTGCGAATAGGTCTATTTGTGGTGTTCCCCAGCGTCGAAAGTAAGTTTGTAGTATCTGGGGATGAATTTCCCATTCGTGTGTTTGTTGGTGATCTCGACTGAGATTGTCGGCTAACTGGTTTTGAATCCCTGGGATGTACTGTGCTATTAGGCGAATGTGATTGTGAATCGCCCAATGCCAAATCCTTTGTGCTAAGAGACACAGTTGTGATGAGTGTGTCCCTCCCTGTTTGTTTAGGTAATACATTGTTGTCATGTTGTCTGTTTTGACAAGAATGTGTTTGTGGGCTATCAGCGGTTGAAATGCTTTCAATGCTAGAAACACTGCTAACAGTTCTAAATAATTGATATGCAGTTGCTTTTCTTGACCGTCCCATTGTCCCTGTATACTGTGCTGTTTGAGGTGTGCTCCCCACCCTATCATGGAAGCATCTGTTGTGATTACGTATTGAGGCACCGAGTCTTGGAATGGCTGCCCTTGATTTAAATTTATAGGATTCCACCATTGTAGCGAGAGGTGTGTTTGGCGGTCTATCAACACTAGATCCTGAAGATGACCCTGTGCTTGTGTCCATTGTGTTGCTAGGCACTGTTGATTAGGCCGCATGTGTAGTCTTGCGTTTGGGACAATGGCTATGCATGAAGACATCATGCCTAGGAGTTTCATTATAAACCTCACTTGATAGTGTTGGTTTGGGTTAATGTTTGATATCACATTTTGGAAGGCTTGTACCCTTTGTGGACTTGGAGTGGCAATCCCCTTTTGTGTGTTGATTGTTGCTCCTAAGTATTGTTGTATTTGACACGGTTGTAGATGTGATTTTTGGTAGTTTATAGAGAACCCTATTGTGTGAAGGGTTTCTATGACGTATTTTGTGTGTAGAATACACTGTTGCTGAGTGCTGGTTTTTATTAACCAATCGTCTGAGTAAGGGAATACGTGCATGTGCTGCCTTCTGATGTGAGCGGCTACTACTGCAAGGCATTTTGTGAATACCCGTGGGGCTGTTGTTATGCCGTATGGTAACACTTTGAATTGGTAATGCAGGCCTTGGATTACAAACCTCAAGTATTTCCTGTGGGAAGGATGTATGGGTATGTGGAAGTATGCATCTTTGAGGTCTAATGTTGACATGTAGTCCTGTTGTTTGAGCAAGGGAATCACCTCTTCAAGTGTCACCATGTGAAAGTGATCTGATTTGATGTAAAGATTCAGTGTTCTGAGGTCTAATATGGGTCTCAGTGTTTTGTCCTTTTTTGGAATTAGGAAATACAGGGAGTAAACACTTGTTCCTTTTTGCTGGTTGGGTACTAGTTCTATTGCTTCTTTTTGTAACAATGCTTGGACTTCTAGTTGTAACAGATCTAAGTGTTGTTTGGACATGTTGTGTGCTCTCGGAGGCACATCTGGTGGCAAATGTAGGAATTCTATGCAATAGCCATGTTGGACAATGGCTAGGACCCATGCGACTGTAGTTATGTGTTCCCAGTTGTGGTAATAATTTGTAAGTCTCCCCCCCACTGGTGTTGTGTGGTGGGGGTTTGTGACATTGAAGTCACTGTTTGGTTTGTGGGGTTTTTGGGCTCTGGAATTTCCCTCGTTTTAGGGAACTGTCCACCCCTATATTGTCTTCGAAAACCTCCTCTCTGATATTGGCCCTGATATGTGGGTCTGACTTGTGAGGTGGAAGGCTCTGTGGTTTGGGCCCCAAACCCCCCTCTGAAGTTCGGCTTCCTAAAGGTGCCTCTGCTCTGTGAGGAGTAGAGCGCGCCCATGGCTTTGGCCGTGTCCGTGTCTTTCTTCAGTTTTTCTATCGCAGTATCCACCTCCGGCCCAAACAATTGTTGTTCATTGAAAGGCATATTCAGCACAGCTCGCTGGATTTCTGGCTTAAATCCGGAGGTTCGTAACCATGCGTGTCTACGGATGGTTACTGCCGTGTTCACTGTCCTGGCAGCCGTATCTGCCGAGTCCATAGCCTACCTTATTTGGTTGTTGGAGATAGTTTGGCCCTCCTCGACAACCTGTTTGGCACGTTTGTGGAACTCTTTGGGAAGGTGTTGAATGAGATGTTGGATTTCATCCCAATGTGCCCTGTCGTATCTTGCCAGTAGCGCTTGCGAATTGGCAATTCGCCATTGATTGGCTGCTTGTGCTGCCACCCTCTTGCCTGCTGCATCGAATTTCCGACTTTCCTTGTCGGGCGGTGGTGCGTCTCCAGAAGTTTGAGAGTTTGCCCTTTTCCTGGCTGCTCCTACTACCACCGAATCAGGAGTTAACTGTTGTGTGATGTATACAGGGCACGTAGGGGGAGGTTTATATTTCTTCTCCACCCTAGGTGTGATGGCTCTGCCTTTGACTGGGTCCTGAAACACCTGTTTGGCGTTATAACATGCCTGGCAGCATTGGCAAACTTTAATATTGGCTTTGTGTAGATGACAGGGTGTTGAACAAGAAGTCATCTTCTATGGGCTCTGCATGCAATGCTACATTATGAAATGTAGCTGCCCTGGAAACCACCTGCATGTAAGCAGTACTGTCCTCAGATGGTGATGGCCTTGCCGGGTAGCAATCAGGACTATTGTCTGAGACCGGTGCATCATACAAATCCCATGCATCCGGGTCATCTTGGCTCATCCCTGTGTGCGTTGGTGACTGCATCATTGGGGGTGTTGCTACTGGGGACAGATCTGGCGAGTGCGCTGGCGATTGTTGTGGCGAAAACTGTGGTGGTGTTTTTTATTTAGCCACTTTCGCTTTTGGCTGCATTTCCGCTTCTTGGAATGCGAGCTTCCGTTTCATCTTTATTGGAGGAAGAGTTCTGATTTTCCCCCGTGTCTTTTTGTATATGGAGCCTCCTCTGGGTATGGTCTGGCTCTCCCATGCCCAGTTCTTGTTCAAATCTGTGGCCTTGTAATTGTGTGGAAAGGCCTTGTTCCTCTGTATAGGAGCTGTGTTTCGGCTCAGAGGCTGCATATTTCGGCACTGAAATCTTTTCAGCAGTCTTTTTTGGCTCTGAGGAAACCTTTTTGGGTTTCGGGGTGCCGAACTCTCGGTGCCGAGTCTGTTCGGAGCCGATATCTCGACCGGAGTCGGATGTCTTCGGCTGTTGCGAGGCCTTCTTCGGTGCCGATGTTTGGTCACTGTGTTTTCGGGTTAAGCCATGGCCTGTTGGCGGTGGCGTCCCCTTGGCCTTCATTATTTTGGTGTGAGTTTTCCCCAGGGCTGGTTTACTCACGGTTTGTTGCATTTTCGGCTGCTCACTCTCGGACTCGTCCAAGTCCGAATCTCGAATGGAGAACCTCTCCTCTTCTTCGACGTCGATGTGTCCGGCCGGTGTCGACGCCATCTGGAGCCTTCTAGCTCTTCGATCCCGCAGTGTTTTCTTGGATCGAAATGCCCGGCAAGCCTCGCAAGTATCCTCTTTGTGTTCGGGAGACAAACACAGATTACAGACCAAGTGTTGGTCTGTATAAGGATACTTTGCGTGGCAGTTGGGGCAGAAGCGGAAGGGGGTCCGGTCCATGAGGTTTGAAGATGGACACGGTTGGGCCGACCAGGCCCCGCCGAGGAGTGGAAGCCCCGAAGGGCCGCCGGAACGCTTCTTTCTTCGGTGTCGATGTGCTAGCACTAACCCGGTACCGAGCGCAAACAATACCATCGAATTTTCCGATATTAAACTAACTTTTCCGAACCAAAATACGGAGCGAAGAGGAACACGTCCGAACCCGATGGCGGAAAGAAAACAATCTAAGATGGAGTCGACGCCCATGCGCAATGGAGCCAAAAGGGAGGAGTCCCTCGGTCTTGTGACTCGAAAAGACTTCTTCGAAGAAAAACAACTTTTAACACTCCGAGCCCAACACTAGATGGCAGGATAATGCACAGCATGTGTATCTGCAGCTACACATGCCATCGAACATACATATATATATATATATATATATATATATATATATATATATATATATATGGAAAATGTCACTTACCCAGTGTACATCTGTTCGTGGCATTAGTCGCTGCAGATTCACATGCTGTGCACAGTCTGCCATCTGGTGTTGGGCTCGGAGTGTTACAAGTTGTTTTTCTTCGAAGAAGTCTTTTCGAGTCACGAGACCGAGGGACTCCTCCCATTTCGAGTCCATTGCGCATGGGCGTCGACTCCATCTTAGATTGTTTTGCCCGCAGAGGGTGAGGTAGGAGTTGTGTATGCTAGTAATAGTGCCCATGCAATGGAGTGAATGCGTATGTACATAATAAAGTTTTAAGTAATATATTTACAAATGTACAAATGTTTAAGATCTACTTCTAAACGGCTACAGGCTCCCGGGGAGGCGTGTGGGCGCATGTGAATCTGCAGCGACTAATGCCACGAACAGATGTACACTGGGTAAGTGACATTTTCCGTTCGATGGCATGTGTAGCTGCAGATACACATGCTGTGCATAGACTAGTAAGCAGTTATCTCCCCAAAAGCGGTGGTTCAGCCTGTAGGAGTTGAAGTAGTTTGAAATAATGTTCTTAATACAGCTTGACCTACAGTTGCTTGTTGTGCAGTTAGCACATCTACATAGTAGTGCTTGGTAAATGTATGAGGCGTAGACCATGTTGCTGCCTTACATATTACGTTCATTGGAATATTTCCTAGAAAGGCCATGGTAGCACCTTTCTTTCTGGTTGAGTGTGCCTTTGGTGCAATAGGCAGTTCTCTTTTAGCTTTAAGATAGCAGGTTTGAATGCACCTAACTATCCATCTAGCAATGCCTTGTTTTGAAATTGGATTTCCTGTATGAGGTTTTTGAAAGGCGACAAATAATTGTTTTGTCTTACGAATTAGTTTTGTTCTGTCAATGTAGTACATTAGTGCTCTTTTGATATCTAATGTATGTAGTGCTCTTTCGGCTACAGAATCTGGTTGTGGGAAGAACACTGGTAATTCTACCGTTTGATTTAGGTGGAACGGTGAAATTACTTTTGGTAAAAATTTAGGATTGGTCCGTAGAACAACTCTATTTTTGTGTATTTGAATAAATGGTTCTTGAATGGTAAATGCTTGAATCTCACTCACTCTTCTTAGAGATTTGATGGCAATTAAAAATGCAACTTTCCACGTTAAGTATTGTATTTCACAAGAGTGCATGGGCTCAAAAGGTGGTCCCATGAGTCGTGTTAGGACAATGTTGAGGTTCCATGAAGGAACTGGTGGTGTTCTTGGTGGTATAATTCTCTTTAGGCCTTCCATAAACGCCTTTATGACTGGTATCCTAAACAATGAAATTGAGTGCGTAATTTGTAGGTAAGCAGAAATTGCCGTAAGATGTATTTTAATGGAAGAGAATGCTAGGTTAGATTTTTGCAAATGTAGTAAGTATCCTACCATTTCTTTTGCAGATGCGTGTAAAGGTTGAATTTGATTATTATGGCAGTAATAAACAAATCTTTTCCACTTATTTGCATAGCAGTGTCTAGTGGTAGGTTTTCTAGCTTGTTGTATGACCTCCATACATTCCTGTGTGAGGTCTAAGTGCCCGAATTCTAGGATTTCAGGAGCCAAATTGCTAGATTCAACGATGCTGGATTTGGATGTCTGATCTGTTGTTTGTGTTGTGTTAACAGATCTGGTCTGTTGGGTAGTTTGACATGAGGTACTACTGAAAGGTCTAGTAGTGTTGTGTACCAAGGTTGCCTTGCCCATGTTGGTGCTATTAGTATGAGTTTGATTTGACTCAACCTGTTTACTAGATATGGAAGGAGAGGGAGAGGTGGAAAAGCGTACGCAAATATCCCTGACCAGTTCATCCATAGAGCATTGCCTTGGGATTGATCTTGTGGGTACCTGGATGCGAAGTTTTGCCATTTTGAGTTTTCTTTTGTTGCAAATAGATCTATTTGAGGTGTTCCCCAAATTTGAAAGTAATTGTTTAGTATTTGGGGGTGAATTTCCCATTCGTGGGTTTGTTGGTGATCTCGAGAGAGATTGTCTGCCAACTGGTTCTGAATCCCTGGAATAAATTGTGCTATTAGGCGAATGTGGTTGTGAATCGCCCAATGCCATATTTTTTGTGTTAGGAGGCACAACTGTGTCGAGTGTGTCCCTCCTTGTTTGTTTAGATAATACATTGTTGACATGTTGTCTGTTTTGACAAGAATGTATTTGTGGGTTATTATGGGTTGAAATGCTTTCAGCGCTAGAAATACTGCTAACAGTTCTAAGTGATTTATGTGAAACTGCCTCTGATGTATGTCCCATTGTCCTTGGATGCTGTGTTGATTGAGGTGTGCTCCCCACCCTGTCATGGAAGCATCCGTTGTTATGACGTATTGTGGCACTGGGTCTTGGAAAGGCCGCCCTCGGTTTAAATTTGTACTGTTCCACCATACAGGGAGTGCAGAATTATTAGGCAAGTTGTATTTTTGAGGATTAATTTTATTATTGAACAACAACCATGTTCTCAATGAACCCAAAAAACTCATTAATATCAAAGCTGAATATTTTTGGAAGTAGTTTTTAGTTTGTTTTTAGTTTTAGCTATGTTAGGGGGATATCTGTGTGTGCAGGTGACTATTACTGTGCATAATTATTAGGCAACTTAACAAAACAAAATATATACCCATTTCAATTATTTATTATTACCAGTGAAACCAATATAACATCTCAACATTCACAAATATACATTTCTGACATTCAAAAACAAAACAAAAACAAATCAGTGACCAATATAGCCACCTTTCTTTGCAAGGACACTCAAAAGCCTGCCATCCATGGATTCTGTCAGTGTTTTGATCTGTTCACCATCAACATTGCGTGCAGCAGCAACCACAGCCTCCCAGACACTGTTCAGAGAGGTGTACTGTTTTCCCTCCTTGTAAATCTCACATTTGATGATGGACCACAGGTTCTCAATGGGGTTCAGATCAGGTGAACAAGGAGGCCATGTCATTAGATTTCCTTCTTTTATACCCTTTCTTGCCAGCCACGCTGTGGAGTACTTGGACGCGTGTGATGGAGCATTGTCCTGCATGAAAATCATGTTTTTCTTGAAGGATGCAGACTTCTTCCTGTACCACTGCTTGAAGAAGGTGTCTTCCAGGAACTGGCAGTAGGACTGGGAGTTGAGCTTGACTCCATCCTCAACCCGAAAAGGCCCCCCAAGCTCATCTTTGATGATACCAGCCCAAACCAGTACTCCACCTCCACCTTGCTGGCGTCCGAGTCGGACTGGAGCTCTCTGCCCTTTACCAATCCAGCCACGGGCCCATCCATCTGGCCCATCAAGACTCACTCTCATTTCATCAGTCCATAAAACCTTAGAAAAATCAGTCTTGAGATATTTCTTGGCCCAGTCTTGACGTTTCAGCTTGTGTGTCTTGTTCAGTGGTGGTCGTCTTTCAGCCTTTCTTACCTTGGCCATGTCTCTGAGTATTGCACACCTTGTGCTTTTGGGCACTCCAGTGATGTTGCAGCTCTGAAATATGGCCAAACTGGTGGCAAGTGGCATCGTGGCAGCTGCACGCTTGACTTTTCTCAGTTCATGGGCAGTTATTTTGTGCCTTGGTTTTTCCACACGCTTCTTGCGACCCTGTTGACTATTTTGAATGATACGCTTGATTGTTCGATGATCACGCTTCAGAAGCTTTGCAATTTTAAGAGTGCTGCATCCCTCTGCAAGATATCTCACTATTTTTGACTTTTCTGAGCCTGTCAAGTCCTTCTTTTGACCCATTTTGCCAAAGGAAAGGAAGTTGCCTAATAATTATGCACACCTGATATAGGGTGTTGATGTCATTAGACCACACCCCTTCTCATTACAGAGATGCACATCACCTAATATGCTTAATTGGTAGTAGGCTTTCGAGCCTATACAGCTTGGAGTAAGACAACATGCATAAAGAGGATGATGTGGTCAAAATACTCATTTGCCTAATAATTCTGCACTTCCTGTAGAAGCGAGATGTATGTTTGGCGGTCTATCAACACCAGATCTAGAAGTTGACCATGTGCTTGTGACCATTGTGATGCTAGGCACTGTTCTAAGGGCCGCATGTGCAATCTTGCGTTTGGGACAATGGCTATGCATGAAGACATCATGCCTAGGAGTTTCATTACCATTTTGACTTGTATCTTTTGTGTTGGATACATGGCCTGTATTACCTTGTGAAATGTTTGAACCCTTTGTGGACTTGGAGTGGCAATCCCTTTTGCTGTGTTGATTGTCGCTCCTAAGTATTGCTGTGTTTGACACGGCAAAAGGTGTGACTTCGCGTAGTTGATTGAGAAACCTAGCCTGTGAAGGGTCTGTATGACGTAGTTTGTGTGCTGTGAACATTGTCTTAGCGTGTTGGTTTTGATTAACCAGTCGTCCAAGTACGGGAACACATGTATTTGCTGCCTTCTGATATGTGCAGCTACTACTGCCAGGCATTTTGTAAAAACTCTTGGCGCAGTTGTTATTCCGAATGGCAACACTTTGAATTGGTAATGTATTCCTTGGAATACGAACCTTAGGTATTTCCTGTGTGAAGGATGTATTGGTATATGGAAATACGCATCTTTTAGATCTAATGTTGTCATGTAGTCTTGCTGTTTGAGCAGTGGGATTACGTCTTGTAACGTGACCATGTGAAAGTGGTCTGATTTGATGTAGGTATTTAGTGTTCTGAGATCTAGTATTGGTCTCAGAGTTTTGTCCTTTTTGGGTATTAGAAAGTACAGTGAGTAAACTCCTGTGTTTTTCTGTTGAATTGGAACTAATTCTATTGCGTCCTTTTGTAGCAATGCTTGAACTTCTAGTCCTAGAAGATCTATATGTTGTTTTGACATATTGTGTGTTTTCGGTGGGACGTTTGGAGGGAATTGGCGAAATTCTATGCAATAACCATGCTGAATAATTGCTAAGACCCAAGTGTCTGTTGTTATTTCCTCCCAAAGTTTGTAAAATTGGCTTAGTCTTCCCCCCACAGGTGTTATGTGATGGGGGTGTGTGACTTGTGAGTCAATGCTTATTTTGAGGGGTTTTGGGGCCTTGGAATTTTCCTCTATTTTTTGGGAATTGGCCCCCTCTAAATTGCCCCCGAAAACCTCCCCTTTGATATTGACCCTGGTAGGTAGGCCTTGTTTGTGAGGTTGTGGTTTCTGTGGGTTGACCTCGAAACCCTCCCCTAAAAGGTGTTTTCCGAAATGTGCCTCTGCTCTGCGGGGAGTAGAGTGCGCCCATGGCTTTGGCTGTATCGGTGTCCTTTTTGAGTTTTTCGATGGCAGTGTCTACCTCCGGCCCAAACAATAGCTGTTCATTAAACGGCATATTGAGCACAGCCTGCTGGATTTCCGGTTTGAACCCAGAAGTGCGCAGCCATGCGTGTCTTCGTATTGTGACTGCAGTGTTTATTGTCCTTGCAGCTGTATCTGCTGCATCCATGGAAGACCGTATCTGATTATTTGAGATACTTTGTCCCTCTTCCACCACCTGTTGCGCTCTTTTTTGGAACTCCTTGGGTAAGTGTTCGATGAAATGTTGCATTTCATCCCAGTGAGCCCTGTCGTATCTTGCCAAAAGTGCTTGTGAATTGGCAATACGCCACTGATTTGCTGCTTGTGCTGCAACCCTTTTTCCCGCAGCATCAAATTTGCGGCTCTCCTTGTCTGGAGGTGGTGCGTCACCTGAGGTATGAGAGTTGGCTCTCTTACGAGCTGCCCCCACAACTACTGAGTCCGGTGTTAGTTGTGTTGTGATATATATTGGATCTGTGGGAGGTGGCTTATATTTTTTCTCCACCCTTGGAGTTATGGCTCTGCCTTTAACTGGATCCTGAAAAAATTGTTTTGAATGTCTTAGCATTCCTGGGAGCATGGGAAGGCATTGATACTGGCTATGGGTGGAGGATAGGGTGTTAAAGAGAAAGTCATCCTCAATTGGTTCCGAATGTAAGGAGACATTGTGAAACTCGGCTGCCCTTGCGACCACCTGTGTATAGGATGTACTGTCCTCAGGTGGTGATGGTTTTGTAGGATAAGAGTCTGGGCTATTGTCAGACACTGGAGCATCATAGAGGTCCCATGCATCGGGATCATCCTGACTCATTGTGGTATGAGCTGGTGAGTGCATCAGTGGTGGAGTTGTTGCTGGTGATGCATGTATTGATGGTGGTGGAGACGGTGGTGGGGTTGTTTTCCTTGCCACCTTTGCTTGTGGTTGCTTGTCCTTTTGTTGAAAGGCAAGTTTCCTTTTTATTTTGATTGGGGGAAGAGTGGTTATCTTCCCTGTGTCCTCATGAATATGAAGCCTTCTTTGCGTGTAGTCAGGCTCTACCGCTTGAAGCTCCTCTCCAAATCTGTGTAATTGGGAGGTTAATCCTTGTTCCTCTGTATAGGAACTAGTTTTCGGCTCCGAGGTTGGCTGTTTCGGAAGCGAAACCCTTTCGGAAGTCTTTTTAGGCTCCGAAGAAACCTTCTTTGTTTTCGGCGTGGTGTCTCGGTGCCGAAATTCTTCGGTGCCGCTGTCTCTGTGCCGAAGTTTCTCGGAGCAGCTGTCTCGGCTCCGAGGTTGCTGTGTGGCGGTATCTTGACCGGAGTCGGATGACTTCGACACTAGCATGCCCTTTTTCGGTGCCTTGGATGGGTCACCTAGTTTTCGGGTTAAGCCAGGGCCTGTTGGCGGTGGCGTCCCCGGGCTTTTGTAGACTTCTCGTGAGTCTTGATTTTCAACGTCTTACTCACGGTTTGGTGTGTTTCTTCGGCGTCGAGTTCTTCAGAATCCGACTCGCGGATGGAGAAAGCTTCTTCTTCCTCCTCAAAGCGTTCTTGACCTGTCGGCGTGGACGCCATTTGCAGTCTCCTGGCTCTTCGGTCTCTCAGCGTCTTCCTCGACCGAAACGCTCGACAGGCTTCACAAGTATCCTCCTTGTGCTCGGGGGACAAGCACAGGTTACAGACCAGATGGTGATCCGTATACGGATACTTGTGATGGCATTTTGGGCAGAAGCGAAATGGGGGTCCGTTCCATGAGCCTTGAAGTCGCACGTGGCCGGGCCGACCAGGCCCCGACGGGGGATCGAAAAAACCCTGAAGGGCCACCGGAGCTCTTCAGAATTCGGTGTCAATTTGTTCTAACTAACCCGATACCGAACGCAAACAATACCGACGTTTTTTTCTGAGATTCTAACTAACTTTCCGACCCGAAACAGAGCGAAAAGGAACACGTCCGAACCCGATGGCGGAAAAAAAACAATCTAAGATGGAGTCGACGCCCATGCGCAATGGACTCGAAATGGGAGGAGTCCCTCGGTCTCGTGACTCGAAAAGACTTCTTCGAAGAAAAACAACTTGTAACACTCCGAGCCCAACACCAGATGGCGGACTGTGCACAGCATGTGTATCTGCAGCTACACATCCCATCGAACATATAGAGATAGAGATAGATAGATGGATAGATAAATAGATAAATAGAGAGATATATTTTCACTGAAAAAAACAAAGATTACTGGGAAATTATAGTTCAGAATTATCATTTAAAACAACTTAGAAATGTATCGAAAAAAGCCAAAGGTTACAGGGACGTTATAGTTAAGTTCTGAATTTACACTCACAAAACCCATAGAAATTCAGCTGATAAAGTTAGTTATTTCAAGTAACTATAACTCACACTCCCGCCATTCAATTATCATCAATTATTTTACTGCAAATGTTGCAGTGATAATATCAATGATGCCATACAAGATGTGAATGATGTCATATGTGGGGTAATTAGCTGTCCATGGCGAGGGTGTGAGTTATAGTTACCTTAGAGCATGAGCTATAGTTACTGAAACAACTAACTGTATAACAGCTGAATTCCTCTGGTTTTGTGCATGTAAATTCAGAACCTTACTATAAAATCCCTGTAACCTTTGCATTTTTCACTGAAGGTTTAAGGTTTTTTAAATGCTAATTCTTAACTATAATATCCAAGTAACCTTTGTTTTTCCCAGTGAATTTCTTAGTTTTTTTGTTTTAATGCAGCAAGGAGTTGGCCAACCCCTGCATGTATCCAACCCCATGCCATGCACTACCTTTGGCTGTGGGGGTCTGGCTGCAGAGCCTTCTGCCAACCCCTGGCATCCTGCCAAGTTGGTGAGTGAGTGTGTAAGTGGGTGTATTATTTTTTCAACTGGGCTCTGGATCCGGTGATCTGTCAGAAAATCATACTGGGGGTTGCGTTGAGCGTCCCAGTGGATCCAATGATCAGCAAAATAAAAATTTTGGGCAAATTTGTGCCCCATCTGTCCTATGAGGTCAGGATACCACTTATCAGACCCCATATGTTACCTTCCAGCCCTGTAATGCTATCTGTATTTTACCCCCAGCTCCATCTCGACCACTGACTCCATTTTGTGCTTAGCTTCAAACACCGTCATATTGGTGGTGCAGGTATTTTTCTACCCACAACTTATGCAACATGTTTTTCGTTCCTCTTGCTTTCTTTTCCACCAAGGCAGGGACATAACATGGAGGAGTGAGGTAGAGATAAGGATGCACCAGAGAATGTTTATGATACGGTAGGGAACAGTTCGGTCTTCGGAGTACACCTTGGGATGTGGCCAATCTCTAAACGTGCTCTTTCAACACTGACCTGGTACAGCCAGCGTTAGAACAACAACTTACTGCATAGGAGGGGGAGTTTCTAGAATTCTCCTCTCCAGCTTGTTTAAAGTACATAAGAGGGAAGCTTGGCGACCGGGGTTAGACAGAACTCATTTCCGGGAGGGGATGCCTTGCTTGGATCCCATTATGGGAAGTTCTCTCTTTTTGAGGTCGTTTGGGTTCACGACTGGAAGCTCACAAAGAGATGATGTCTATGTCAAGCCCCATGGTGATGCATTTTTTATTCTTAATTTTAGCTTTGCGTTGTGCATGAATATATAATCAATTATCCATGGTTGAAGCAGTGTATTTTCTTTGTTTGTTTCTATGATCATTATTATTCTACTGCTGTGATTATTTTCAGAAGTGCACTTGTGTTGCTGCATTGAACCTAAACACTCACATTATGCTTTCCCTATACAAACCTTGAGAAGTGCCTTAATAAATTCCTTACTCAGACTAAGAGTGCTACATTTCTTGGCATTTCTTTCATTTTGTCTCCACTCAGTCTGAAGTTCAGCAAAACAAGCCCCCACTCCCAATAGCTGATAACATTTTTTTATCTCAGGTTGCAACCAGCAAATCAGAGCTGAATCCACAAAGTGTCCGTGTCCTTAGATACATATATTAATTTTTCCTTTAATATCTCTGAAACGCCTTACACCAAATTGCAAAAAGAGATCTTTCTGGACCAAGATCTGGCTTTCTGCCAAACTTGGTGTAAAGCGGTCTGGGCTGTAGTCCCGTTCAAAATCTATATGGGAAATTTCATGGAAAAACTTGTTTTTCTCTGCTCCTGCTTGACGAATCACCTCACAACTTTCAAGACAGCAGCTGAGCGAATTAGCGTAAACATTTTGAAATTTTTGTGAACATTTATCAAACAGCACCAACGTTATTGGCAAAAACAAAACGTTTTGTCAATGGGGATTAGGTCATAACTATAACTACCTACTGGCGATCGCCACCAGGAGATAACTTGTGATTGATCTATCTCTCTATCTAGCAGGAACATTAGAGTTTTGTCTAGTGGAAGTTTTGACATGCCATAATGTAGTGCAGAGGGTTAATATGCTTGCTGCAAAGAACAGACAGCTGAGTGGATTAGTAAAGCCAGCCTTTACTAGTGCTTCAAAACAAATTAAATGTATTTGAGAGAGGGGCAATGGAGAGATGAGGGGCAGTTTTGCGGGGTGATAGTGAGGGAATCCGAGGAGAAGGTCATGGGGGGATGGGCCAAAATGTATTGCTGCACTGGGTGCCACCAGAGCTAAAGGCTGTGATGATGGGTAGGTGGCAAGGTGAAGTAATACTGTGTATTTTAGTGTCTGCAGAGTTAGGAAAGAGGATAAGTTAAGGGGACTTCATCTTTATTTACTGTTGCACACGACTCTCATGCACACATCCACTGATTGTTTTAGAACAATAAATCTGCCTTCTACGTAGGATAGTCTTTCAGAAGGACGTTTTTGACCAGTAGCAGAGATGGCATCTTGGTGGATAACTGCTGCCAAAGCCCTAAATCTGGCTATCGAGAACAGCTCTGAGGCAGTATCAGAGACTGAGAGAGCATCTGAGGGAGAGGAAAATGGAGTAGAATTTCAAAGTGATTTTTCAGTCAGCAGAGTCCCATCTGATGACTCATCTTCCAGCGATTCTAAGGGACATGATGATGGCAGTTGTGGTGTCCCTTCGGCAGCAAAGTCTGGGCAGCAGGGCAACTGTAGCAGGTTAGACCAATCCAGCCACAGGCATGTGCAACTGCAAGCACAGACAGAGTGCTCTCTTGGCAGCCCCCCCAATTTAGTTCAGTCCAAAATTACACCTTTCACTGGTGATGCTGGATTTAAAGGCGATACGGCCAACTTTTCGCAAATTGACTACGTCCATCTCTTTCTGGATTTTGACTTCTTTGAGCAAATTGTTCAGTATACATATTTGTTTCCTGCACAATTTCTGAGGGAGCAATGAGACACGCTAGGGCCTCATTCTAGGGCTCGCCAGTGGACTCCACTTCGCTTGAGGAGTTGAGGATATTTTTGGGCCTTCCGCTCAAAATCGGGTTAGTTCAGAAACCAACCTTTCAGTCCTATAGTCTACTCACACAGTTTGGGTAACCCCCCCCCCCCCATCTTCGCACTGTACATGAGAAGAGATCATATTTTGCTTATGCAGTGCATGCTGCATTTCAACGACAATCCTGCTCCATCGTCCCGGGACCATCCAGACCATGACAGGTTGTTCAAAATTTGGCCTGTTGTGGAACATTTGTCTGCTAGGTTTCCAGAGATTTATAGTCCTGGAAAGAATACAGCTATCAATTAGTCCTTGAACCTGTACAAAGAGCGACTGCTGTTCAGGTAGTTCATTGCAAGCAAAAGCTATATGTACAGCTTGAGAGTGTATACAGGTATGACTCCATACTAAACCCTGAAGGTTGTCCTCCCACACTAGGAGTCTGAGGAAAGATTAGATTGGAGCTTGTCCAGCCACTTCTTCACAAAGGTTATAACGTTTATATGGATAATTTCTATAAGGAAGTAGAGCTGTTCAATGAGCTGTACAAAGCTGGCACTGTGGCCTGCAATACAGTTCATTGTCCCAGGAAAGGATTCCTGCGGGAGCTAGTTAGTAAGAAGCTCCAGAAATCCCAGAGTACTACACTGTGTTCCAACAAACTACTCGCAGTTAAGTTCTCGGATAGACGTGATGTGTACGTGCTCACTACAATTCATGATAAGAGCACTTCCTCCTCTTGTGGTTTGGGGTCATATAGCCGAAGCTCACTAGAATACTTGATATATAAGTACAAGGGAATAGTGGATAATAACAAGGATGTTCAGCAATACAATGTGAGTCATAAAACTCGCACCAGGTACAAGAAACTGTTTACCCACCTGATCCAGATGGCAACATACAATGCGTATGTTGTTTATCGTGCGAAAACCAAAGGAAGACTTAGGTCTTTCCTTAACTTTCAGTTGTCTGTCATTGAAAGCCTTACTGCTACAGAAGCAGCAGCCTCCACTTTATACGTTTTGGAGGACGTAGCTAGGCTGCAGGAGCGACACTTTGGTGATTACATTCCTCAAACACCTAAAAAGGCTCAACCATGTTGTTGTCGTAATGTCTGCTCTAAGGAGGGGAAGAGAGAGGAGAGTCGTGTCTCCAGTATCCATCTCATCTAGCTCGGGGTTTTCCTACTTGCTTCATGGAGTATCATACACAAGTGAAGTACTAGAAAACTGACTGAGTTGGATCTGCCATTGGGTAAACCTTTTCAGTGGCTGTGCATGGATACCTACCGTCCATAGGCAACTAAGTAGCTAGGCAAGCAGCAGAATTTTAGTTCCTCTACTTCAGAAAATCATGGAATTCCTTATGGAATGCTCTACACCTTCATCTGCCATTAGCAGGAGGTAGGTGTTCTGCTCCCTGATTGACAAGCGCATTATAGTCCCCACACTGCACATACTGGTGAACATAACATATGCCATGTTATCACATAGTACCGTGTGTGGCAAAATGCTAATGGTCTGACTAGATTGTGAAGTGCTTGTAAGGGAACTTATGTATACTACACAAAGACCACCCTGTATTCACCAACATTTCTACTTGCTTTGAAAGTGTGCCAACTCAATTAGGAACTTGTATCATACTCAATGTTATTTAAAGGGGGTACAGGACATAATATCTTGTATGATGATTGTTTTCACATCTTTAGTATAAGATGTGAAAATAATCATCATACAAGATATTGTGTCCCGTACCCTTTTTCAATAACATTGGGAATAACACAAGTTAGTAATTGAGTTTGCACACTTTCAAAGAAAAAGTAGAAGGGTCAGTGAATGTGTCCTCCACAGGACATTTGTTTGACCTATTACTTTAGGGAATTTAGGCAGTATTCCCCAGCATGTTTGACTTAGTTTCAATAGTAGATATGCTCGCTCAGCTAGAGGAATAAGCCTTGGAAGGCATACTTGGACATTCCCCGACTTGTATCCATTAACTGGAAGAAGTTGGATTTAGCATAGTACGTGCGTTGCTGGTGCATGAAAGACACATTTTCTTAAGCTTCACGTAGCTAGGGACTACTATAAATCTATAGCTTTTCTGGATCACCCATGGATTTCAACACTTGTTACCACAAACTGAAGTAGGTGGAAAGCACAAAAAATAGGACAAGCATTGGCACTGCCAACAGGCCTCGCTTTTGCTAGAGTTAGAGCTACTGGTGTTAGAAATGACAGTGGCCCTCATTACAACCCTGGTGGTCCAAGACCGCCAGGGATGTTTTGGCTGAGGCACCGCCAACAGGCTGGTGGTGCTTCAGAGGGGATTACGACCGCAGCGGTAGCGCCGCTGTCACACCGCCGGGGCCGGCGGTTTCCCGCCAAATTTGCCTCGGCGGTGATAATCCGCTAGGGCAGCGCTGCTTGCAGTGCTGCCCAGGGGATTACGAGTCCCCGACCGCCAGCCTCCAAACCGCCAGGAAAAGGCTGGCGGTACGGGGAGTCGCGGGCCCCTGGGGGCCCCTGCACTGCCCATGCCACTGGCATGGGCAGTGCAGGGGCCCCCTGACAGGACCCCATGCAGCTTTTCACTGTCTGCTATGCAGACAGTGAAAAGCGCGACAGGTGCAACTGCACCCGTCGCACGGCTGCAGCACCGCCGGCTCCATTTGGAGCCAGCTCATATGTTGTGGCCGAGATTCCTGCCGGCCCAGCGGGGATCTCATAATGACCGCAGCGGGGTGTGGCTGAATTGGCGGCCGCCTGGCAGTCAGATCTTGGCGGGCGGCTGTAGCCGCCCGCCAAAGGTCATAATGAGGGCCAGTCTTTTACCCATATGTTATGGAGTGGAGTGGATGTATGCGGTGTGGTGTGGAATTATGTGGGATGTATTGAAATGGTTAGATGTGGAACTAGGGGCATGCTGCTAGCTGAATAGGCTTTACTCGAGCACAGTGGAAAACTACGTTCAAATTGGAAACTTACTTAAGCTTAACGCAATGTAATATGTACAGGTAAAGTTTGCGACACTAATAGTATGGTGCCTCTCCTGAATGTGTCACACGTAATGGGAAAGAGTTTTGAGGTTATTATTTGCTGAGCTGGCGCCTTCCTGCTAAAGTTATTTCACTGTTTTTTCCACAGGGGCAATTCAAGAGAGACTACACAGCTATTCCTTTAAAAGCCCTGTTCAAGGGCTTACATGAAAAGGGATCTCCAACGATTCCAAACCAGCACTCTCTTTAAAAAAAAAGTAAAAAATAAAAAAAAAGCTCTTACTTGGTCACAAGTTGTGCCATGTATGTTTGGTGCAGGTAGGCCTATTCATGAGTATCTGGGACCAAAACCAAGAGCAGCCTTTTACAACAACTTTAAAGGTCTTCACTGGGCTGGGGCAGTTTTACAACAGCTTTATTGTGCTTCGTCCTCTGACATTTGTATTGAGAGGTTCCTCCCAAAGACTTGCCTGCAACCCTTCTAACGACATTCTACACCCGCAAAATGTTTATCTACTAGACATCGTAGTATCAAGGAACAATTGGATAAGATATATTGCAGCAGAAAGTAACGTATTTGCCAACACTCTTGGACTGACTGATGGGTAGTGCAGGGAAATAAAAAATGAGTCAATGTTCATGAATGAAAAATCTTAAAGCTTGTCTCGCTCATCAACAGGTAGTCCAGCGTGTGAAAACCTGGCTGGCACATACATAAAGGCTGCAACAGAATTGGGGGCTATTAAAATTTCTTTCAACTTTAAATCACAACGTAAACATTACAGCCATGACCAACACCAAAAATGTTGGGACTCTGGCTTTAGTACCAGCAACATCAGAAATAACATCCGCACATCTCCCAAATCGCCACCTATTAAGGAATGTAAACTGCGCATAGGCAACCAAACGGCACAGAATGCAGTGCATAAGCAACCCTTTTCCAAAGCAGAAAAGACAACAGCATATTTAGATCATTGCTTCGGCTGATAAAAAATAAAACACATTGTGTCCCATGCCCCAGAGAAGCAGCCGGAAGGCATCCCACTGATGCACTCCACTACAGCGGCGGTAGGTGAGACGCTCAAGAATACTACACTGTATGAAGAGAAGCCCGCTAACAGCACAGGCTGCATCCTTTGGTACAGAATTATATGGTAAAAGTGCAGTGGGAAGCCCAGAACCCGCTCACCTTCATCCGCTCCACGCAATCCTCCATCTTGAGGTGCTCCATCAGCCTCTGCATGGTGCCCACGTTAAGAGTTAAACAAAAACAAATGATGGACGGAATCCAAAACCAATCAAATTCACCCCTAGTCACAGATCTGGGTTTATTCCATCAATTCATTTGCTCAACATGCCACCTTAGTTTGTACCCAGCCATATGCAAATCACTCTTGACACTGTTCCACTCGGGAAAAGTCCAGCCTGAACTGCTAGGCCAGGTCCTAACTGGACTGGAAACAAGCATTCTCGGACCGGTTTCAGGATATCACCCTTCATCAGCCAGGCTAGCTTGAATCCAGTGGCATAGTGTGCCCGGGACCCACATCTGGGCATACCCGGGACACTTAAGGCGACAAAAGCAAACAAACGCAAATGATGGAGGAATGCGGAACCAATCAAACATTCACCCCCAGTCACAGATCTGGGTTTAATCCATCAATTCATTTGCTCACCATTAAACCCCAGTTTGTTGTTTTTATACGTTAAGAGTTGGCCATGTTGCCACCGGGACAAGCACAGAGATAATGGACGCGAAAGAGAAGACTGGTGTGATACTGGGTGAGGGTGGTATCAGCCGGCAGGACTGGGACCACAAGGACTGTTGGACGCGGTGGCAAAACTGAGACTGGGTGCTTTACAGGGAGCAACGTAAGCAGGACCCAATCCCCAGCCACGCCAATCACAACCCTCCTTCAGGACTGGGCCTTAAAAGGTGGCAGGGCATATAGAGGTAGAAAAACACCCAGCAAATGTACTAAAAACAAACAACGACTAGAATGCGGTCAAGAGGAAATTCACAGCAGACTTAAAAGGGGCTCCTGTGCTTAAATTACAGTGCACTGAAGGATGCCCCATGATGTATCACAACAAAAGCCAAGACAAGGGTTCATTATATGTAGCACAACTGTCAACGGCTGATGCACTGACTGTCATTTCAGAAAGCGTGGAGGATCACTACGGGTCAAATGTTCACAACTGGACTTTTCTGTCAGCAGGAAGCAGATTCAATCCTATTGGATTGAATTACTGCGGTGAGGCCACCCGAAACAAAGGGAATAACACACACACACTTTGGCTCTTGGAGTAACTGTGGAACCACACAAGCACAACTTTGTCTGCTTTTTTTTTAATTAATACCCTCCCACAAGCCCACAGTCACAATGCAGGGATGTGTGAACGAGATGCTGCCACCCAACACACTACACTCCTCCCAGTGGTTCCAGTGCAAAAAAAAACAATGGGGAGGTGGAAGGGGCTGAGATGCCCCATGCACTGCACAGAAACCTGGCAGAACAACATTCCAAATAAAATTGAAATAAACAGTGAGGCTAGGGCAGGTGAGGATGGGCATGCAGAAACAAGGGAGGATGTGGGAAGGAGGAATGCCCCATTAAAATGCAAGCAGCCACAGGTGCGGAAGCTGAACACAGGCAAACAGTAACACAAGCAAGAAACAAAGAAAAAAAAAATGTCCTCCCACACAAACCACCAAAGCGTAAAGATACTACAGTGCTTGGTCCCTGCTCCATGGGAGGAAACAAAAGACAAGAAAGGAGGGACAAAGAGGAAGGATTGACCACTAGCAAGCAATGATTTGTAAAGGACACTGAAACCAACAAATGAAAAGCAGTGTGCTGGCTGTAAGCCCACAAAGAAGTAGAAGTAAATACAAAATACATATATCAGGTCTATTGAAGCTCTACCTAAAAAATGGACGAGCTCTTGGAAAACAAAATGTCAAAACTAGGGTACAAAATTAGTTTTTTTGATTCAGTTTTGCATGTTCCTGATAGCTAGGAAGATAGTGATTTTAGTACAGCAAACAGTTTAAGGGTGCCATTTTTAGAGGAGGAAAAACAACACTTGGTCGTGGCTTGGCCGTCCTGCAGCATGGCCGCCATTTGGTGAGGCTCTGCTGGACGGGAGCGGTAATCCGTCAATTATCCTGGCAGGAGAGACGCTCAAGGTGCCTCTTTTTATGGGCGATTGTCCGCAAGACACCTGTGGAGCGACTGATTGGTGAGTCGAGCTGGCCCGGAGGCGAAGCCGGACCCGCGCTGGCCACGCGGTGGCTGGTCAGCCCTAAAGACCGGACGAAGACGCACGAGACGGGGCGGCTGCGGGCATGAAGCGGTGTGAGGTGGCATCCGGCCGGCTTGCTCCCCCCACTCTCTCCCTCTTGCTGAATGCTTGTGGAGGTGAACGGTGGAGTCTCCGGGCCCCTCGGGGGGGCGCGGGAGGTCTGGGGATGTGGGAGGTGCCCCGGCTGGAGGCGTGGTCCAGGCCTGGAGCTGGAGGGGATGTCTGTGCTTGGCCAGGCGCACCGCCCAAGTTGTTTGCCCTGCCTCCAGGAAAATAGCACGGGCCCCCTGGCTGCTGGACTTACGATTTGTGCAGCCTAGAGGGGGGCCTCGCGCTGAGGGGCCGCAGCGAACATGCAGCGGCGGAGCTGAGGGCTTTACTCCCTGAACGACATTATAAGGAGACAGCTGGGGGCCGTGAGGCGACCTGCCTGGCGTGCTACCGGCGATCCCTGGCAGAAAGGCATTCGCTTCGAAGGTGAGCTGCTGGCTGGGCTGCTGGAGGTTGAACTGTATAACGGAGCCTAACATAGGTCGGGGGCCATTTGGTGGCCATTCAGTGGAGAGCAGTTGGGGAGCTGAGGGCTGGGGCGCTGTTGGCTGGGATAATCGCTGGTGAGAAACGACTGCGAGGTGAGACGTTCCAGGGATCAAAGCTTGG
The DNA here is from genome assembly GCF_031143425.1 of Pleurodeles waltl. NCBI lineage: Eukaryota > Metazoa > Chordata > Amphibia > Caudata > Salamandridae > Pleurodeles > Pleurodeles waltl. Next base: position 375,566,004 of record NC_090448.1, on the reverse strand, counting down.
ATAAAATGGGGAAGACGGATCCGAAACAGGCAAAATTGACTTTTGATGGGAAAAGGAAGTGCAGCCAGGCGGGACGATCAATGGAGGAACCGCTGCAGGAAGATGACCCGCAGCTGCCCTCAAGGCCATGTTTCTAGACCTGAAGCACAGTCTGACAGCTATAGACACCAAGCTGGATCATTTAACTGACCGAATGGACCATATGAAAGATAGAGTGGATGACCACGATGCCCGTCTGGACCAGGTGGAATCTAGGGTTTCAGAATTGGAAGATGGCCGGAACAGAGATAGCGAACAACTTCTGCAAATGGAACGGGTGCTGGAGGTCATACGGAACAAAAATGAGGACCTGGAAGCTCGATCCCGGCACGATAACATTTGCATCTTAGGACTTCGAGAGTCGACAACTATGGGGCGTGAGGAGGACTATGTGGAGGTGATGCTTGTGGCGCTCTTTCCTGGCGAACTCTCCCCTGTGATGGTGGTGGAGCGGGCGCATATGTAGCTGGGCCCACGGCCGCCGCAGGGGACACCAGCGAGGCCTGCTTTAGCGCGCCTGCTTAATTACGGGGATAGAGACACAGTTCTAAAACTTGCTCACGTCTGCCACCCCCTCAGCTACTATAATAACAAACTCAGCATTTTCCCGGACTACACTCCTGGTGTGCAGGCAGTATTCCTCCAGATTAAGCGCACCCTGAGCAATATGTAGGCCAAGTACTCCCTCATTTACCCGGCTAAGCTCTGTGTCTAGCACAAAGGCAAATTACATTTTTTTACGGACCCGAAGCTGGCTGCCAGGTTTGCCAAGCGTATTCCCAGGAGGGCGACTCCTGCATCCAAGCCGGCACCTGACGAGGATGGAAATCACTTAGGTGACAATGACTGAAATTGGACATACATGGTGAAGAGAAGTGGATCTGAATGATGCCCAGAGATCCTAGCGGGCCAGTCAGTGAACTTTGCCTAGTGGATATCAGTCCCGCTATGTGATGAGTCCAAAGTCTTTAGCTATGGTTTTGAATCGGCTGGTGTTTGTGGGTGGGGGTAGGTGAGGGGGAGTTGGGCCCATTTGGGGGGGCATGAGTGGGTGGGGGCAGTATATGTACAGTTTGTTCGGTTTGGCACGTTGGTCCTGACTTCCCTTCCCTTCCTATTTCCTGCCCTGCAACTGCTCCTTCTTCTGTACGATGGGAGGGGGAAGGGGGGGGAGGGGCGGGGGGGAATGATTGTATGGTTTATTGTGATGGCTTCTAAAAATACGACTCCTGTGCGCTGCCTGACGTGGAATGTCCGGGGGTTGAATGATGGACGCTACATGAGACTACTATCAGCTTATATGCAGCGCCATGCGATAGATATATGCATGCTTCAGGAAACTCACCTGACGGAGGCCTCGAGGTCCAGGGTGAGGGCTGGCGGTGTATTCCTGTTATGCTCTGGGGTGGCTATATTACTCCGAAAGGGACTGCAGTGGCAAACTGATAAAGTGATCACAGACCCACATGGCCATTATGTTATGTTACGAGGCACGATACAGGACAGACCGTTTTGTTTGGTGTCAGTCTACGGCCCCAATGTTGATGACCTGGAGTTCTCTGCTCTGGGGGGGAGATTTTAATGAGGCAGATCGGGAGAGCGGGCTAAGCTGCAACATGTGGCAGCCGCAAGGGCTTTGTCCTCAATTATGGCAGAGGGGGCCTTGGTGGATTTATGGAGGGCCAAACATGGTATGGATAGGGAGGGAACATGCCTTAATTATGTACACAATAGCTGGTCCCGCATTGACAGATGGCTCAGTTCCAGAGATGTAGAGCTTTGGACTGAGTCTGTTCAACATATGCCGCGCACCTTGTTGGACCACTCCCCGGTCCTGCTGGAGTTGCGATCCCGGGGGGCCCTTGTTGTGGTTTCTTGTGGAGACTACGCTGTGGAGAGCTACGAGATCAGGCCTTTAGAGAGGAGATTTGTACTGCTATAGTGGACTATTTTGCGGCCAATCAGGGCTCGGTTGCTTCGTTGGGTACCTTGTGGGAGGCATTTAAAGTGGTGATTCGTGGGATTTGTATTGCCAAGCAGCATGGGGTTCTGAGAGCGCTCCGTCGCGACTTGGCGGAGCTGGAGGCACCTGGCAGCGCTGGAGAAACGACTGGCTGTGAATAAATCAGGAGAGCTCCTTGCCGAGATGAGGGAGAAAATGACAATATGAGGAGGCGGCCCATTGTGAGATCTGTTTTCTGGGCAGGGAAGGCAAGGCACAGAGATATGGAGAGGGTGAGCGAGCTGGCAAAAAACTGCCTGCTACGCTTCGCTTACCATGGGCAGGAAACTACTTGATTCAGCTGGCATAAGGCATACTGGCACGGAGGAGGTTAAGCGGGTCTTCACTACATTGATCTATATGCCGAAGGGACAGAGACGCGCTCTCCGGCATTCGCAGAGTACTTTGAGGACATCAGTCTCCTCTGACTGGAAAATTCTCACAGACAGTACCTGGATGTTCCCTTTTCAGTAGAAGATGTCATACAGGCCATAAGCAGTCTACCGGCAGATAAGGCCCCGGGGTTGGATGGTCTGCCGGCACCTTTTATAAGAAGTACGCGGACCTACTTGTGTCGCACCATCTAGAGGTCTATGCGGAGGGGCTTGAGGGAGGTATGCTCCCCCCTTCGCTGCGGGAGGCCCTCATAGTGATAATCATGAAGCCAGGGAAGGACCCGTGCTGTTGCGATTCATATAGACCTTTATCACTAATAAACATAGACAATAAAATCTTAGCGAAACTTATCGCAACTGGGTTGCAACCCCTGCTTCCTTCTTTGGTGTTGCCGGATCAGTCAGGTTTTGTGCCTGGACGCGCCACCTTGTATAACCTCCAAACCTTTTTCGCGATATCTAGCATGATTGAGCCAGATGAGCACGCAGCAGCGGTGTTCGTTGATGCCACTAAGGCATTTGAGTCTCTGGCTTGGTCATACATGTTTAGCCTGTTGGCGGTTGATTCATTTGTTATATACGGCTCCGCTTGCTCGACTGAGAATTAACAGGATGGGGACACACCATTTCCCGATAGATAGGGGCACTCGGCAATGTTGCCCCTTCTCGTCACTGCTACTTGCAGTGGCGATAGAGCTGCTGGCGGCGCTCTTGAGGCAGCACCATCATCGTAGAGGTTTGGGGTTCAGACAACGACCAATACTTGTCTCTATGTATGCAGATGATGTTGCGCTCTATGTTCGTGACCCATACCTCCATCTTGATATGCTGATAGACGAGATAGTGCACTTTGGTCAAGTCTCCGGGTACATGATCAACTGGTTGAAGTCGGTGGTGCTCCCCCTGTCGACTGCAACAAAGCGATGTCCTTCTAGATACCCTCTCGGATGGGCTGAGGGGCCGGTGAAATATCTGGGTATATGGCTTAGCAGTGAGGCGGATGAATTGTGGTCAGCCAATTACGGCAAAGCCATTATGTGGCTCGAAGACAAGGTGGCGATCTGGCGTTCGCTGCCACTTTTGCTGACGGGTCGTGTAGCAATAGCTAAGATGGTAGTGCTGCCCAAGTTCCTATACCTCTAGTTCTGACGACTGCAGGGGGAGGTGAGAAGCACCTCCACCCAGTACAGGCTTTGTTCCTGGCCACAGAGTGACAAAGGCACTCTCCCCATGTGGCCAGCAACATGTCTGGTGTGTGGCAGGATGGTAAAACTAGTCAGCCCACCTGTGCCGCTGAGGGTGTACTTTCTGTGCCTACTTGTGTCCCCCCCGGTGCCCTACAAAACCCCCCTGGTCTGCCCTCCGAAGTCGCGGGTACTTACCTGCTGGCAGACTGGAACCGGGGCACCCCTATTTCCATTGAAGCCTGTGTGTTTTTGGCACCACTTTGACCTCTGCACCTGACCGGCCCTGAGCTGCTGGCGTGGTAACTTTAGGGTTGCCTTAAACCCCCAACGGTGGGCTACCTTGGACCCAACTTTGAACCCTGTAAGTGCTTTACTTACCTATGAAACTAACAAATACTTACCTCCCCCAGGAACTGTTGATTTTTGCACTGTGTCCATTTTTAAAATAGCTTATTGCCATTTTTGCCAAAAATGTACATGCTATTGTGATGATTCAAAGTTCCTAAGATATCTAAGTGAAATACCTTCCATTTAAAGTATTGTTTGTAAATCTTGAACCTGTGGTTCTTAAAATAGACTAAGAAAATATATTTTTCTATATAAAAACCTATTGGCCTGGAATTGTCTTTGAGTGTGTGTGCCTCATTTATTGCCTGTGTGTGTACAACAAATGCTTAACACTACCTACCCTCCGATAAGCCTACTGCTCGACCACACTACCACAAAATAGAGCATTAGAATTATCTCTTTTTGCCACTATCTTACCTCTAAGGGGAACCCTTGGACTCTGTGCACACTATTTCTTACTTTGAAATAGTACATACAGAGCCAACTTCCTACAGGCGGTGAGAGTAACACTGCTAATATTTAGATGTGTCAGCGCAGTATCATGTGCCATAGACTATGGTGATCAACGTCTCACTCTCAAAAACGAACAAAAAACAGACAGGAAACAAGAGGGGGGTTGGGAAGGGAGAGGGGGTCTGCATAATCACTGCCTCTCTCCCTCAAAGGGGTTAGCTACATCACATTTCTCCAGAGGAAATCGCCACCTGCCTCATCTCAGATACCATGGGTCAGTTGGCCAGTTTCTCCTCATGGTCGAGCACGAGGTAAGATCGCAAGGGGGCCCATATGTCTCAGGCTAAGAATTTGAAGGCAGCAGTTCCCAGTAGACCATTAGTTGTGCAATACGCAGCATCACCAAGCCACTCTCTGCAACGGGGTATCTGCTTCCTCCCCAGCACATCGCATCCAATGGCTACTGTTCTTGAGAGCGGCTACACCCTCTCTTTGTGCCTCCTCCATGAGGGGAGGGGGGCAGATCCCTTTTCCTACTGGGTGAATCCTCCAAACACAAGATGGAGGATTTCTAAAGGCAGGGGTCACCTCATCAAAGGGCACCTTGTCCTGACTGGTAGGTGACTCCTCCTTGTTTTTCTCATTATCTCCTCTCACTTGCTGCCAAAAGTGGGGACTGTGTCCAGGGGCGGACATCTCCACTAGCTGGAGTGCCCTTGGGCATTGTAACACAAAGCCTGAGCCTTTGAGGCTCACTGCTAGGTGTTACAGTTCCTGTACAGGGGAGGTATGAAGCACCTCCACCCAGTGCATGCTTTGTTTCTGGCCTCAGAGCGCAAAGGCTCTCACCCCAAGGGGTCAGAAACTTGTCTCAGTGGCAGGCTGGCACAGATCAGTCAGTCCTGCACTGAAGGATTGGGTAAAATACAGGGGGCATCTTCTCTGTGTCCATTTTGTAATAAATCCAACACTGGCATCAGTGTGGGTTTATTATTCTGAGAAGTTCAATACCAAACTTCCCAGTATTCAGTTGAGCAATTATGGAGCTGTGGAGTTCGTTTTGACAAACTCTCAGACTATATACTTAATATGGCCACACTGTACTTACAATGTCGAAGAATGGACTTGACACTGTAGAGGCATATTGCTCATGCAGCCATGCCCTCACCTGTGGTATAGTGCACCCTGCCTTAGGGCTTTAAGGCCTGCTAGAGGGGTGACTTACATATGCCACAGGCAGTATTTTGTGTGGGGGGTGCCATGTCGACTTTGCCTTTTTCTCCCCACTGACACGCATAATCTGCAATGGCAGTGTGCATGTGTTAGGGGAGGGGTCCTTTAGGGTGGCACAACACATGCTGCAGCCCTTAGGGACCTTCCCTGGTCACAGGGCCCTTGGTAGCACTGGTACCTTTTACAAGGGACTTATCTGGGTGCCAGGGTTGTGCCAATTGTGGAGACAAAGATACAGTTTAGGGAAAGAACACTGATGCTGGGGCCTGGTTAGCAGGCCTCAGCACACTTTCAAATTATAACTTGGCATCAGCAAAGGCAAAAAGTCAGGGGTAACAATGCCAAGGAAGCATTTCCTTACACAACACCCCCCCCCCCCCCAAACGAAAGAGGATGAGACTAACCTTTCCCAAGAAAGTCTTCATTTTCTAAGTGGAAAAACCTGGAAAGGCCATCTGCAATGGCATGGGCAGTCCCAGGCCTGTGTTCCACTATAAAGTCCATTCCCTGTAGGTAGATGGACCACCTCAACAGTTTTGGATTTTCACCTTTCATTTGCATTAGCCATCTGAGAGGTCTGGTCAGTTTGAACCACAAAGTGAGTACCAAAGAGGTATGGTCTCAGCTTCTTCAGGGACCAAACCACAGCAAAGGCCTCCCTCGCAATAGCACTCCAACGCTGCTCCCTGGGGAGTAACCTCCTGCTAATGAAAGCAACAGGCTGGTCAAGGCCATCATCATTTGTTTGGGACAAAACTGCCCCTATCCCATGTTCAGAGGCATCAGTCTGCAAAATGAACAGCTTGGAGTAATCTGGAGCTTTTAGAACTGGTGCTGTGCACATAGCTTGTTTCAGGGTGTCAAAGGCCTGTTGGCATTCTATAGTCCAGTTTACCTTCTTAGGCATTTTCTTGGAGGTAAGTTCTGTGAGGGGTGCCACTATTGATCCATATCCCTTCACAAACCTCCTGTAGTAGCCAGTCAAGCCAAGGAATGCCCTGACTTGAGTCTGGCTTTTTGCAGCTACCCAGTCCAAAATAGTCTGGATCTTGGGTTGAAGTGGCTGAACTTGGCCTCCACATACAAGGTGTCCCAAGTAAACCACGGTTCCCTGCCCTATCTGACATTTTGATGCCTTGATAGAGAGGCCTGCTGCTTGCAGGGCCTGCAAAACCTTCTTCAGGTGGACCAGGTTATCCTGCCAGCTGGAGCTAAAGACAGCAATATCGTCAAGATAAGCTGCACTAAAGGACTCCAAGCCAGCCAGGACTTGATTCACCAACCTTTGGAAGGTGGCAGGGGCATTCTTTAAGCCAAACGGCATTACAGTAAACTGATAATGCCCATCAGGTGTGGAGAATGCTGTCTTTTCTTTTGCTCCTGGTGCCATTTTGATTTGCCAGTACCCTGCTGTCAAGTCAAAGGTACTGAAGTATCTGGCAGCACCCAATTTATCAATTAATTAATCTGCCCTTGGAATGGGATGGGCATCTGTCTTGGTGACAGAATTAAGTCCACTGGGCTAGCCCAGGGGCTGTCAGAGTGCTCAATGACTCCCAATTCCAGCATCTTGTGGACTTCCACTTTGATGCTTTCCTTAACTTGGTCAGACGGACTGAAAATGTAGTTTATGACAGGCATACAGTCTTCTGTGTCCACATCATAGGTACACAGGTGTGTCTGACCAGGGGTTAGGGAAAAGAGCTCAGCAAACTGTTTTAAGACTTTCCTACAGTCAGCTTGCTGTTGGCCAGAGAGGGTGTCTGAATATATCACTCCATCTACTGAGCCATCTTTAGGGTCAGTGGAGAGGAGATCAGGGAGAGGTTCACTCTCAGCTTCCTGGTCATCATCTGTAACTATTAACATGTTTACATCTGCCCTGTCATGAAAGAGTTTGAGGCGGTTCACATGGATCACCCTTTTTCGGGGTCCTGCTAGTGCCTAGGTCTACCAGGTAGGTGACCTGACTCTCTCTCTCTAGCACTGGGTAAGGGCCACTCCATCTGTCCCGAAGTGCCCTGGGAGCCACAGGCTCCAGAACCCACACTTTCTGCCCTGGCTGAAACTCAACCATAGCAGCATTTTGGTCATACCACATCTTCTGGAGTTGTTGGCTGGCCTCAAGGTTTTTACTTGCCTTTTCCATGTACTCTGCCATCCTGGAACGTAGGCCTAGTACATAGTCCACTATATCTTGCTTAGGCTCATGGAGAGGTCTCTCCCAGCCTTCTTTAACAAGAGCTAGTGGTCCCCTTACAGGATGGCCAAACAGAAGTTCAAAGGGGGAAACCCCTACTCCCTTCTGAGCCACCTCTCTGTAGGCGAAAAGCAGATATGGCAAGAGGACATCCCATCTCCTTTTGAGCTTTTCAGGGAGCCCCATGATCATGCCCTTCAATGTCTTGTTAAATCTTTCTACAAGACCATTGGTTTGTGGATGGTAGGGTGTGGTGAATTTGTAAGTCACCCCACACTCATGCCACATGTGTTTCAGGTATGCTGATATGAAGTTGGTACCTCTGTCAGACGCCACCTCCTTAGGAAATCCCACTCTGATAAAGATACCAATGAGTGCTTTGGCTACTGCAGGGGCAGTAGTGGACCTAAGGGGAATTGCTTCAGGGTACCAAGTGGCATGATTCACTACCACTAGGATATACTGGTTCCCTGAGGCTGTGGGAGGTTCAAGTGGACCCACTATGTCCACACCCACTCTTTCAAAGGGGACCCCCACCACTGGCAGTGGAATGAGGGGGGCCTTTGGGTGGCTACCTGTCTTACCACTGGCTTGACAGGTGGCACAGGAGACACAAAACTCCTTTACTTTCTGGGACATGTTGCGCCAATAGAAATGGTTGACTAATCTCTCCCAAGTCTTGGTTTGTCCCAAATGCCCACCAAGTGGAATATCATGGGCTAAGGTCAGAATGAACTTCCTAAACTCCTGAGGCACTACCACTCTCCAAGTGGCACCAGGTTTGGGATCTCTTGCCTCAGTGTAGAGGAGTCCATCTTCCCAATAGACCCTATGTGTTCCAGTGATTTTTCCTTTGTCTCTTCAGCAGTTTGCTGCCTAAGGCCTTCAAGAGAGGGACAGGTTTCTTGCCCCTTACACAACTGTTCCCTTGTGGGTCCCCCTGGGCCTAAGAGTTCAACCTGATAAGGTTCCAACTCATGGGCTCAGTTCCCTCAGAGGGCAGAACTTCTTCCTGGGAAGAGAGGTTCTTTTTCTTTTGTTGTATTGAAGCTGGTTCCCCAGTCTTCTTTCATTTTCTCTTGGAGGGTTGGGCCATTATTCCAGGCTCCAACACCACTTTTTCACCCTGAGCCTTGCACTGTGCCCTTGTCTTGACACACACCAGTTCAGGGATAACCATCATGGCTCCATGGGTTTTGAGTTCTACCTCAGCCCATGCTGATGACTCCAGATCATTTCCAAGCAAACAGTCTACTGGGATAGCAGAGGAGACTACCACCTGTTTCAGGCCCGTGACCCCTCCCCATTCTAAAGTTACCATAGCCATGGGATGTACTTTAGTCTGATTGTCAGCGTTGGTGACTGGATAAGTTTGTCCAGTCAGGTATTGTCCTGGGGAAACCAGTTTGTCTGTCACCATTGTGACACTGGCACCTGTATCCCTCAGGCCTTCTACACTAGTCCCATTAATTAAGAGTTGCTGCCTGTATTTTTGCATATTAGAGGGCCAGGCAGCCAGTGTGACTAAATCCACCCCACCCTCAGAAACTAATGTAGCTTCAGTGTGATCCCTGATTTGCTCTGGGCACACTGTTGATCCCACCTGGAGACTGGCTATTCCAGTGTTAACTGGAGTAGACGTTGAAGTGGAACCTTTCTTGGTACAGGCCTTATCCCCAGTTTGGTGTCCCTGCTGATTACAGCTACGACACCAGGCCTTTTTGGGTTTTTACCCTTGTACCCAAAATTGGATTGTGAAGAGGCTTTGGACCCTCCCTCCTGAGCAGGTTTTTGGGGCCCTGTAGAAGACTCTTTACTTTTACCCTTGGATGTCTCAACACTCTTCCCCTGGGGAGTCTTTGTGACCCCTTTCTTTTGGTCACCCCATGTGGAAGTCTTGGTCACCCTAGTCTTGACCCAATGGTCTGCCTTTTTTCCCCAATTCTTGGGGAAAAATTGGACCTAGGTCTACCAGATGCTGATGCAGTTTATCATTGAAACAATTACTTAAAAGGTGTCCTTTCATAAACAGCATGTAAAGCCCATCATAATCATTTACACCACTGCCATTAATCCAACCATCCAGTGCTTTGACTGAGAAGTCAACAAAATCAACCCAGGTCTGGCTCGAGGATATCTGAGCCCCCCTGAACCTAATCCTGTACTCCTCAGTTGAGAATCCAAAGCCCTCAATCAGAGAAGCCTTCATGAGGTCATAGGATTCTGCATCTTTTCCAGAGAGTGTGAGGAGTCTATCCCTACACTTTCCAGTGAACATTTCCCAAAGGAGAGCACCCCAGTGAGATCTGTTTACTTTTCTGGTTGCACAAGCCCTCTCAAAAGCTGTGAACCATTTGGTGATGTCATTTTATTTAGTTACAATCCCTTTGGGGATTTTTAGCATGTCAGGAGTATATCTGACCCTATTTAAGTTGCTGCCACCATTGATGGGAGCTAAGCCCATCTCTTGTCTTTCCCTTTCTATGGCTAGGAGCTGTCTCTCCAAAGCCAATCTTGGCCATCCTGGCAAACAGGAGGTCCTCTTCATTTGAGACTGCTCTCAATGCTTCCAGAGCTGTTGGACTCTCCTGTGAGAGAAGCAACATCTCTCACTATCACTTCTGGAGTCAGGGTTGGAGGTGGGAATTCCTCCACATCACTAGTACCCCCCTCTGTGAGGACATCATCAGAGGGGTTGTTTTTAGAAAACTCTGCAAAATCAAAAAGATAAAAACTGGTTCAAACCCTACCAAAGTACAGCTCCAGGAGCTTTTGGCAGAGACCTTAACTCTGACATCCTAAGATGCAGGTAAGGGGTGAGGTTGAGCTCCACCACCATCTCTTCTGCAACAGACATTATGTCTCTAAAAGTTGGAATACTTTTTAAGAATCTAAAACTATCTCTAGAACTTATTTCAAACTTTTACAAAACTTTTAAACTCTAAAACGAAATGCTAACAAGGACTAACACAAGGCCCTAGCAGGACTTTTAAAAATTTAGAAAAATATCTAAAAATTCAAAAATCAGTTTCTAATGACAATTTTTGGAATTTAGTCATGTGATCAGGTATTGGCTGAGTAGTCCAGCAAATGCAAAGTCTTGTATCCCACCGCTGCCACCAATGTAGGAGGTTGGCTCTGTCTGTACTATTTCAAAGTTAGAAATAGTGTGCACAGAGTCCAAGGGTTCCCCTTAGAGGTACGATAGTGGCAAAAAGAGATAATTCTAATGCTCTATTTTGTGGTAGTGTGGTCGAGCAGTAGGTTTATCAGAGGGCAGTGTTTAGCATTTGTTGTACACACACAGGCAATAAATGAGGAACACACACTCAAAAACAATTCCAGGGCAATAGGTTTTTATATAGAAAAATATATTTTCTTAGTTTATTTTAAGAACCACAGGTTCAAGATTTACAAACAATACACCCTCAGCGGCACAGGGGCGGCCGGGTGCAGAGTGCAAACAGGCGTTGGGTTTGCAATAGAATTCAATGGGAGACCCAGGGGTCTCTTCAGCGATGCAGGCAGGCAAAGCGGGGGCTCCTCGGGGTAGCCACCACCTTGGCTGTGAAGAGGGCCACCTGGGGGTCGCTCCTGCACTGGAGTTCGGTTCCTTCAGGTCCTGGGGGTTGCGGGTGCAGTGTCTTTACCAGGCGTCGGGTTCGTTGAACCAGGCAGTCACGGTCAGGGGGAGCCTCTGGATTCCCTCTGCAGGCGTCGCTGTGGGGGCTCAGGGGGGGGGGTCAACTCTGGCTACTCACGGGCTCGCAGTCGCCAGGGAGTCCTCCCTGTAGAGTTAGTTTTCCGCAGTTCGAGCCGGGGGCGTTGGGTGCAGAGTGGAAAGTCTCACGCTTCCGGCGGGAAACGTGTGGTTTTTAAAAGTTGCTTCTTTGTTGCAAAGTTGCAGTCTTTGTGGAACAGGGCCGCTGTCCTCGAGCTTCTTGGTCCTCTTAGATGCTGGGTAGTCCTCTGAGGCTTCAAAGGTCGCTGGACCCTGGGGGATGCGTCGCTGTTGCAGTTTTTCTTGAAATGGGGAAACAGGCCAGTAGGGCTGGGGCCAAAGCAGTTGGTGTCTCCGTCTTCTCTGCAGGGCTTCAGGTCAGCAGTCCTTCTTCGTCTTCAGGTTGCAGGAATCTATCTTCCTCGGTTCTGGGGTGTGTTTAGGTCTGGGGGGGATAGTAGCCAATGGCTACTAGCACTGAGGGTGGCTACACCCTCTTTGTGCCTCCTCCCGGTGGGGAGGGGGTCACATCCCTAATCCTATTGGGGGAATCCTCCATCTGCAAGATGGAGGATTTCTAAAAGTCAGAGTCACCTCAGCTCAGGACACCTTAGGGGTTGTCCTGACTGGCAAGTGACTCCTCCTTGTTTTTCTCATTATCTCCTCCGGCCTTGCCGCCAAAAGTGGGGGCAGTGGCCGGAGGGGCGGGCATCTCCACTAGCTGGGATGTCCTGTGGTGCTGTAACAAAGGGGGTGAGCCTTTGAGGCTCACCACCAGGTGTTACAGTTCCTGCAGGGGGAGGTGAGAAGCACCTCCACCAAGTACAGGCTTTGTTCCTGGCCACAGAGTGACAAAGGCACTCTCCCCATGTGGCCAGCAACACGTCTGGTGTGTGGCAGGCTGGCAAAAATTAGTCAGCTCACACTGGAAGTTGGGTATGTTTTCAGGGGGCATATCTAAGATGCCCTCTGGGTGTATTTCACAATAAAATGTACACTGGCATCAGTGTTCATTTATTGTGCTGAGAAGTTTGATACCAAACTTCACAGTTTTCAGTGTAGCCATTATGGTGCTGTGGAGTTCGTGTATGACAGACTCCCAGACCATATACTTTTATGGCTACCCTGCACTTACAATGTCTAAAGTTTTGCTTAGACACCGTAGGGGCATAGTGCTCATGCACCTATGCCCTCACCTGTGATATAGTGCACCCTGCCTTAGGGCTGCAAGGCCTGCTAGAGCGGTGACTTATCTATGCCATAGGCAGTGTGAGGTTGGCATGGCACCCTGAGGGGAGTGCCATGTCGACTTAGTCATTTTCTCCCCACCAGCACACACAAGCTGGCAAGCAGTGTGTCTGTGCTGAGTGAGGGGTCCCCAGGGTGGCATAAGACATGCTGCAGCCCTTAGAGACCTTCCCTGGCATCAGGGCCCTTGGTACCAGGGGTACCAGTTACAAGGGACTTACCTGGGTGCCAGGGTTCTGCCAATTGTGGAGACAAAGGTACAGTTTAGGGAAAGAACACTGGTGCTGGGGCCTGGTTAGCAGGCCTCAGCACACTTTCAAATCAGAACTTGGCATCAGCAAAGTAAAAAGTCAGGGGGTAACCATGCCAAGGAGGCATTTCCTTACACCGCCCTTTCTTGAGACTGCCACTTGTTTGATGCAGAATGGGAAGGTATCCTACATTTTCCCTTTGGACTAAATGATGTATATGATACCATTTTATGAGGCTTATCATGAACATGATTTTCATTATGTTCTCTTTTTCTTGAACCGACTTAATGGTGCATGTTGTGTTTGGTTATATCTGTTATGAAAATCATAATAAACAATAACATTTTTTTTTTTTAAAACAACACTTATCTGAAGTACTTTTTCCCTATTTTCCCTAAATAAAACTCGAACATTTTCTACATTTTGCCTATTTTCTCTGCCACCTGCAGGGAAATCCACAAACCCCGGGTACCTTTAGAATTTCCAGGACGTGGAAAAAAAGGATGCAAATTTGGCGTGGACACCTTATGTGGAAAAAAGCTATAGAGCTCTAAGCACTACCTACCCCAAAAAGCCAAGAAAGGGCCCAGCATTTGGAGGGGGTGGGGAGAGGCAAGCAGCTAAAGGGTTAAGGACAATACTGGATTTACAAAAAAAATATATAGTGTACACATCTGGTCATTGTGAGATACTGGGCAGAAGCAGCCAAGTATGTTCCTGATATACACCTATCTCTTCCATAAACCAACCGAAAAATCTGACATTCAGGTTATTGTATTATTGAGAACCTCTGAGAGACCATTGTGGGTAGGTGGGGGGATTAGTTTGATAATATAAAACACTTCTAGGTGCTGATAAGTTAAAAATGAGCTAAAGCGTTATTCTGCAAATTTAAGACCAGACCTTCTCAATTAATTTAATTTTTTTTTACACTAATTAAACTACTGGTCCTAAAAACCATTAGTCATTCAGAGCTTCAGCATCTACATATCAGCTTCTACTTAACATTCAGAAGGCTTAAACTACTTGGTACTTTACTAATTTTCAAGACTTGCAGCCCATACACCAAGCAACTTCACATCACACAACCTTAAGCTCATGTGAGCTCGGTTTGTAAATGTTTTTTACACAAACATTACTTCTCAATGGTTACTTAGAATCTTATCACTTCCTAATGAATGTTTATAAGTTTGGGACATCCGAGGCTGCTTCTCACTGGTTCATTTAAAGCTCATTTGACCACCGGCCAGATGTACACAATTTAGGGATTGAGATTTCTTAATTGCGACTCTTAATGAATCAAAATAAGGAAATCGAAAACTTACAAGTTTAACATGGTAACGTTATCAAATCACAATCTGTTGTTTGTACATAAACACTTTATACATGTGACCCCAAACAGCTAAGTATAGCATCCAACACTTTAAAAATATTTGTTTATTTTTATGTTACCCCAGTCAATCGTTGACATGGGGTACAGTGTAAGCCCTTCAAGTGCATATCTTTGAAACATGCCCTCCTTTACAATTAATATGGGAGAAGTTGTTCAACAGGATCTCTACCATTAGGTACCATAATGACTCAATAGATAGCATGTTAACAACTACAGGACTTAATGCATCCACAAAGTGCATTTTTACTTTCCTGGCATTCTTAATTGACCACATGCAGGTACTACAACAATGGAAGAACACTTCTCAACCAATCTGGAACTGTTGTACTTGTATAATTCCAATACACTAAAACACTTAGACAAATATACAAAAAGACAACTATCAGATCAGAGGGAACTGTCAATCGGCATACTGGGAGGAGAGAATTACAACCAGCCCCAACATGACATGACTAAGACCCTTCAGGCTACATTCTGTGTATTTGTCAGCCTAGATTCTTCTTAACTTTTCTTGTGTTTGTATTTTATTATACTTTGTTTCTGTTTGAAGAATTAATGCATGCCTAAAATGATGTAAAAAATAAAAATAAAAAAAAATGCAATGACCTCCCATTCAGAACCTTTAAAAGTATGTAAGAAAAGTGTTACACACTAAAGCTATATTTATTCTTACCGGATTAGCAGTCATATGTTTAGAGCATTCAAGTCTCCCCTTGTGAAGGATAAATTGGCCTGAATCATCACTATCCATCACCTTATCGTAAAGCTTCAGGTACAAATCAGCATGTGTTTTCTGTAAAAAAACAAAAACAATAGAGAGTGCTTGTACACTAATCAATTTACAGTTGTTCGTTCAGAGGCAGGCACTTGTGTGAATCTCATTCCAACACTAGCTTTGATATTACAGTCTTCATTTAAAGGACTGGTGGAATACTGTAAGAGCTGGCTACAACTAGGGGAGCAGAAAAGATGACCAAAAACAATTGCTAGGACTATTCAGACATCTGGAACACATGCCCCATCGCCTGATTGCCCCTCAGCCATTCAGAAATGGCACATTGAAGTACCAGTAGTATTCCTTTACTTGCATCATTCTCTTTCTAGCCAACTGAACACCTACCAGTTCCAGAAGGGGCATTGCCCTTTTGTACACTTCAAAACAAATGTTTTTTTTTTTTACATTTCCAATCCCAGATCATGCAGCCCCACCTCGATGGTTATGACTATATTACTTAAAGCAATTCAATGAGATATATTCCTTGAAAAGAGGGTGCTTCTTGAATATGATCCAAACCACGGTTAGCAATTCACTGAAACAATGGTCAGCTTTCTCTCTCCGTGTGAAGATGCAGACTTCAAGTGTAAACAATGCATATCCACCAATCTGAATTCAAACCATTGCATCAAATTCTCCTGATTATTTTATCCATTTTCATAATTTAAACTATAGCAAACGTCTCTAATTGAATTTTCAGCTCTCTACAGGTTTTGATGGAAATCACTTTCCTTCAGAAGCAAACATATCCTAATTGTATCAAGTAACAAGAAACAAAGTCAAAGTTTAACTATATCCTTATAATACATTTTAACCAACAGACGTTCCTGATTCAAACCTAAAGAGTATTCTACTAAACTTGCTTTGCTCCCTACTCTCATCCCTCCAATTGTGGCGTATCTCACTCACTGCAATTCTTAACTTATCTTTACCCATTGTATCTTCTTTTTTGTTTTCATTATATTTACTTTCGGTCAACTCCCTTTTGTTCTTTCTTGTTACAATTAAACAATTTCACACCATCAACAATGTATTTATTTCACAGATAGCCACCATGCCGCTTTTCAAAACCATGTACCCATTTTCTTTGGGATAATCTGTCCAACGCACTCTCTTTGTTTCTACTATATTAAATGTTACACCAACTTTCTTCAAATCAAGCTTTAATTTCTGAACAACACAAGAACATGTTTCATTTACGTTAGTTACAACTTATATATATATATATTATTATATATGTGTATATATATATATATATATATATATATATATATATATATATATACACACACACACTAAAATTCTCAATCTGATATGAACATTATAAAAAAAACATAATAAACCATGTTCCAGGTTTCGTTCCGCCAATTTAGTGCAGTGATTTTTTTTTTGTTTTAGACAGAAATATTAAATTTTTAGCTAAATGTTTTTCCCTTGATCACAGGCTCTTTGTAATGCGGATGTCATTTGAAAACTGTCAGATCTGATCGGATTCAAATTATTCTGCTCTTTGAGGAAATGTCATGGTCATTGACTTCATACTTAGTAGGCAAACATTTAATTAATGTTTATTTCACTGATTTGTATTTGTTATCATTGCTACAATATATATTTTGCACAGGCATAAAACCGCTTTCCCATTATGTAAGGTATTAAATGTCTATAGTCTCCTAAACTGGTGCATTTTCACGATGTTGATGAGCAGCTGTATTGCCTGTAAAGCATACGATTACTTAGTGAAATGTAAACAGGGATAAGTTACTACTTGTAAATGTTTTGCTTATAATCTTTGTTTTTGAATTCTTATTGAGTCTCAAGTTAATGACCTTAACATCACTGGAATGCCATTGTAGATTTTATCATCTGAAAATCACTTTTCCAATTCTTCACTTTGTTAAAAAAAGGAAATTTTTAAATAGTGAATCTACATAATTTCCAGTCACTGCAATGCATATTCTGTGGCATAAATCAACTATGATATTTGTACAAGCGTCTAGGTACTTTCTTAAGATAGTTTTAATACCCCCCACAAAACATAAATACAAATATCCACATTCTACATCACATTCTGTGCCTTTTTATGACTCAGGGAAATTGAGCTCAAAATTGCAAGCTCTAATTTTCTCTTTTTTAGGTCAAGCAATGGTCGTTCGACCTGGTGTATAGTTAAATATACTTATACTGTGGGATAAAGCAATTTAATATGTTGTTTGCAGTGGCCTTTAAAAATTCTTGCTCACTAGTGGTCAGTTCTGCCTTTTCCCCCTCCTTTTTCTGTTTTAGAGCAGTGACCTACTACTGTATTGTTCCACTTTGGTTTCTTTATCTGTTGCTGTGGCAGACTATTTGTTTACATTTCTTTGATGGTCCCCTTACACTGTACGTGTTTTAGGCTGGTAGCTGCCTGTGTTTTATTGCAACATTCCATTCCTCCCATATCTCTGACATTTGTTTAGGCTTGATTCCAGTACTGTCCTCGTACCGGGACCCAAAAAAGCTTATTTTACTAAACAAATGGCTCCTAAAATAAGCTTATTTTACTAAACAAACACCTTATGCCTGAAGAATCGCTTTACAGAGAGTCTCTCTCTCTCTCCAGAGCCCCTCCCTGCCTGCACTCATGACATCACACACAGATCATTGCTTATCTCCTTATTGAGGCCATAAATCTTCTCAGGCTGCTCTGCTAACTTAATTAGAGCTTTTTTGGAATGCAAGGCAAAAATGCTTGCTAATCTCTTCAGATTATTCAAATAAATGGAAACGACTCAGAGGTGAAAAATATTTGAGTCGGGAGACATTAATCCCGGGCGAGATATTAATTTTATCTATTTGTCTAAGTTTAAGACATTCATCCAGGATAGATACGTTTGCGAATGCTCACTGACGTTTGCACTGTGGAAGTCATGAGATCAAAACCGGTCGGGAGAATCCCTTCCATCTGTCCTAGGCCAGTAAAATGGGCATCTTTAAATTAGGCAGACGCACCAATCTCTGTTTTAATGAATTTAGAAATGACGGAAAACCTGTGCGAAGGGCTCTGTAAAAAAAAAAAAAAAAGTTCTTTTTTTCCTCCTTAATGCTTTGTTTAGGAAAGCAAACAACATGAATCCAGATTAGAATTGTCATTTTAAGTAGTAGGTCTCAGCAGGGTATTTTATTTCTATCTCAAAAGGCGTTCATGTCCCCCTCACAAATACTTCATTTTCCATTGCAGCACTCTGCTCTTCCCATATTTGCTTGTAAATGTTTTTTAAATATTATAAACTATAACAATATCCTGGAAATGTACATCTTCAAGGTTGAAATAACACCACAGGCTCATAGCAACCATTTAAAAAAACTTAAATATTCCTTTCTGTGTTTTATGATGTCACCAGTGCATCCCACAGTAATTATAGAGTTGCTTATAACACAGAATAGTGTACTGCATATTAAAGTGAAAGACCACTCAAATAATTGAGCATGACTCGAAGTGTTACCTCTCTCTCTTTACATCTTCATCCGACTATAATAATAATGCTCGTCACAGAAATTATGGTAAAAGCACAGCCATGGGAAAGCATGTGTGCACTTGAAATACTATAATGTTCTATGCAACCAAAAAAAAACGATGACATTTTGCTGAGCCATCAAAGTTTTTTCTGTAATATGTAGTTTCGCACTTAGCCATGTGGCATCACGTAAACATGCTGCAGACTCATTCATAGAAATAAAACATAGTCATTTCCAGCCAAGTGAGATTCATTACCAGTTTCATATTCCCACCTGGTCTACAGATATGTTTTAATTGATAGGGAACAGAATTGTGTAACGATCTTCATTTCACAGCTGTAAAATTGAAACAGTTCCTGGATTATTTTTGGTTAATCACAGAACTTCAAACCTTTTTCCACTTGCAACAATTTTCGCGTTTTAAATTAGCAGCCAACTAAACAGGTGGGCACATTTTTTCAAACCAATTAAGTACAAGTATTTTGTATTTATTTTGCCCAGTTCTCTTAGGAGGTTAAATGTTGTACATATGAAATATGTGTACAGCGTGAGTTTCAAAAACACAAACTGCATGTTTTTGTAACACAATTGAAAACCGCAAGGTTAATTCTCAAATACTTTTATTACAGTGACAAAGCACGCATACTTGATGTTTCCAAGTTTTAAGATACAATGTAGGAATTGACCATTGACGTTGGTGAGCTGCTCTGCTAACTCTTAGCCTGACTGTACACTTCTTAGCGCTCCTTCTATCATTTTCCACATTTCTTAAATCATATTTGCATATTTTTGGAGGAGGTAGCGGTCCGGGTCATAGGATCTGTACGGAGACTGTACATCTTTGCAAGCCCTCAGTGCACAACAGATTAACACCCCTGGTGTTGTATTGTTATGTCTTCTATACTGGGCTGTGCAGAAGGGGGCTGCGCAGTAGTTTTAAGGGACTTGAGCGCGTACATAAACTCAAAATGACTGAGTTAATGCAAGCTTCGCAGACACAGCAGAGCGCGGAAACACAAGGCAGTAATTGTCCTTTCCGAGCTGCGCTGTTTGAAAAACACGCATTAACTCAGAGATATTTTGAGTTAACTTATACACTGAAGATGCCAAAAAGATATGCACAGAACCCTTC
This sequence comes from Pleurodeles waltl, assembly GCF_031143425.1. NCBI lineage: Eukaryota > Metazoa > Chordata > Amphibia > Caudata > Salamandridae > Pleurodeles > Pleurodeles waltl. The sequence goes on along the minus strand of NC_090448.1, from coordinate 375,546,132 downwards.
TGCTCTGGCACAGCAAAGAGAGAAAAAAAAACACCATAATGATATGGCCCCTGGCTTCGCAAACAGTTACTTATGGGGGCATTTAGGTCTTGTTTGCGACCATACATGCACTGCTTGTGCTGTTGCTTGCCAGAGATATTGTGTACAACAAGGGCCTTGCAGCCCACCCATTGTTTGCCATTGGTTGGTTTCCTTGTCATACTTGCTCCCTTGGCCAGCGTGAGTTGGCTTCACTTTCTCTTCCTTCAGCTTGAGCAAGGATCAAGTACTGAATGCTTTCCTTCTGCTGATCACGCTGTGGTTGAGGTACTGTTTTTAGGGTCGAGCGCGCAAGTGCTCTAGCCTGTTGTAATCTCTCTGTGGGCTTTCAACCATGCCCACTCTTGCTATTCATTCTTTGTTGTGCTTAAGTTAAATGCTTCATTTTTACTGATGCATTTTGTGAAATGTCCTTCCTTTATGTGCTGAGTTCCCTCCCAGGCGATTTCACTTAGTGAACATTTTTTGATGGCCATCACACTACATCACGCTTCCTCCTGTTACAGCGTGTGATGGCCTCTCCTCCGGCTTTGGTTTGTCTTTCATCCCAGCCGCAATCCTTTCTAGACATTCATGCAGCGAGCCACTAACTGTTGTGCTTAGGCTCATGGTGGCTGTGGCGCTTTGAATTGACTTGCTTATGTCAGCTGTTTCACTTTTCATTATCAAGTTATGTGGCAAGAAAAGTTCTGTTAGGAATATTTAACGCTAATAGCTCTAACTTGAGCAAAAGCGAGACCCATTGCATTGCAAATGCTTGGTTATTTTGGGGTCTATCTTGGCAAGCAAAATGTTCTCCTTTTCTCCAACTTCATGGACTATATCTCAGGTTAGGATCCATCTTAAGCTGCAGATCAGGTGCTTCGAAGAACCTTGGTCCTGTGGATCCCACTTCACATCAGACAAATGGCATAATTTTTTATTTAATGTATCTGAGGTATTGACCACCTCATGCACTTATTTATCATATATATATATATATATATATATATATATATATATATGCACACCTCCATACATACACACCTATCCAAGTTTTATAGAGTCCTGATCTCTCCATAGGGGTAGTGACCAGCTTTACAAAGGCCTGTTACACATAATACCAAAACCATAATTAAAGGGCCAAGGAATAACTTGTTCTCTTCATTTGCGAGGCAGGGATATCCAGGTCAAATTGTCCTTTGGATCATGGGAGATGAGATGGTCCTATCACGTTGAGATTGCTATGGTGAAGTCATACAAAGTGAAAGAGGTCTAAATGTCATACACCAAAACTGTAGAAAGCTGTCTATCTATGCAGTGTGCCAATATAGGAGCACACTAGGCAAACAGTACAAAGGACCCTTGTTGGTAGACAGAGAGTGAAAATAATAACCCTAATTGCTCTCCTTTGTGGTAGTGTGGGAGAGCAGTTTAGGCTTATCGGACGGCAGTGTTAAGGATTTGTAAAACACACACAGAGTCAATAAATGGGACACATACTCAAGAAGAAACTCAAGACCAATTTAGAGAAATAACACATATTTTTATATATATTTTAACACCAGGGACTTTTTGTAATTGGCTAAAAACATTTCGAGTTATCAGTGTTTGAAGTATCCTATGGGGAATAAACATATAATGCATTGGGTCAATAAACAACAACTTACAGGACTGTTCTTCTGGACATAAGATGAGTATTTGCAAGGTCCAAGGCAGCACCAACAGATCACCTTGGGTGGCAATGGGGCATCCAGGTGCTGAGGTGCATTTCAGCATTGGGTGCCCCATCAACTTCAATGGGTAACAGTCCGGTGGAAATGAGGCTGCAAGCAGGGACTAAAGGGGTCAGTCCGGGAGAACCCACAGGGAGGTCCAATCCTTGAGGGTCTAAGTCACGCAGGAACACAGTTGGTTGACTCAAATTCGGGCTGTGGGGCTCATGTGCAGTGATGCGTTGTCTGGCAGGGTCGCACTTCTGAAGACTCTCACAATTCTTGGTCCCTGCAGAAAGAGGCTGCAGGCGGCGACTTGGGGACCAGTATGGCCAAACCCAAGGCTGGGCTGGGCTCAGCTTTTGTGGGTCCGAGGACCCCATTGGCACCGTCACTCAGGTACAGGGGGGCTTTGAGGAGTCGGGTTGTGGCGATCAGAGACCTACTCGATGTCCTAGTGAAGAAGAAATACAGAGAAAGTGGTGGCACTTACGATGCTGGCTTTGTGGATCCTGACGTCCTTCAATATTAGGTCTGCTTTTGAGGTGTTGGAGTCCAGAGTAGACCACCAACAAGCCTTGCTTGCTACAAGGTGTCCAGTATCCTGGATACAGGGAGACTCTGGAAGGGGTCAGTGTCTCTGGACTTCAGTGAAGTGGCGGGGTTGACCTCCTGAGTTCCAAACATCCTTCTCCTGACTTTCTGCTCCCTTGGCAGGTCCAATGGTCAATGGGACAGAGTACCAGACTTTGTGAGTGGTGTCTACAGATGGTGTAGATCAGCTCCTCTGCTCCAAGGGAGATCTTTCCTGGTTAGTGAGGTGCAGGGTAGTCCTCCAAGGGTTTTTGCGGAAATGTCCTGCTCTTTGAGAAGTTGGTTCCAGCAATGGTCCAAATGCAAGCAGCCTAGCAGGATTTTGTGTCAATCTTTAGTGCGGGTCTTCAGTTTTCTCTCTCTTCAGTCTTTCTTTCTTCCTCGGTTCCCAGCAGTCGAATCTACGTTCCTTGTGTCAGGAGGCAACCTAAATACTCCATTTAGGGTCGTTAAGGGGAGTGGAGGGTACTAGCCAATGGGCCTGGGGTCACTACACCTCCTAGATGGCCAATTCCTGTGGGGCGTGGGCATCACAGTTTACACAAGATGGTATAATTCTCCTAGGGGTGTGACTAGTCTGACAGTGTAACACACCTCCTGACTAATTTCCTGCCTGACCTGGTGCCAAATGGGCCTCATGGCAGGGGGTTGCCTCTCCAAGGTTTGCGGGTCACACACCAAAGGAGGCAGGGACTTTGAAGTCCCTGGTCTTGGTATGCAGATTTATTAACCATCCTGCTGGAGGGGGTGATAACACCTCCTGACCGAGCAGGCCTTGTTTCTGACCTCAGAGTGCGGGCTCTCACCGCTAGGGTTCAGAAACTCTTATGTGGTGGCAGGCTTGTCGAAACCAGTCACCTAGCACACTAGAGGACTTGCAGGTTTCAGGGGGCATCTTTAAGATGCCCTCTGGTTGCATGTCATAATAAATCCAATACGGCATCAGTATTGATTTATTAAGATGAGGTGTTTGATACCAAACACTATAGGTTCAGTGAAGCCATTATGTAGCTGGGTAACTCGTAGTGACCGGTGCCCAGTACATACCTTAACCCGTTCTGTGCCGGAGACGTAATGGTTACGTCCACCGGCACAGTGCTCATGTGCCGAGGACGTAACCATTATGTCCTGGGCACTGAGCTCAGAGCGCTCCCTCTGTGGGTTTCCCTCCCCCCCACCCCCCAAAGGCAGGGATGGAAGGGGAAGCCCTTCCCCTTCCACCCCCACAACCCCCTCCCCCGTAATGACATCAGCGCGCGATTGCGCGCTGACATTACAGGGTGCCGGTTGCACTGGAAGCCATTTGCCTCCAGTGCTATCAAGGGAGAAACAGGTGAGGTTCTCCTCCGGTGGGTGGGGGGTTTGAAACAAAGAGGCACCGGGGGAAAGGAAAGGCTTTTCATTTCCCCCGGTGTCTCTTTGAGTATTCCTGCTGCCCGATCACATTGCGATCGGGCAGCAGGAATGCCCACTAGACGCCAGGGATTTTTTTATTTTCGTTTATTTCTGCTGTATTTTGTGTCGGGGAGCAGCCCCTTGGCCAAGGGTCGCTCCCATTTGGGGGGCATGTTTGTTGTGGCCATTTCTGACCCCGTTGGGGGCAGATCAGGCTGTTATTTTTAGGCTGCTCTGCCCCGAAGGGTGGCAGAAACCACTAGACGCAGGGGATTTTTTTGTTTTTGAAGCATGATTTTGGTGTAAGGGAGTGGCCCTTTGGGCAAGGGTCGCTCCCATTTTGGGGGCATGTTACCTGTGGCCATTTCTGCCCCCTTGAGGGCAGATTAGCCTATTATTTTAGTTTATTATAAACCACTAGAATGCCAGGGATTTTTTTTTTTATGTTTATTTATGTGGGGGGCGTCTCCTTGGGCAAGCCCCCCCCCCCCCCCCCAGGGGGGGCATTGAACTGTTGGCCATTTGGCCTATTTTTTTCAGGCCCATCTGCCCCCAAGGGGGGCAGAAGCCACTTAGACACCAGGGATAGTTTGTGTGTGTGTGTGTGTTAGTGGACGGGGAGGCGCGGCCCCTTGTGCAAGGGTCGGCCCCCTTTGGGGACACGTGTACCAAGGCCATTTCTGCCTTTTATTTTTAGGCTGATCTGCCCCCAAGGGGGGCAGAAACCACTAGAACGCCAGGGATTTTTTTAAAATGTTTATTTATGTGGGGAGGCATTGAACTGTTGGTCATTTCTGCCCCCCTTGGGCAGATGGGCCTATTTTTTTTTTAGACCCATTGCCCCCAAGGGGGGCAGAAGCCACTTAGGCACCAGGGATAGTGTGTGTGTGTGTTTTTTATTTTTGGGGGGGGGGGGGGGGGAATGGCCCCTTGGGCAAGGGTCGCTCCCCATGGGGACACACTACTAAGGGTATTTTCTGCCCTCCTTGGGGCAGTTAGGTCTATTTTTTAGTAGGCCCATCTGCCCCTATGGCAGAATCCACTTAGGCACCAATTTCTAAGTGCTTGATGGTGGGGTGTTTGTCAACTGACGAAGTATTTGCATTTGTGATAAAAAAAATTATCCTATTTGTTTTAGTTCAAAGCTCTTGCTTTCTTTGCTGTGGCTCCTTGCAGTTTTGGTGGTGGTTGACCTGCAGTTTGCATAGTTGCATGTTTTAGGTAAGTAAAAACAATTTACTCCAAAGGAGTACTGTTGCCATGCATGAATGACATGTTTGTAGGTGGCGTACTAAATGCAGGATTGTGTGTGAAATGTGTTCTTAGATTTGTGCACAATGATATTTGTGTTGTCTTATTTCTAATTTGCTTTTCTTTCTTTCTTTCTTTTTATTGGGATATCATTGGTGATTGCTGTGTCCGTGCAGAGTAGTTGCTGGTGAGTCAAGCTTTTGCAGGCAAGTGAGCGGTATAGTTTTTGAGTTTATAACTCTTACTGATAAAGCTACACTTTACTACTTATCTTACACAGTGCTGGTTGTTGGTGGTGCATTTGTCCAGTTACTTTTCGTAGGAAAGATCATGGCTAGCTGCAGGATGACCGCTCAGCAGGTGGTTGGTATGCTTTTTCAGTCATTGTCTGATCACGATTACAAGACGGACTCTGCATCTGATGCAGAGGAAGAAGTGAGAGATTCTGGCAGTGAAGTTTCAGTCGGAGAGGAATCTTCTGATGAGGAAGCCACTCTCAGTGCAGATGAAGGGCCTGTTTTAGAGGAGGACACTGATGTGCCATTAGTGCAGCAACCTCGGGCTGAAAGATTTCCCATTAGAAGACCTGAACTCTGGGTTGCCCCAAACATGGAGCAGCCAGAGTTGCCTGCCTTTACTGGTCTCCCGGGGTGTAGAGTCAATACAGAGAACTTTTTGCCTGTCAATTTCTTTGAGTTATTTGTGGATGATGTATTTTTGGAAGAGATTGTTGAGCAGACTAATTTGTATGCGGAGCGGTATTTGAGGGACAACGCTACTAGACTTAGGCCATACTCTAGAGCTACCCAGTGGATTCCCACAAATTTGGAGGAGATGAAAAAGTTTTTGGGTTGGACTCTTTTGATGGGGTTGATAAGGAAGCCGTCTCTGGCTTCTTATTGGTCTACTAGTCCCTTGATGGCAACAGCTATATTTCCTGCAACCATGAGTCGTAATCAGTATTTGCTTCTTCTTAGGATGCTGCATTTTGTTGACAATGCATTAGCCTTGCCAAGAGATCACCCTGATTCTGACCGTCTTTTTAAGATTAGGCCTGTCCTTGATCATTTTGTAGATCTGTTTTCAGAGGTCTATGTTCCAGGCAAAGAAATAGCTGTGGACGAGTCTTTGGTCCTCTTCAAGGGTCGTTTGGTTTTTAGACAGTACATTCCTAGCAAGAGGGCATGATATGGAATTAAATTGTATATGCTGTCTGAAAGTAGTACAGGATATGTGTATAGTTTCCGTGTCTACACTGGTAGGGTTTCCAGTATTGACCCCCCCTGGTTCTCCTCCCACTTTTGGAGTTACTGAGAAAATCGAGTGGGAACTTGGTACACGACTGTTCAACAAAGGTCACCATTTGTATGTAGATAACTTCTACACTGGAGTGCAGTTGTTCAAGGAATTGTTAGAGTGGACACTGTTGCTTGTGGCACAATTAGCTGTAACCGGAAAGGCTATACAAGGGAGCTTGTCTGTAAAAAAACTTGAGGGGACAGTGCAGTGCCTTGCGGAATGATGAGCTGCTAGCTTTGAAATTTTCAGACAGGAGGGATGTCTACATGCTAAGTACCATCCATGATGAGAGTACTTCCCCTGTGACTATTTGGAGCCAGGTTGCTGAAGTGCGCAAACCTGTGTGCATTTTAGATTATAATAAGCACATGGGAGGTGTAGATAGAGTTGATCAAAGGTTGGAACCTTATACTGCTATTCGTAAGTCTTACGTTTGGTATAAGAAGTTAGCAATTCACCTCTTCAACTTTTAATGCTTTTATTGTGTTTAAGGATAGGTCTCCAGAGTCAAAGATGACATTTGTGAAATTTCAGGAGTCAGTGATAGAGAGCCTTATTATGGTGGAACAGGCCATAGTTCCTAGAGAAGCAGTGGTGGAGGATGTGGCTAGATTGAAAGATCGCCACTTTGCTGAGCACATTCCTCCCACGCCCAAAAAAGACTTTACAGCTAAGAAAAGTAGAGTATGTGCTTGAAGAGGTATCCGGAGGGAGACTCGAATGTACTGCCCAGTTTGTCCTTCAAAGCCTGGGCTGTGTGTGGGTGGTTGTTTCAAGAATTACCACACCCAGAAGAATTACTGGGAACAAACATGAGTGTAAACTGCCTGTTTTGTATTTTCATGTGTTCAATTTCATGGTTGGCATTTCTGTCATGTACTTAGTTAGAGCTTTTGTGTTTGAAGTTTTGTAATTATTTCTAATTAGTTAGTGGTTTCTTTGTTTTTAAAACAACAAAAAAGTGATGCCATTGTGTGTGGAGTGGCGCTTGGCTTGGTGTACATATTGACTTGCTGTTGGCTACTGCAACACACTGCCAGCCAAACGCCAGTCCACTTATTCCCATCAGCTGGTGTGATTGCTGTATCAGGCATGTGGGTGTATGTTAAGTGATTGGCCCTTGAGTGGCACTCTCTGTCGATGCGAGTGTTGTAATGTGCTGGGCCCGTGGCTGGCGGCGTGAATGGACTTGTGCATGTCATGTATGAAAGGTGTGTGAATGGTCTGTAAAGCGGTTGGTGCCTTGCCGTGGCTTTACAGCCCAAGAGCTGTGAGTCATTGGTTCAGTTTTTTGGCCTTTCAGTTATTAACAGTGCATTTCATTTTTGTGAAATCTCTTGTTAATAAAATTTGATCCACTGAACCATCACTCACCCTCGTGCCAAATCCAACCAGTATGTGTGGTAAAAATTACAAAACCTGCTCCGCTGTAATCAGGCGTCGCAGCACACCTGTGATCCGCTAGGTTTTTCGGGTGGGAGCCCGATGATGAAGCATGCCACCAACTTGGTTGGTGGGTGAGGGGTCTTTTTAACATAACCTAAGTGTGTTTCTTTTCACAATTTTTGTGTTTGGAACATCACATAAGTATGTGGACACCCCAAAATGATCTATTGCAAAACTACCTGTGTTTTAGTTGGGGGGGGAGGTGGGGGACACCTATGTTTTTGGTCCAGGGTGCAGCCTTCATCTAGGGAAACCTACCAAACCCAGACATGTTTTAAAAATAGACACCAAAAAACACTAAAGAGTACGGGGTTCTATTATATATCGAGGGATGGGTTCCGGTGGTACCAGTTGTGCCCAGGGTTTCCTTGTGGTCCTCTAATGGAGGAAAGGGGGTCAGTGTGAGCTAGGAGAGCAGTTAAAGGGGAAAATAAGGGGGGATTTCCTTTACGGACTAGGTGGTCTCACACACTATATAATGTCATGCTTCATCATTTGACAACCTAGCCCCACCCAGGTAGGACAGTGCCACCTGGGCAGACTCAACCTCACTATTAAAAGAACAGGAGGGAGTGCGTAAATATGTACTAGGTCTGGAAAGATCGGGATCCAGCTAATCTATGGGATAAAAACACCTAAACAGGCTCCTGTGTAAAGTTACAATTTAATAATAGGGTCTGTTTGGTGTGGTTAAAAGTGAAGAGGGGGACACCACTGTGAGAACTAGGACTCACCTATCTAAGGAGTTCAAGGAGGTGTGGCTTGCCTGGATCCCCCAATATTTTCTTACCCAGACTCCTCGGCAAACCTCAAAATTTGCTTTAATAAAAATCATATTTTCCTCACTTTTCTTTGTAGGATCATTGCTGCTGCACAAATTTCCTACCACCCAGCGTTCCCCTCAGTCTCCCAAGTAAAATGATACCTCAACTTGCATGGGTTCCCAAAGCAGAGTCAGCCTAAAAGATGAATAAAAGAAAAATATGTGCTTATCAACTCGCTGTGCTATCCCTTCAATCTCTACAGGTTGACGGCATTTTTCTGTCGCTGGCACCTGGGCCACCCACACAAGTGAGGTATCATTTTTATCGGGAGACTTGGGGGAACGCTGGGTAGAAGGAAATTTGTGGCTCCTCTAAGATTCCAGAACTTTCAGACACCGAAATGAGAGGAAAAAGTGTTTTTTTGGCCAAATTTTGAGGTTTGCAAAGGATTCTGGGTAACAGAACCTGGTCAGAGCCCCACAAGTCACCCCATCCTGGATTCCCCTAGCGGTCTAGTTTTCAAAACTGCACAGGTTTGCTAGGTTTCCCCAGGTGCCGGCTGAGCTAGAGGCCAAAATCCACAGCTAGGCACTTTGTAAAAAATAGCTCTGTTTTCTTTCTGAAAATGTGGTGTGTCCACGTTGTGTTTTGGGGCATATCCTGCTGCGGGCGCTGGGCCTACCCACCCAAGTGAGGTACTATTTTTATTGGGAGACTTGGGGGGAACGCTGGGTAGAAGGAAATTTGTGGCTCCTCTCAGATTCCAGAACTTTCTGTCACCCAAATGAGAGGAAAAGGTGTTTTTTTGGCCAAGTTTTGAGGTTTGCAAAGGATTCTGGGTAACAGAACCTGGTCAAAGCCCCACAAGTCACCCCATCTTGGATTCCCATAGGTGTCTAGTTTTCACAACTGCGCAGGTTTGCTAGGTTTTCCTAGGTGCCGGCTGAGCTAGAGGCCAAAATCCACAGCTAGGCACTTTGCAAAAACAGCTCTGTTTTCTTTGTGAAAATGTGATGTGTCCATTTTGTGTTTCCTGTCGCACGCGCTAGGCCTACCCAAGCAAGTGAGGTACCATTTTTATGGGGAGACTTGGAGGAACACAGAATAGCAAAACAAGTGTTATTGCCCCCTATCTTTCTCTACATTTTCTCCTTCCAAATGTAAGACAGTGTGTAAAAAAGACGTCTATTTGAGAAATGCCCTGTAAGTCACATGCTAGTATGGGCACCCCGGAATTCAGAGATGTGCCAATAACCATTGCTTCTCAACACCTTATCTTGTAGCCATTTTGAAAATACAAAGGTTTTCTTGATACCTATTTTTGACTTTTTATATTTCAGCAAATGAATTGCTGTATGCCCGGTATAGAATGAAACCCCACTGCAAGGTACAGCTCATTTATTGGCTCTGGGTACCTAGGGTTCTTGATGAACCAACAAGCCCTATATATCCCTGCAACCAGAAGAGCCAAGCTGAGGTAACGGTATATTGCTTTAAAAAATCTGACATCGCAGGAAAAAGTTACAGAGTAAAACGGCTGTGTTTTTCACTTCCATCTCAATATTCTTTTAATTCAGCTGTTATTTTCTGTAGGAAACACTAGTACGATCTACACAAATGACCCCTTGCTGATTTCAGAATTTTGTCTACTTTTCAGAAATGTTTAGCTTTCTGGGATCCAGTATTGGTTTCACATCCATTTCTGTCACTAACTGGAAGGAGGCGCAAAACACAAACAAATAGTAAAAATGGCGTATGTCCCAGTAAAATGTCAACATTGTGTTGAAAAATGGGGTTTTCTAATTCAAGTTTGCCTGTTTCTGAAAGCTGGGAAGATGGTGATTTTACCACCGCAAACCCTTTGTTGATGCCATTTTCAGGGGGAAACACGAGCCTTCTTCTGCAGCCCTTTTTTCCCATTGTTTTTTAAAAAACAAAATATTTGCTGTATTTTGGCTAATTTCTTGGTCTCCTTCAGGGGAACCCACAAAGTCTGGGTACCTCTAGAATCCCTAGGATGTTGGAAAAAAGTGACGCAAATGTGGCGTGGGTAGCTTATGTGAACAAAATATTATGAGGGCCTAAGCGCAAACTGCCCCAAATAGCCAAAAAAAAGGCTTGGCACATGAGAGGAAAAGGCCTGGCAGCGAAGGGGTTAAGGTGGCTTTCCTGTTCACTTATATATTGCAGATATCTAGCAATAGAAGTAGACATCACAGGGGCATATCTGCTCATGTAGCCATGCCCTCACATGTATTATAATGCCTGCTGTAGGGGCGACTTGCATATAATACATGCAGTGACTTAGGCATGACACACATTGTGTGTGCCATATCGTGTTTTAACTCATGGTTTGCATTATGACACGCAGTCTGCAATGACAGTCTATGTGTAATGTGTGTGTGGGTCCCTAGGGGTGGTATAAGACATGCTGCAGCCCTGAGGGGCCCTCTTTAGTACCCATGCCTTAGGTACCATGGGCACCATTTACTAGAGACTCACAGTGTTGCTAAAGTCCTGTGCCAATTGTAAAACAATCAGACATACCTTAATGTAAAGGAAAGAGCACAGGCACTCACAAGCACTGAGGTCTGGTTAGCAGACCTCAGTGTATTGTCAGAATTGAGAATCAGCATCTAGTAGCTAAAAGGGGAGCAAAAGTGTGTGTGTGTGTGGGGGGGGGCTGCAATAAAAACCCAGTTGCCTAAACAAACAACCCGAGATTCTGGGTAAAAATGGTAATCGAAAGACAGGAGACCAGTTGGAAAGTGTGTGGGCTCTGTAATCAGTTTTTCTGCAGGGACAATAGGGATATGGAGTAAAGAGTAAAGAACACTCAAAACAGCTGAATAAAGTGATCAGACTGATGAGGACTATGCATGGGATTGCAGTGGGAATGTATGTTTGCAGTGTGTGAATAGTGGTGTTCTCCACGGCTGGGGTGTGAGCTTTTACAGGTGGAAGTGCTGGGGGTTATGGGTGGCAGTGTTTGTTAAAAGCAGCTTGAAAAGCTCTGCTCACTAGGTCGTAGGAGCTGACATTAATTAGAGTAAATAGTCAAGTGTGTATCTGGGTATCTGCGCAAGGTGGTCTAGGACGAAGTGTGACAAGGGTTTCTTTAGGCTAATTGGCATCAGATGTGTGAATACTGTTTGATGATGATATCCTGATGTGAATCACCCTATGGTCCAAGGGAACGGAAGCAACGAACTAGACTTTTGGAGAGGACAATGAAGTTGTCGGCACAGGCATGCAGAAGTAGGTATTGGTGAAGCAGTGGTAGGAAAGGACCTGTGTAAACACAATTTACTGCTGGCACTTTCTTATTTTGCAATTGAAGTTTCGGAGCATGAGTAGAGGACCCTGGTTAATGGTGTCGTGAATTTGAACCTGGGATGTGTATTGCTTAAGATAGTTGTTTCCTTTGTGGGTTGGTTTTCTTCATATGGGCAAGCTATGCCCATCTCAGACATAACCAGAACCTACGTCTTTCCAATTTGCCACAATGAAGCATGTATACCTGCTGAGTTTGTGCAGGGACCATCAGGACTTTCTTCTTCGTCTGCAGTAAATTTCGCCCACCTTTAACGAAACTTATTGATAATAAAGCAATTGGGATTAATAGAAATCGACATCCACCAAAAGTGCTGGGAGGTCGAGTGATCACAGACCATCTCCCTCTTTCAAAAGGTCTCCATTTGCTCCTCCTTCAGTTCCCGTGACACCCTTCAAAGAGCCAGTGACCTTGAAAAATCGCCCATCTACGGATCTGTCGAAGACAGCCACACCGCTGATGGTGGCTTCGTTGTCAAGAGTGTCGATGATGCAGATGGTATCGATAACAGAGGCAATGGCAGCATCGACGATGAGCACGCCGATGGACCATATCCTCTATCAACAGTAGCCCGTATAACGCTGATCATATCTTCATTGTTGTTGCCTAATATCTCTTCGACAAAGAATACATTGACATCAATGGTTCCGTTGACTACAACAACAGAAAACAAGCGCACCTCTACAAAAGGGATTCGAGTCGCTCTCCAGGCAGATATCTCAAACATTTCAACACTACCTCCTGCAAAGCTCTTTGACTTCCAGGATTCTGGGGATGAAGGTCTGTTTGGCCCTGCACATAGACCTTCACACCTAACTGTGAAGTGTCAGGACACGGAAGACGAAGAGGCTGACCAGGGTCAGATCACTTACTTTCAAGGTGAATACTCTTTCGAGGATAGGGTCAGAGAAGTGGCCCACAGGTATGATACCCTTGAGGATCATTATCCATATGAAGAACAAGAGGAGGCACACCATCAACCGGATCCTTCATTGTAGTTCCTGTGTCTCTGGTTACAGACCTAAGGTTAATGATCAATAACTATCACAAAAGATGGACACTCACCCATCAGCACAGCAAACTCCAAGATGTAAGGATACTCCAAATTCTGTACCTCCTGAGAGAAGACCTGCAGTATCCCTTCATAAAGAAAGACCTATTCCTCCACCTATCACGATATGGGATAGTCTACCAGATAGTGAAAACAAACATCAACCAGAATAGGTTGAAATTCCGCTTGATACAGCAGTCGATGATCCTAAATGGGATGATTACATTGCCTCCCTGCCCGCTTCACAGACTCCACCCTCAGCCAACTTGCCACTGACAAATATAGGTGGCTTTCACAGCCTGCTAGAACGCACATCAAAGCTTTTTGACCTACCACTTCCAAAAAAAGCATACAAATGTTTTTTGTATGACTTTAAAGATGTGGCTTAGCATTCAGTGAGATCCATACCAATTGTGGACTCTATTTGGCAAGAGGGAATAAAGTTAATGAAGACTCCAGTGTCAGTGAGTGCAGTGATGCCAAAACTTGATAAGAAATATAGAGCACCAGAGAATGCTCTAACTTGTCTTATTAATCATCCCAGAACTAATTCTGTTATAATTTAAGGGGCTCAGAGAAGGGCTAAGAATCCAGCTTCTCCAAGTTTGTCTTCACCCGATAAGGAAGGCCGTAGACTCAACAACATCAGGAAATGGTTTTTGACCGTGCGGCGACTGTGATAAGAGCCTCTAATGCTCGAGCAATTCTAGGGAACATTTATCGATTATCTCCCTGAGGACAAACAGAAGGAGGAGAGAGAGAGATAATGGCAGAAGGTGAGAAGGCCTCTTCAGATATTACTGATACAGCAATAGATTTCTCCTCTATTGCTTTCCATCAAATAGCTGGGGCAGCAGTATTGAGGTGCCAGGGCTGACTGATGACTATGGGCCTTGTTATGAGCGGCAGTGGGGCTGCTGCACTCATAGCAGTCCCACCGCCACATTACAACGCAGGCAGGCGGGACTGCCTAAAGATCAAAGTCACTGCCAGGAACGTGGTTCCCAACGATTAGACGGCGGTCTGAGTTGTAGTCAGTCATGGCGGCACTGAACTCAGCACTGACATGCTGATTACAACTCAGCCTTCCCCCAGCCTTTCCATGGCGGTCACTCCACCATGGAAAGGCTGACAGAAAACCAGAGCCGGGGGCCACAGGGGGACCCCTACACTGCCCATGCTTATGGCACGGGCAGTACAGTGCCCTCCCCACGCCCAGTACCTTTTTCAGGCAATGTGCATCCTGAGTGTGCTGGTGTGCTTCTGTATTGGCCTCGGCTCCCTTAAGGAAGCCGAGGCCAATACCGTAGCACTGTTTCCGCGGTCAGCCCGGTGGGAACATTGCAATACAACTGAGGGGGAAGCTGCCCGCATGGAGTGGCATACTCCCTATGGCATTGGCAGTCCCACCATGGTAATGAGGCCTTATATATTTCCGCCCTCGAAGTATAGGTGAAGATCTTGCTTTGCCATTTGGAGGTGAAAATCTCTTCAGCAAGCATGAAGACAAGGCTCTTTAGTCTATTAAATCAGATACTGATACAGCCCGCTCTTTGGGTTCACTCCAACAAAGAGGTTTTCCTTTCTTTCAAGGAGGAAGTGTGAGAAGTAAGCTCATACCATGAACACTATACTAGCAAGCCAGATACCAGCCTTGCACTCACTAGGGGTTTCGTCCAACCTGTCCCTCACAGACAATCTACAGAGTGGCTACATATTCCACCTATGCCCGACAATCAGCTCGAAGACCCCCACTGGCTGGAGGGAAAGTTTGATATACCTCTAGGAGACAATGATATGTTTCTGGCACCGGCCATCTCAGTCCAAACCCACAAGTCCGGAGTTTTTCTTTCCAAATTGTTCAGTCATTGGAAAAACATCTCTTTTGACAAATGGGTTTTAGACTTAATTCAGCATGGTCACACCCTGGGATTTATTCAAAAGCCTTCACATTATCCACCATGCAAAATATCTCATCAACATCTAGCTGCACTGAAGCAAGAGGTAAGTGTGTTTCTCTCCAAGGATACAATATAAGGAGTCCCACCAGATCAGCTCAACACAGGTTCCTATTCCAAATTGTACTTTCTCAGGAAGGAAACAAACAAGTGGAGAGAGGTGATGAATTTAAGGCTTCTGAACAAGTTCATCAAGAAGCAATCCTTCCGAATGCTTTCTCTGCAGTAAATTCTTCAACTAGTGGATCCAGGAGATTTCATGACATCCCTAGATCTGCTGGATGCATATTTACATATTCCCACTCACCCCAAACATCGAAAAGTCCTTTGCTTCAAAGTGGAAGGGTGCCATTATCAGTTCAAGGTACTTCCCTTTGGTCTTCACTCTGCACCAAAAGCCTTCAAAAAAGGCCGGGCTCCAGTAGCGGCTTTTGTGAGAAAATCAGGTTATCAGATATTCCCCTTTCTGGATGACTGGCTTATAAAAACGACCCACTTTTCTCTCAGCCAAAAACTTGACTTGTGCTTGCCCAAGACTGTTCCATTCTCTAGGTCTCCAATTGAACGAAGAGAAGTCCTTGCAACTCCTTCAACATCAGCAGTCTTTCTAGGAGCAGTTATAGACACAAGGACCACAAAGGAGTTTCCTACTTCAGAGAGAATTCAACGGCTCATGACAACAACAAAACTAATGTCAACAAAAAAATCCACTTCAGTATGGATGTACAAATCAAGGTTGGGGACGATGTCATCTTGCATCCCGCTAATACCAAACTGCAGTTTACAAAATGTGTTTGCAACAGGAAGAGTTGAACAAGCAGTGGGTGCAACCTTTAGGGTCTTTCGAGGGGTTAATCTCCATAACTTGTCAGATGAAGTCAGTAGTGTCCTGTTGGATGGACATTCAAAACTTTTCCCAGGGCCATTTGTTCCGATAAGGCCTCACATAGTGATGACAACAGATGCTTCTCTTGAAGGATGGAGATTCTCTTGCAAGACCTGGAGATACACAGCAAGTGGGCCATGTAGGGAGCTGCCTCTCACATCAATCTGTTGGAGTTAAAAGTGGTCTACCTTGGTCTTAAGGCTTTCGTACCCAGGTTACGCAATTCCTCTGTGTTGGTTCAAATGGACAACACCACCACTATGATTTACCTGTCCAAGCAAGGAGGCACAAGATCAAAAGTTCTGTTAACTTAAGAACAACAGATTTGGGAAGGGGTTCTTAACAACCACGTCACCTTAAAGGCGGAGCATGCCCCAGGAGAACAGAACGAGTGGGAAGAATCCCGCAGATAACCTCAACCAGGATCTAGAGGAAATGTTTTTGGCCTGGACGGGATGTTTGCTTATGCCTTCCCGCCCTTTCCTCCCATTCCCAGGATCATCAGGAAGATGAAGCTGGAATTGTAGCATCTTATTCTAATAGCTCCAGCTTGGCCAAGACAGTACTGGTAAACCAAGCTTCTTCGCCTGTTGGACAGTTCTCTCACATTCTCACCAGAAGAGGATCTCCTTTCACTGAACAACGGCCAAGTTCTGCATCCATAGATCCGATCCCTAAATTTGACCACCTGGCTTCTCACAACACTCTGTTCAAGCGGAATCCACAAATAAATGTTACACTGCAAAGTGGGAAAGGTTTAGTTTTTGGTGCACTTCTCACTCGGTGCATCCCATATCTTCTACACCAGAACAAGTTCTTCCTTACTTGTAGCATCTAACAAAGTCATGGTTGTCTTCATTGTTCTTAATCAGGTTTGCCAATGTGCACCATCGTTGAGACTCGGAATACGTGAGTAGTTTGATAATCTGATAGACCAGGCATAGTGCTAAGAAGCAGTAAATGAAGCAGTTAGGATTATAAATATAACATTGTTATAACAGTTTTTGCATTTCTCACAATTCATAAACTTCGTTGCTGCCATAAAACGTATTTTCTGTGTGTTTACAATTCATACCGTATGCACTAGGATTTTAAAATAAACATTTTAAAATGAATATTCTGTCTTCTAGTGCTCCTTCAGTGTGCAATTCATGTATGGAAGAGGATCTGTGTTTCCGTTAATTGACCCAGTCCTATCTCATGGACCTGAGTATTCTCAGAAAAACAGAGGGGGTTATTCTAACTTTGGAGGAGTGTTAATCCGTCCCAAAAGTGACGGTAAAGTGACGGATATACCACCAGCCGTATTACGAGTTCCATAGGATATAATGGACTCGTAATACGGCTGGTGGTAAATCCGTCACTTTTCCGTCACTTTTGGGACGGATTAACACCTCCTCCAAAGTTAGAATAACCCCCAGAGTGTACTAACAGTGCTCAGTGGGTTTGTATTAGTTGAAGTCCAACTGGTTGAGGTTGGTACATTGACTCAGTTCTTTGTGATCTGGCTCTAGAAAAAAGAATTCAGTTGTTCCAGAGAGTTCCAAAAAAATAAATTAAAAAAAATAAACAAGCAAAACGTTAGCATTGGTGAGGTGGAAATGAAGTGTCTGGCTGTGGGTGGTCAGACGCAATAGCCTGGTTTACTTGAGAGGCTCGGATCTTGTGATAAGCATAAGTAAATCTCCAGTCTTCATCTCCGCCTCCTCTGAGAACTATGGCCCTCCGCCGCCTGCCAATATTGAACCGCCTATGAGGCCTGAAACCCACTGGCCGCATTTCGAGATCCCCGCTGGGCCGCAACATTGCAGCCATTGCGGCAATGTGGCGGTGCGGCGGGTGCAGCAGCACCCGTTGCGCAATCCACTGCCCGTAATTCGGGCAGTGGAGTGCGCAATGGGGCTGTGCCTGGGTGCCCCTGCACTGCCCATGCCAAGTGCATGGGCAGTGCAGGGGCAGTGCAGGGGCCCCAGGGTCCCCCCGAGTCCTCTTACCGCCAGCCTTTCGATGACGGTAATCCCGCCTTGGACAGGCTGGCAGAAAGGAGACTCGCCCTGGCAGATTAAGACCGCGGGACCGCCATGGCGGTGGCCTGGCAGTCCCGGCGGTATGATGCGGCTGGTAGTACCGCCACATTAACCCTGCTGGTCAAAAAACGCTTTGGTTAAAATGAGGGCCTATATGTTTTTCCATATAAATAGGGAAAAGAAGTGGGTTATTATGCAAGTGTGAAAACAAATTACTACAGGAAATTTAGTTGGGAAATAATTAGATGGAAATTTGGGTATTTTATCACACTGTTTAATAAATTAATTGCAATATTAAGAGGTGAAGAGCCACTGCCGTTTCACAAAGTGATTAGTGCATCTGGACTGTTAAAAGACAACCAGGCATATTACAACACTTCCTAGTCAACTATCTTATAAATCATTTCCAAAACAAAGATTCAATGTGGTCACACTGAGTGTTTTAGAAACCCAGGTTAGGAGACAACAAATGCAAATGTACAGTAACCCCATAGCAAATTCAGGGTGGCTCAAGGAGCTGTGACGTCTATAAACATTTCATGTTATCAAAAAGATTTCCCACCTAGCCAGTTGATTCAATCAATTGTGGGCCGATCCATCGGTCAATATGTTTTTAAAAACTTTCAACTCTACTTCATACAGTTTTACATACTGCATACTAATTTCATCAATGTTCTATACATACATAGTGACTTAAATGTCTTCCATATAGTTATAAAATCAAGTACACATACAGACCATACATTCAAATGCATATATTAACAGTTATCAATGGGCAGCATCCTTAAAATACCATCAACAGTTTTGGATTCTTCAAAGCTCACTTTGATCACACTGGTAGGGCAGCCCTGCCTAGGAATTAAAGAAAGATAAAAACTAACAAATCAATCATAATTCAGCATTTTCATATGCTTCATTTGAACCCAATATGTACCCTGAATTGTGTTACACACACTTTAAAATATCTATTATTATACATAACAATACATTTTAGCATTTTTCACAAAGTAAGCAAATGTGCCTCACATTTTTCACATCATCCAGGCAATGGGCACTCCGCAGGTACCATAACACTGTGAGATTTACTGCAGGTGCACAGGAAACTGCAAAGAAATAACAAAATGTCTTAAGAAGGTGGTAAATCGAATGGGAGTAAAAAGGCATGTGACCAGTGTGGATTAGGCTGAACTATTTGAACAAGGCAATTTAAAGCCACAATAGAAGATAGTCTGCAGCTCTACCAAGGCCCCTTTGATATGTAACAGTGCTTGCTACTTTAGACCTGTAGTTGCACACAGGACAGCCAATGATTCCAAATCTGCAGCACCCTTTGCTTTTCCTGAGCACAGGTCACATCTAAAATTACAAAAAGCACCTCACAATCCCTTTTCTGATCCCACCCAGTTAGAGACTTTTGTCTGCCTCATTTACCTTTTCTATGTTTACTGTTTTCCTCCATGTGGCATTGCCCCATCGCTCCTCCCATCTGTTTCCCTGGTCTACCCAATGACTTAATTGTATCTGGCTTTATTTTTCCCCTTTCTGACACTGCGGTTAAAATGTCCTCTCTCATCTGTTGATAATTCCTGTCCTTTGTGGGTTTCTCTCAGTGTCCCATGCATTATTGAATGTTTCCACAGTCTGCTCACTGTCTTAACAGTTTACCAGCATATACAGGTTTCCACTGTCTTGTCCCTGTCTTTGGATTCCTGTCAGCCTTTTGTGTGTGTGCCCCCACTTGGCAGATTCTTTATTTAATCCCTCTTGTTGGTGCATTGGGTCAGCCATCTACAGAGCCCAGATCAGGTTCACCAGTGTGCCTACTATTTACTGCTTACCCATGTCAATTCTTCACACTCAGCCAACTTCAATTATGTGCCCCTCCACTTACCTGCTAAAAATTTATTTTCATCCCACCTTATCAAAGACCCGTAAACTTGACCAATATGCAAGTTTCTGCCATTTTTTTCCACTGATCGGTGAGCAGTATGCCATTCCCTCTGTTGGATGCCCAATCTGTCTAGTTGCCATTCCAAGCTCCTTTGTCAGGATATACTGTGGTCCAATACATAACTAATGCCCAGATGTATTATTCGATTGCGTTTCCCTTGAATCACCCAGTGTCTTGCAAGGGCAACACAATATTTGAGTCAGATTTAAAAAGCAACAAAAATCCACTATGCTTGGCCATGAGTTGCTTGGTTAATCTGGAGAAACGCAAGGCACCATAGGGATTCGCTGTCTTGCTTTACTACACACCATATTGCTACATTCCTGCCAAATTTTATGTACATCTGTAGGCCACTCCATTCAACACCAGTCTAGAGCATTCCACTAGTGCTCCATGTACTCTACACTATTCCACTCCACACTATTCTACGCCACTACACTGTATGCAAATCCAATCTATCGCACTCAGGTGTACACCACTCTACGCCACTCCACCATACAATATTCCACTGCATGCCACAGCACGCTATTCCACTAAACACCACTCCACTGTAAGTCAATCCACTCTACGGAACTCCACTGTACAACACTTTCCAACACTATACTACATGCCACTCCACTGTACACCACTCCACTCTGTGCCATTTTATTGTGTGCCACTCCACTCTACCTTACAACACTGCACTCCCCTCAACTCAACTTAATGCCCCTCCACTCTACCACACAATAGCCTACTGTACAACAGTGTACTCCAGTCTATCCAGGAGTGCACCACTCCAGTTTACTCCACGTCACTGTATGACACTCTACTCCACAACACTCCATACCACTCCAGCCCACTTTACTACAATTTACTCTAGGAGACGCTGCTCCACTCAACTTCGCTCTATGTTACTCTAGGTAAATCCACTCTACCACACTGTACTGCACGCTACATCACTCCACTGTAGATCCACTCTGTGGCACTTCTCTCCATTCTACAACACTTTCCAACTCTCTATGAAATGCCAGTGCACTCCATTGCATGACACAGTACTCCACTCTACGGCACTTTACTCCACTGTATGATACACCAAGCCACTCTACTCCACACCACTGTAGCACTCCACTCTATTATGCTTTACTCCATCCTACGCAACTCCACTAACCTTCACTCTACTGTACAATACTTTACCACACTCTATGCTGCTCTTCTCAACTCTATAGCTCCTCTACACAACTCTATTACACGCTATGCCACTCTACTATACTCCACCCCGTACACGACACAGCAAAACCCTGTACATCACTCTATGCCTGTACACTCCACTGTACAACACTGACACTTTTCAACATAGCACTCCACTCTACTGTATAACCACCAATCCAATTTATGACACTTTACTCGACCCTACACCACTTCACAATACTGTAAGACAAGCAAATACACTATTATACTTCACTACCTTACACCACTCGTCTGCTCCACTACACTTTACCTCACTCTGTGCCACTGTACAACAGTCCATTTTACGCAGCTCCACTGTACGACACCCTACTGTACTATATGCAACTCCACTCTACAAGACTACTCCACTTTATGTCATTCATCCTACGCCACTGTATAACACTCTAACACACACCACTCCACTCCTCTCTACAACACACCCTCCATTATGTGGCACAGTACTCCACTCTCCTCTCTGCATGGTATGGCACTCCACTCCACTGTAAGACATACCGCTCTATGACAGTCCACTCTACAACGCTACACTATACAAGACTCTCCATCACTCTACTGGATGACACTCTACAACACAGAACTGTATAACATGTTACTCCACTGTATGCCACTACATTATACAACACTACTCCACTCTATGCCATTGTATAACCGTCTACTCAATGACACTCGACTCCACGATACTGCAGTCAACAACACTCCACTCTACAACACTCAACTGTACTGTACAACATGCTACTCCACTCTTCGTGACTCTACTATACATCAATAGTTATTGTAGTGTGGTGAAAGAGGTGGCAATACTGTGTAGAGGTGCACAAGATAGTAAAATGAAGGTGGTGTGTAAAATTATAACTTTAAGCTAGAACTATTACATCAGAATTTCTAATGTTTGAATAGTTTGCTATGCCCTGCAGATCAGGATGCTGTATGTGCATTTTTCACCATGGCTCTCACAGCAGGTAGAGAGGATGATGGCATCAAACAGGAGTACCCAAAACATGAGGGTAATGAAGTGTAGAGAGTAGAGGCCTGGCTGTCATAAGACTTGCTAAAGAAGCAATCCGGTTCTGAGAAAAGTGCAGGGCGAGCCTAGAAACTTTTCTGCTTTTACCAGACTTCACTGACTCATCCCCTCGGCAAACGGCAGTGATCAAGAAACCTAACCAGCAGTCCCTTCTTAAAAAGTCCTCATTAAATTTGTAAGGGTAGCCATCTCTCCAGCCTTCCTCACTTCAGTATCCTAGTCTTCACCCTTCAGCCACAGGAATGCAAACAATACACTTCAACTGTCTGGAGAAGCTGTATCTATCCTCCATTTTGTAGCATGTTAAACCAAGGGTCATTCAAAATGGATCCTCCTGGCACAGCAAACATACTAACGCTGCACAAAAAGTCTCATTGTCTTGCACGGGCCACACATGTATAGTGCACACACGTATTCAATATCTACACTCTACGTCAGCATGAGGATTTGGGTGCCACTTTGCAGCAAACTAACTCAAATGGGGCTGGTAGGCTGCGCTCCTTTCTGACAAAGAAATAAGGTATGTTCAAGACTATTCCTTCACAAAAATTGATATCTTGAAATCATCTCTTTATGTCAACATACCAAGACATGTACATAAGTCCCATGTCGACAAAAGGGGACACAAATCGCGGAGTCCACAAGGTCACAGATCATCTCCAGACCTTGGCATTACCATGAAAAGTTCTAAGTCTCAGTAAATATGCTAAATTAGCATGATGGCTGTGCCAATAAAAAGTCAGGATATCATTTTCAAATGCAGTTAGGTCATTCATGGCAAGGTACCCAGCCATATACCACTCAGGGGACATTCCCAATCAAGAGTCTCTCTTTTACCCTTGGAGCTTAATATTAAGCTTTATGGAAAGACATTCTCACCACAGTGTTACAAAAAATGTAATGTTTCCTTCACAATAGTTAAGAAAATTCCCATTTACCCTCTCATATCAGCCAATAAGCTGGCTGCATAAGAGGGTTACAATCTGGTCACAGTACAGTAGAAGTGGGGTTTTGTAGCCAAACATCACGGTAGTGGAGGAGGATAACTTGTGAAGGATTTGCAGTAGGATAATAGAAAGAGCTCTGTATGTAGGTCACACTACACAGCTGTTGATGCTGTGCGAGGGGTCACAAAACAGCAAGGGGTGTCATTTGTGATACAGCACTACTACCTCAGGGGTTTCAAGAGGGCCATAATACTACAAAAAAAGGACATGTTGCTTATGTTTGATCATAACAATATAATCAAATGTCTGTTATGCCTGAACCACAGTACTACAATAGCAGGTGGCACAGTGACAGTGGTCATAATAAATTGTGTGCTTTGTGTCAAGAGAATCACAGTAGTACAAACCACAGGGAAATCTAAGAGGTCAGTATTAAAATAGCAGGTTTTCAAGTGTGGATGCCAACAGTATACTGCAGGAGTGACTGTGGGGTCAACATAACATAACAGATGTTGGAATCACAACACTGAAATGAATGTGGAGCTTTCTACTATATTACAACAGTATTGATGCCATTACTGTTACGCACAGAACTATTGAAGAAGTTGTGTGTGTAGGTCATAGAACTACAACAGTTGTGTTACTCTGAGTGGGACAAAATAGAGTAGTGAGGATACTTGTGGAGGTCACCAGTCAAATAGTAGGATGTGCAGTGTATTTGTGTAAGCGATTCAAGGTAAAACAATAGCAGGGACTGTATCAGTGGGATGTAATACTTCAAAGGTTGGGTGCAATAAATCAGCATTTATATGCAGCAGCTCCAAGACAGTCCTTAATTTGACTACTACTTCTAGTTGTGTCCTTTTACTTTCTAAGATAGGTAAAAAAAATAAACATATGGTAATTCAAAAGAAACATCAAAGCTGCTTACATTTCAAAGAGATGTGAGTCCCATTGAACATCGTCTTTTGGAACCAGAATAAGTTCTGGGGATCGTTCTGAGGAAGAGAAAACATATGTTAATGGCTGAGACAAGATCAACAAAAGTTGTCCTGGCAAGAGATATTGCCTTGGTTTTTGGGGTGCACCTCATCAGAGAGCCTTGGTGCTGGGGAAAGGGGACATGAGTCAGAAAGGAGAATAGTACAATAGGCTAAACTATTGAAAATACATTTACAAGAGGTCGAAACTGTACTAATATCCAATGTTTGATATGCATTAAGATATTATGGTGACCATCCACTGTACATTCACGGAAGCCACAGTTTTTTCTTGGACAGTTGAAGAAGTGTTAATGTGTTCCTCTGTGAAACTGTATGGAAGGTTTGGAAGAAGAAGAAGAAGAATCAAAACAGCCATGGCTATAAAGCAAGCTTCTACAAATTTGATCTGAGGGTGAAACCACACTGGAGCGAGGAGGAGGTGCTGAGGAGTACTTTATAATACAGCAAAAAGAGGACGTAAAAAGAAATGTACTTTTAAGCCCAGAAAAATCAATCTAAAATCAGAGACCTAAATAAATTAAGGGTGAATCCACAACCATTAGAAAAAGCAAATCCTGCCACCCATACAACTACTGCCTAGTCTTTCGAATTCCTTTCTTCTTGAAAATACTTAAATGTTTTGCAGTCACCTGCGTGACCCTCAAACTCAATTCTAACAATCTGCTATATCACTTCCAAACTACCTTGTGTGGTTTGTACTCCACTGAAATAAACTTCACAGAAGTCTGCTCATCATAACCACCCCTTTTCCACCCTCACACTCCTTGATTTATCAGCAGCTTTCAACATTGTTCATGTTTCCTTTCTCTACACCCTAACATCGTTTAGTGACTCAGCACTCAATGGTTTTACTCTACATCGGTGACCATTCCTTTTTCTGTTGACTGGAAATCCAACAGATTACTTCTGACTCCAAGCACATTGGATTGCCTTACTGCTATTCATCACTCAACGGTCAAATGCTCTTTTATGCTGAACCCATCTAATAAAAAAGATCCTATACTTTCTCCCCCCTACTCTATAACTACTTTTACCGACAGCTGTATCAACTTTCCCCAAGGCACACCAATCTTGGGTGTCAGCAAGAAATCTGGGCGTTATTTTTAACCACACTATGCAATTGGGATCTCATGATCACCATATCATCAAATACTACGTATTCACAAAAACCATCTGAATGCCCCTTCCCCAATATTACTGTTTATCAACAAACTGGAGAATGGAAAGTCTTTTAGTGGGCCTTTTGAATTATTCCATGGCGTGGCCTTAAACTTCGCTAGTGAGTATACACCCTCCCCAGAACACACACTACTTTAATTTCTCACCATCAAGCTGGTGTCTTGCCTGCTAAAAATAGGGACCTCTGCAAACTTCTACCAGTAGTATTCAAAGACAATCTTTTGATATCCTACATATTAGTTTATCCAGCTAGATCCCCTAAAGCAATCGAAGTTTAGCCACTCACCAATTCCTGATTACTGCAAAATGGCCATAAATGTCACGCAGATTCTAGTCTGTCCAGCTTCTTTGATTCAAACACTAGAACACTCTACTGATTATCAGTGCCAGCTCAACACAACAGCAACTCTAAACAGCACGTGACTCCATCTCTTCCTATTGAAACGTGATAGCCAGGGAAATGAACTATTAACACAGAATCCCCTTGCACTGAAAATATGATGTTTGTGTAAAAGAACCCCATAGTAGAATGCCTCGGTCCTTATGCTGGTTGCTGTATAAGCATTGCACTGTATTCGGTACATGTATTCCTTGTTATCGTACAGGTGATTATGTAACATATACCATTCATAACCACATTGGCTTTTCGTGGTTCCACCCAAACCATCTACTTCTTGAGTACCAAAATACAAACCAGTCCTAATGTACTACATTTCTCACTGAAATATCACTTAATGATACAAATAAATAAAAGGATTAACTTAGCTATGCAATTGGTCCTGTAAGACGTGTGGGCCTAAAAGGCAACCCATAGGTAGAGGAGAGGGCCTAGAGGGATTGGCAGGATATAGAAGATATCTCGGGGTACTGAACAGCATCCCGTTAGGGAGTGGGGCGGTGGATAATATACCACAAAGAAGGGTACTCTTTCAGTGGGATCTCATGAGTAATGGAGCGCATTGTATAGGATCCCTTAAACGAAGGAGCACTGAAAGCTGTCCCAAAAGCGAGGGGGTATGAACAGGTTTTTTTCAGGAAGGGGGCGTCAGACTGGGAGGGGTTCAGGGGCTTTGAAGAAATATAAAATAACTGTGGGGTGTAGAGGAGATTCTACAAAAAAGGGTAGTTCTGTGATTCTCCATTATCATTTTTTTTTTTATGAGCCTCACCATAGAGCAGTCATCAAATGGCTTTTCAAAATGTAAATATGCTATACTTGAAACAAAAAAGGTTTCAAATAAAAATTGACAAAGTCATTAAAAACTGACTTAGTGGAGAATAAAATTGTACAAGGCAATTTTAATCACATGCTTACAAATCAGCATACAATTTGTAGGTCACCACACTATGCTACCTCACAAAAAAACTGGCATGCACTGCATAACAGAATCTGAAAGAACCTCACACATTTTCCTCAGAGGTCTAATCAAATACCACTAGTGACCATTGAACATACCATATTTCAGGTCATTTTGCCATGATTTCTTTTTACCAAGGCCCTTCACATCTAATTCTCTGCTCCTTGCTGGCGTTTTTTTTTTAACTTTCTTTTTACAACACTTGTGTCTTTAGTTACTTATATTCTGTACAGATCGTAAATAGGTCTGCCAGTTGGACTAGTGCTACATTCACACTATTCATCTCAGGCTCTTGTGGGAAGAAGGGACATTGCTCTCCATCGACATTTTGTCTCAGGCCCATTGGGGAAGAAACCTGTGCAACAGAAGGAGGCAGCTGATAAAATGGCATACTGGAAGGGAGCACTGATTATACATGAAGCCACTCTTCTTTCACAACAGCAGGACATAGGCAGTGTTTTCACAGGCTGTGGTTGCAGCCTCTGTGGGTGTAAAGCAGGTGCTTGCACAAACCAAACATTTTTTTATAATTTTCTAAGGGAACAATGACAAAGGATAGGTGATTTTCGTTTTTATTGTGAAGAATCAGTCTCCATATTTTTTAATCAGATCTTTACCCTGACTGCCAGTTATTTCCGACTACAATGGATCGAGTATCTTCTTAAAGCGTGACCTCAATTTTCACTTTAATCAATTGTTGGGTTCCAAGGAATATCAGATGTTAGGCACCATAGGACTCAATGGGAGAAAGCTTTTAAAATGCATATAAAATCAGGAAATCAGTTTACTATTGTCTCCTTCTGTTTTTAGATAAAGGTCGTCAGGATGTCCTGTATGCCAGCCAGAGAAGTTCGGGCGGCTCCCAGTTCCAGCAGGAGCAGCTCCTGAATGTCTTTGGAGTTGGTGTAGGACCACTGTGGGGAGCAACTTGGAAAGGCACTGCACAGGCAGACTCCAAGGTGAATTTGGTGGGTACGCTTGGAGTGTAGAGGTTGCAAGAGGTGCAGGACCTTTAGATCACATGTGTTTTTTTTGCTGTAGGGGCCACGGAGGGCAGGTGCAGAGGAGATATGAGAGCCAAGAGCTATGCGCAAAGGTGCCCTTGGAACAAGGAGGTAGGTCACTTTGAGGGTGGACTGCAACTCAATGGGGCCATTCCTGGGGGGTGGTTGTAACATGTCCTTTAGTCCCTCGACTAGAGCTTGCTTCTGGTCCTTGGGGAGTCCAGAGTGGACTTTTCTTCTGGATGTCCGATGTTGGGGGTCCAGTACACCTGGCTATTGAACGGTTCAGAAACTGGAGGTTGCAGTGTAACAAAACTTGGCACACATGCAGGGTTGAATTAGGTTTGGTTGCTGTGTCCTGTTCCTTGGTGAACAACCAGTCAGTGAACTGGACTTCACTGGTCTTTGCTTCTTTGTTG
Source organism: Pleurodeles waltl (assembly GCF_031143425.1). Lineage (NCBI taxonomy): Eukaryota > Metazoa > Chordata > Amphibia > Caudata > Salamandridae > Pleurodeles > Pleurodeles waltl. Next base: position 375,518,284 of record NC_090448.1, on the reverse strand, counting down.
CAGGGAGTGATGCCTTCACTCTGGAGGGAAGTCCTTGGTGATTTTCAGAAGGGTGGAGGTCCTCTGGTGTTTTGTAGAGTCCGTCCGATGTTCATGCAACCCCTCAGCAACGATTGTTGAGTCCTGGGTGAAGCAGGCAGGGTTTTCGCCTTTACCTTTTGTGCAGCAGAACTTCTGTTCTCAAGCCTTGAGTCTTCTATGTGCTGGCCTTCTTGTGTCCTTGGAATCTGATCTGCAGGTCTAGGGGTGCCCACTAAATACTGCATTTAGGGGGAGTTTAGGGGAGTTCCTAGTAGCGACCAATGGGTCATCTACTTTAGGGTGGCTACACCCACTATGTGACTACTTCCTGTGGGCAGAGGTCACTTCCCTATCCCTGAAAGGCTATTTTCCAACCATGCAAGATGGAGGAAAATGAAGTGGAGAGGTCACCTTGTATGCAACATCGTTTGGGAGCTGTAAGCTGGGGGTGGCCATTCCTCCTGTCCTTTGTGCATTTGCCTGCCAGTGCCCCTGCCAGAGGTGGGGGTTTGCAACAGGGGTGGCCATCTGCTGAAAGCAGCAGGGATGGGATTTGAGTTTCAAGGGTGGTAAGCCCTGAGCTGGGCTGTGCAGATTCTTGGGGAAGGAGGTGGATCACCTCTGCCCAAGAAGATCTTTGTTTTCTGAACCAAGAGACCAAAGGCTCTCACCCCAGGGTGGAAGATTGGATTGAGACCAGCCAGCCACCATGGTTATGCCAGGGTTAGTTAGCTTTTAAAGTGGTCACCTCTAAGGTGGCCCTTGGGTACATTTTGCAATAAATCCAATTCTGATACCAGTTTGGAGTTCTTTGATACCAAACAACCCAAGGCTCAGAGTGGCTATCATGTTGCTGTGAAACTCGTACTGACCAGTGTCCAGCACATGCATATAAAATGACTGCTATGTCCACCTACTATGTCCCAGGTTTGGCAGGGACACAGTAGGGGCATATTGCTCATGCATCTATGCCCACAGATGCAGTATTAGTGCAACCTGCCTTAGGGAAGGCCTGCCAGAGGGGTGTCTTACCTATATTGCATGCAGTGTACAGTGGACAGGTCACAAAGGCTGTGTACCATGTCAGTTTTGCATGTTATATCTGCACCAGGACACTCGGCCTGCAATGGTTGTGCTGGGTCCACTTGGATGCATGGTCCCTGAGGGTGGCACAAGCTGTGTTGCTGCCCTCAGGGCCTATCCTTAGTACCCCATGCCCTGGGTACCTAGGTACTATGTACTAGGGACTTGTTGGGGCAGCTAAGGCTGTTCCCAATTGTGCAAATGCATCACAACAGTTTTGGGAAAGAGATCTGTCACAGGGAACCCTGTCAGCATTAAACCGGTCCCAGGATGCTTGTTTCCACTCCAGGGAGGACCTGGCCTGGCAGTTCGGGCTGGACTGTTCCCATGAGGAACAGGGTCAAGACTGATTTGCATCTGGCTGGGTCCAAACTGGGGTGGCATGGTGAACAAAATAATGATGGATTAAACCCAGATCCGTGACTGGGGGTGAGTGTTTGCATTGTTCAGCACTCCGTTCATCATCCTTTTGTGTTGCCAAAGTTGCCCTAAGCGGGAAGGGTATGCCCAGACGTGGGCATTAACATCTTTGAAACCACATCAAATACCAGGCAAAAGGTGGGGGGCTAACCAGGTCAAGAGAGGCCCTTTCTCACGCTGTCATATTGGAGACGACAGTGTGATACAAGTGACCGATCGAACGTCAGTATTTTAAAGAATCTGGCAATGGTTCACGCACCATTCTGCATTGTGGTTGTGTACAAGGAATGACGACTCTCCAATGCTTAACAGACATTGGTGCTGTTAAGAGGTACCTGAAGAATTGTGTTGTTGATGCACTGACTTTGACCAGAGGAGTAAGAAGAAGATGTATTTAAAACAATACCAGAGAGTTAAAGAGAAATTACCATACTGTAACCTGTGCTTGAAGTGAGGAAAAAAAAAATCATTACAAATTGAGTGATTTCTTTTTTTATTCTTCTTTTTTTTTTTTTTTTTAAACAGTCCCATTCAATATATAACAAAATCAATAGTGTAACCACAGGACTGATATAGATATTCTGTTTCAAAGGGAATCAGTGATATTTTACTTTAGGCTCCTCATCAATACAAGTGTTGTTGATGTGGCGTACATCAGACCAGCAGGAGCTGTCTTTGTTTTTTTTGTTTTCCAGGTCCTCCCTGGACCGGAAACAAGCATCCAGGGAATGGTTTCAGGTTATCACCCTTCATTAGCCAAGCTAGCTTGAAACCGGTGGCACAGTGAGCAAGGGACCCACGTCTGGGCATACACTTCCCACTTAGGGCAACTTTAGCAACACAAAAGGATGATGAACGGAGCGCTGAACAATGCAAACACTCAACCCCCATCACAGATCTGGGTTTAATCCATCATTCTTTTGTTCACCGTGCCACCCCAGTTTGGACCCAGCCATATGCAAATCAGTCTTGACCCTGTTCCTCATGGGAACAGTCCAGCCCGAACTACCAGGCCATGTCCTCCCTGGAGTGGAAAAAAGCATCCTGGGACCGGTTTCAGGATATCACCCTTCATCAGCCGGCTAGCTTGAATCCAGTGAGCAAGGGGCCCAGGTCTGGGCATACCTTAGCCACTGAGGGCGCACATAGCAACACCACAAAATAAAATTATCAACGGAGTATTGAAACTTTTCAAACACTTACCCCCAATCACAGATCTGGGTTTAATCCATTGTTCTTTGGCTCACTATGCCACCCCAGTTTGGACCCAGCCATAAGCAAATCAGTTTTTAACCTGTTCCTCATGGGAACAGTCCAGCCCGATCTCCCAGGCCAGTCGTGGGTCCCTTGCTCCCCATGCCTCTGGACTCAAGCTAGCCTGGCTGATGAAAGGTGATACCCTGAAACCGGTCCTAGGATGCTTGTTTCCAGGCCAGGGAGGACCTAGTTTGGCAGTTCAGGCTGGACTGTTCCCATGGGGAGCAGGGTCAAGACTGATTTGCATATGGCTGGGTCCAAACTGGAATGGCATGGGTGGCAAAAAAACGATGGATTTAGGCCCAGATCTCCGTACTGGGGGTGAATGTTTGACATTGTTCAGCTTTCCGTCCATCACTTGTTCTTTTTGCATTTGTCCCCTCATCCCCAGACATCTCAAGATTGGAACCCGTGTGTTGGTTCCTCCAGACTGGATCCCCAGTCCTCACCTGCAGCATCTTTTCGACTAGACCAATCCCCACAGAGTAACACTGGTCACCCGATGCCATCCTACACTTCTGCACCCAGCTGTCCCAGTGCCGCCCGGTGTGAACTGTTGGTGTGGTCCTGACCCTTGCCCAATACTTACCTAAAGTTCAGGAGATAGGCCTGGTTAGTCGCTGTACTGTCCCTGTTGTGTTGTCTGTTTTTCCTCCATAGAATAACATTGCTGCTTCAAGAAATTGCACTTATTGTTGACTTTTCAACTGCAAAGATTTCTCTCGCACAACGTACTTACCTGATCATATTAATTGCGGTGGCAAAACATATATAAAGATACTTGTGATTTTTGGAAATTGGTGCGGATCTCCTTCTTGAGTCCCGTTTCTCATTTATTGACTGAGTGTTTGCAGATGTCTAACATGCTTCTCTGGTAAGCCTAAAGCTGCTCGACCACACTACCCCCTAAAAAGAGCACCTTGCGATTGCTAGAGTAAACCCTTTTCCACTAGAAAGGGAATCTCTGGACTCTACACAATATATCCAATTTTGATATATCATGTAAAGAGCCAGCTTCCTACACCTGTGGAGTAGATAAAAAGGCAAGAAGGTGTTGAATGATTGCGACAAGGAGTGTAAAAAATAGGGAGGCTTGTGTGGTGGAAAAAGGAAAAAAGAGCAACACAGAGGCAAGGGGGCAAAAGCTAAGACTCTTAGGAGAGCATCAGCAAGGAAACACAGGAACTGCTAGAGTGAGAAGCATGGGGGTACGAGCAGGAAGTTTCTGGGTGTGTGTGTTATAAATTGGGTCTCAAGTTGGCAGAGGTATGCACCCTGTCCAAGTAGGGACCACAGTCCTAGTCAGAGTAAGTCATTACACAACCTAAATTATCCTGTGCTCACCCTCTGGTACCTAGGCACAGCGCAGGCAGGCTTAACTTAGAAGGCAATGTGTAAAGTATTTGTGCAATAACTCATACAGTACCACAATGGTAACACTACAAAAAGTACTCCACCCTTGTTTTGAAAAATAGATAATATTTATCTGAATAAAATAAGACCAAAACAACAAAGATCCAATATTCACAAGTCAGGATATCACTTTTTAAAGGTTTAAATAAGTCAGAATCCCTAAGAATCAGTGGTTGTATCCTTGTAATACATGGTACTTGGGATGCGTAAAAAATAACGACGCACAGGGGCTGCAGATGTGGAGATGCATTGAAAAATAAGGCGCTGCGTTGGATCTTCCAGCGTAGCACAGACGATGCGCCGTTTCTTTCCATACTGCAAGGTGAAGCGTCAAATTCCAGGCGTGCAGCCTTGGTTCCTCACTGTGATGCTGGGATATTTTGACCCCCAGCGATGATGCGCAGAAAATCCTTGGCGCGATGTTAAGAAGTAGCAGGCACGGCGTCAAGCCGGTTGGCGATGCAGCGATTTTTTCAGGCAGGCGCTGTGTCGATTTCTGCAGGCGTTGTGTTGATTTTCTGACGCACAGGGATTTTCTTCTCTTTGGTGAAGCCTTTCTGGCCCTGAGACTTCAGAACAGGAGACAAGCTCAATCCAAGCCCTTGGAGAGCACTTGTGGGGAAGGCATAGTCCTTCCAGCAGGCAGCAGGGCAACAAGCAGGATAACGGTCCTTTCAGCAAAGGAGGCCAGATGAGTACTTTGGTCAGCCAGGCAATCCCTCTGACAGAGTCCAGATGCAGGTCCATAAGTGTCTGATTTGGTGGGGTCACAGACCCAGTTTATATATGCACCCAGAAGTGCCTTTGAAGTGGAGGAAATTTAAAAGAGTGGTTTTGAAGTGCACAAGTTACCCTTTCAAACCAGCCCTGTCTGCCAGGAGCCCTGTGGGGGGTTATCAGTCCTTTGTGTGAGGGCAGACCACTGACCTTTGAAGTGGAGGTGAGAGCCCCTCCACCCTTCCTGTCCAGGGAAACCTATCTGTCTGTAGATGAAGCTGAGTGTCCTGTGTTTATGGCTGTCAGGGTGGAATGCTCAAAGTGAGCTATCAACCAGCACAGACCAGACGTGGATTAGAGACAGGCTGTAAAGCACAAAGGGCAGTAAGTGTATGAAAAGGCCTACTTTCTAAAAGCGTCATTTCTGAAATAGTAATGTAAAATCCAACTTCACCAGTAAATAGGATTTCTTCCTACAACTACAACCATACCAAATATGACAAGACTATTCCTCTCAGATCAGATATTACCACTTAAATGCACATAAGGGAATCTCGAATGCTGGCCTATGAGAGGAGCAGATTCACAGTAGTAAAAAACAAATTTGGGGATTTTTCATTACCAGGACATGTAAAACTTATAAGTACATGTCCTGCCTTTTACTGGCATAGCACCCTGCCCGATGGATTACCTAAGGCCTATCTTAGGGGTGACTTTTATGGAAGCAAGGGGGAATTTAAGGCTTGGCAAGTAGTTTTAAATGCCAAGTCGAAGTGGCAGTGAAACTGCACACACAGGCCTAGCAATGGCAGACCTGAGACATGGTTAGGGGGCTACTTATGTGGGGGTGGCACAATCAGTGCTTCAGCCCCACTAGTAGCATTGATTTATAGGCCCTTGGCATGTGTAGTGCACTTTACTAAGTAATATATAGGTAAATTAAATATGCCAGTTGGGTACCAGCCAATTTTACCATATTCAGGGGAGAGAGCACAAGCACTGGTCAGCAGTGGTAAAGTGCTCAGAGTCCTCATTTTTGCTGGTTTTAGGTCAGAAAAAGAGGAAGGCAAAAGTTTCGTGTGACCCGTCAGAAAGGGAACTTTTCCAAAAGTGTGCATGAATAAATAAAAAACACCCACTGTACCTGAAAATTTACATTTTACTTTTAGGGAAACATTGTGTAAAGGTATCTGTATTTAACCACAGATTCCATCTTGACCACTGACTCCATTTTGTGCTTAGCTCAGCTTCAAATGCCATCACATCGGTGGCGCAGGTATTTTTTCATGCACAGCTTGTTAACGTGTTTTCACTTTTCTCACCAGGGAAGGGAATACAACATGGGGGATGCAACGTTGATAGGAGTGTACAAGAATTAGAATGTTTATAGCAGAGAAGGGTACGGCTTGGTCTTGGAAAATACCTCTTGCGATGTGGCCTTTCTCTTTGCATGTTTTTCAACAATGACCCAGTACAGCCAGAGCTTGAATTTCACAACTTACTCGAAAGGAGGGGCATACTAGAACCTTCCTCCCAAGTTTGTTTAAAGTATATAAGTCCGGGAAGCTTGGCGCTGAGGCAGAAGGAACTCATTTTTGAGGGTGGACGCATTGCTCAGGAAAATCAGAGTCCCATTGGGGAAATTCCTCCTGTCTCAGTGGTACCAGGTTCCACAGCTTGACGTTGACAAAGACAGGGATGGTTTATATGAATAAGAAAGGGGCTGAGGAAATCACTGCTGCACCTTCACACTCAGTTACGTGAAAAGTCAATCAGTATGCATGGTGCATGAGTCTTTAGGATCAACCCCCTAATCCTCAGAATACCAGAGAAACCTGGTGCAACAAAATTGAAAGAGGACTCAGCACTCAAATGTGTCCAATGCTATTGAGAAGGATTTGTCTTGTATGTCACATATCCTTGCAAAACGCCAAGTATCATAATATTCCGCCAGTCAAATCTTCATTAAAAAATGCCTTTATTGGTGCATGACATTCATTGTCCATGAGTAAATTCAAATGATGATCAAGCTAGCCATAGCCAACAGGTTTCGTCCTTACGGACTTCTTCAGGGCTTGAAATCAAAATGTCCAATGTGCGTTATAGCACCATACCATCTGGCGACAACCTTGAAAATGGTTCCAACAAAGGCATTTTTATGAAGATTAGACAGGCGGAATATTATTTTACATGGCGTTTTGCAAGGATATGTGACAAGTAAGACAATTCCTTCGCAATAACATTGGACACATTTGAGTGCTAAGGCCTCTTTTAAAGACAGGGATGATGTTGGATTCGAACCCCATGGCGATGCTTTTTTTATTCTTAATTATCTAGCTTTAATGTATACATCTCCACTGCATACATATTCATTGCTGATATATCGCATTTTCTCTGATTGTTATTATTCAACTGCTGTGATTATTTTAGTAGCTGCATGTGTTTTGCAGCATTCAAATTAAATGCTCATGTTAATATTTTTGTATACTCATATTCGAACCCTGGGAAGTGCCTTAATAAATTTGTTACTCAGCCTGAGTGCTGCATTCGTTAGCCTTGTTCCCTCTTAGTTTGAAGCACAGCAGAACACGTTGTTGAGTGCAGATCTTGTGAATTTAGTAATTTTACTGTTACTTAGTCCAGTGGGTCCAGTAACAATTTGTTGATATCTCAAGGCCTCGACTGCTAGAGAACCTGTTTATATAACTGTTCGACTTGTATTGTTTTTGTATACTTCTCTCCTAGAGAACCACATAATAGAATATAGTGAGGAGAATATCTCTCACACAACCGATGCTACACAAACATCCATAACCAAATGCAATGATACCAGTCCTCCGTGGCTCGCATCAATGAGAACTTTTTGAGTCTACATAGTACCACACACCAATAGTATATGCTAGACAATAACTGGCGTCATAATGCCCATAACATAGCTCCAACTCATCTATTCCAAAGCACTTTTATTTCAAGTTCAATGTATACTTCACCTTACATTAACAGACCACATTAAACACAATCCCTACACCCTGATGGGCACAACACATCCCCCTGTAGTTGGATGAGTACTGCAACTTTAACATAAGAAGCTACATTCATTCTTGGGAATTTACAAATCGCTCAACCCCGCTGCACGTTCACTCTAATGCCAAGCTTACTCATTCCATAACAACATGAAAAGGCTAATATTCCTTGTACCCCATATATGCAATGTTCATTCGGACTAAATATACTTATGAGCTACTGCCTCTTTCTAAAGCCTGCATCGTTTTATATTGTTTGCTTTGCTTGTATGAGGAATGCACTGAGCGTTCTAAAACCTGCACTATCTATTCTGCTTATTTTGGATTGTTCACTTAGAAAAACCCAACTGTCAATAGACCTTGTTAGACATTACACCAAATATGCACAAAGTGCAGCTCAGATCTGGCAGATAGTTGGCTATTGCTATAAATAATACCAAACTCTCTAAAATCCTATGCACGCCATTCAATCACCAATACATTACACAGAGTTTGCCAGTGAATGCAACTCCGATGTGCTATAATTAGCTGTAATCAGACACGCAATAGTTAAAGTAAGCTTTAACTACCACATCCTTAAGGTTACAACATCGCTTAACTACACACCTGGTAGCAATGCCTACCTGGAAAACAATGATCATGGTTAATGAACAACCGACCACCCATGTCAAGGAGAAAACGTCAAATGTCTTCAGCATACACATCCACGCACATAATATATTACACAGATCTTTATGAAGCTCAAATTATTTAAACTTTGATGAGAATCCCAGAGCCATACAAAAAGGCATTCTACTTGAAATAAACCAGTACTGAAAGATACTATGGTAAATGACATTGAATACTTTAAAAAAGTACAAACTATATTTTCAAAGCTGATGACATAAGGGGCAAGCTAGAATGAAATGTCTTAAGGGAGGTAAACTGAAAAGGGGCACTACAAGCGCTCCCCTTCAATAAGTGGGCCCATAAGGAGGGAAGTGACGAGATGGATCTTGCATAGGGAGCCTTGCGGTGGTGGAGGGGACGGGGTCTGAAGTGGAGGGGACACTGAAGAGAAATTGAGGACTCCAGCTGGAAGCGACCCAAAAAAGGAGACTAAGTGGAATCTAAAAAAAGGGTAGTGGGGAAGGTGGCACAATGGAGCATATAGGGGCTCTGGAAGTGGAACCCAAGCAAGAGGGGGGCAGCCCTACAAAAAGTGGTTGGGGGAAAATACCAAGTGCATCATATAATTCCATATCACTGGCATTCCATGTTTCCTATACAGAAAGGATAGCTAAAATGTGGAAATGTAGCTTTTATTCTGTTTAATGAGACTAATACAGCTGAAGACAATGAATTGTCAAATGAAATCACAGGGTTGAAAAAGTTGTGATCGGGAGACACAGTTATCTAGTCACACTAGTTACTGAGGTAACATGTCAACATCATATACGGCAACATGTAAAGGGAACAAAACTTATTGAATACAAATATTTGCAAGTACTAGACCATGCTACACCTGGAAATCATGTGCGTGGGGATGAATCATCATAACCTCTCTTCTCTCCCGCCCCATGAACTTTCTGTTTCACACCCATGCTTACGCTGTCCACAGTAGCACTCCATTTTCCCAACTCGGAGAGAGCTCGGGTCAGTGGACTCAGCAAAACCAACAGCAAACACAATACAGAGCCTGCCAGCGCCATCCCGGAACCAACAGCAAGGCAACCCGGAAACTCGGAAAAGGATTAGCAGGAACCAAGACCATAGAGAGCTGGTTAGACGGAGAGAGCGGCCGTCGCCATAGAGAACTGATTAGAGGATGAGCGGCCGTCGCCATAGAGAACTGATTAGAGGATGAGCGGCAAGCAGCTCCCTGGCTCGGGCAGCAGTGCCGTAGATAGGACACACGAGGGAAACGACGTGTCTATTAGAGATGGGATCGGGGATTCGCGAAACAGCCTCAGATCATAAATAAAAAGAGGTTATCATGGGGAAAAGGAAGATTCGTAATAAAAAGACAGCCAGGAGAGCGACATTCTCAGATGTAACCAGAGGTGGACAACCTAGCAAATTTTAGAGCCAATTCTGGGTTTGGCTTGGCATGTTAATTACGGAATAAAAATAATGTAAATACTAATTGAAATAAAAATGTAATTTCTTTAATACCTGTTATTCATTGTTTGGCATCAGATTAAATGGGTGCATAAAGTTACATTTGTTCATGAAGGTTGGCGCGTTCAGAATACTCATTTGTCCTAAAAACATTTTCATATGTAAACCAAGAAATATATGTCGTGCACTGCGTGAACAGCCAATGTTCTTATGTGTCAAACAACATTATTGCCTATTGAACTATATTTATATGAGTGATATTTTTGTGTAGCGCTCTTCCCGAATTGAATAAATGAAATGAGCTCTCAAATCGCTCACTCGATGAAAATGAGATCTGCTTATGATCACAAATATTAATAAAGTGAGGTATCTGGGATTTGAGTGCAGATTTCTATGTATTCTGCATTTCAGCCCCTTGGTGGATATAGCTTTCAATATCCCGTTTAATATCAAAGGGACATTCTTGTGTTCAGCTCTGCTGTAAGCTTCATTAGTACGCAATGGTCATTAAATACATGTAATACGTTGTCAATTTTAAATTAAATATGTACCAATATTTATAGAAAATAGCACAGTGTAAAACATAAAGGAGGGCAGTGCACTTTATTTTACTTTAATATAGTTGGTGTCCCCTACCTTTACAAAACAGAGCACTTTGGAGAGCTGCTCAACATTTTTAAAGATGGTAATTAAAACAAGCCCCGGCAAAGCCAATAGGTCTGTATTTAATCTACCAACAAATATAAACATTGTTTTCATAAATATTGTTTGTATGTGTTGTGTGTAAAGATGTTGTTTATCACATAAAAAATCTACCCCACTGGCATATTAGAATGATATGGGAGAAAAAGAACTGAATGTGACCAACTAGATAGTTGGCATTATTTTTCATATTTAGAATAGTCTTTAGGCATTCTATTGGGAGCATTTCCTGGAAGGTGGAATGATACATTGCCAGCTGATAGCAATAAGTGAAATAATAATAATACTTCTCTTGATGGAGACAAGCTAAAGTCAACTGTATGCATATTGGTAACAATATGTCATCCAGATGGCTGCACTGTCAAGTTAGTCCTAGAAAGCAGCCCTGCCAAGCGCCAAGCATGTCTCATTTGGGTAACACAATTTATGTTCCCGCATGACAGGACAAGATGAAGAGAAAGCTAAGTGGGATATCGCTTGTTCCCTGCCTTGTGGACGACTCTACTCTTTTTAATTAGCTGTCAGGCAGTGCCACCTAGTGGCAGCCAGCTCCACTGGCAAAAAACCTGAGAAGAGGCGATTTGGATTTATTTTTCCACCCATGCCCGACAGGCCTACAGTTAGTAAGTGTTAAGCAGCCCCCATCTACTTGGCCTTAAATACTCTTACCAGCAGCTGCAACATAACGCAAGCATGTAATGTTGCAGTTAAGAGTATTGAGGCCAAGTAGATAGGTGCTGCTTAACACTTGCTAACTGTAGTGCTGTAGTGCACGTGTAGCAAAATACATCCAATACACTGACGTTTGCAGGTCCAATTTAAGCAAATGGAAAAATGTGCATGTCTATTCCTAAGCTTGCAAGTGGGAAATGCCATTGAAAGAGAAACACTATTTATAATTTTGCAGGGTTTGTGTTTTGCAGGCGAGGCAGTGGTTGCCAAGTAGCCACTTCTTATGTGATTTACACTTTCAGCCAGTTCTGGCTTTGCAGTTCGATTGAATACATATTAACCGGTTCAGTTGGCTACATTAACGTCTTAGAACATCGTCATTGCATGAGATCACATGCCTTATTGGTATCAATGAATATAAACGTTTTAAAACAGCTTTGTGAATTGCATATATGGGCAAGAGCTGGTATATCCCACACGATATTCAATACATTTTGGCCCATTATAGGCATATCTACAAAACTTTGCTGAACTTTGTTTATATTTAGCGTGTGTACAGGGTAGTGCTAGGCACATGCACTCATTAAATAGATAAAACTGCTTGACCACACTCACTATAAAATATCACACATAAGGCAAACAGATGCTTTGTGAGAGTTATAGTGATTGTTCTTGGCAGTGCTATCTGTGCACTTGGGTGGGACTCTGTGGGCATTGTGGCAGGGTGATGGTGTGGCATGCATGGGAGGGGTATCAGATGATTGGGTGTGAGGTGGAGTGGTAGATGGGGTGACTTGGGGAGTGATAGGGTGGTGTGGGGGATGCTGGACAGGTGTACTTAGTGCCAGGGGAGTGATGGTTTCTTACCAGACTTCAGTCCTCCCAATATTCCTGTCAGGCCCTTAGGATGCCGTAGTACCAAGACCTTCTCCTCCCATGATGCAGACTCTGATGGGGGGTGCCCACTGCCAGTCTTGTGAACACTATCTGGTGTTGTGATGCATGGAAGGCACCTTCCCGGTAGGTCGTTCCACCTCTTCCTGATGTCCTCCCTTGTACTTGGATGGTTGCCCACTGAGTTGACCCTTTCGACAATTATCTGCCATAACTCAATTTTCCTGCCAATGGAAGTTTGCTGGACCTGTGCACCAAACAGTTGTGGCTCTACCCGGAGGATTTAATTTAGCTCATCGCCTGTGAAGCGTGGGTGCTTTTGACATGACATGGTGGTTGTGTTGTGCGTGATGGTGTGTGTTGTGTGCAAGGTTGAAGTGTGGTGTGGTTGATGGGGTGGGGGGTATTTTGTTGTGTGCGCTGGTTGTATGTGGTTTTTGTGTGCAGAAGCGATGTGTGTATTGTGTTGCTGGTGCAGTTGTGTAGTGTGTGATGCGTGTGAATTGTGATGGTGGCTATGGTATAACAGTGCTGTGTCCTCTGTTTGTGCGCTCCTTGTGGCAGTGTGTGTTTTCTGGTTGCAAAGGATTGTGGGTTTGGAGGGGATGTTATATTGTAGTGTGGTTGGTTTTACGTATTCATTGCGCTTTAGCTTTAGGCTTTAGGCTTTAGGCCTTTGTACACTTTGCCCTGAATATATTTTATTCATTTCCTGACAGCTTAGAGCCTCTGTGCACTTTGCTCTACATGCTTTTTATTAGGCTTCGTTGCAGTGAGTAGGTGTGCTTGATGTGTGTATGTATGTGTGTCAGGTGTGGGGTATTTGGGACTGTCCAATGTGGTGTTGTGTTCTGACAGGAGTGAAATCTGGCCGCAGCGGTTAGGACCGCCAATGGTTTTCCACCATGGAAGGACCACTGTGCTGAATTGTGGCTCGTAATCTGTTGGGTGGATAGTTGTTGGCATGGCCGTGCTGGTGGTGCATCCTCCTCTTTCCTGCCCTCCTTTGTCCTGGCAGTGTCGGATTTGTGGATGTTTTTTGGCAGTATATTTTGTGGTCTCTTAGGCCTTCATTATGAATTTGGCGGGCGGAAAAGGTTGCCCGCCAAACTCCCACGGTCAGGTCACCACCAGTGCAGTGACCTTCCCATGGCCCATATTACGAGTTTCCGGCTGGGATCAGTGGGTGGGAACAGAGTTTGTGCCCGCTACCCCAGCGGGAAATAGCCCACAACATTGAATACAAGCTGGCAGCAATGTTGCAGTGGGTAAGGTGCAATAGCACCCGTCGTGCTTAAACAGACAGTGATAAGCGCGATGGGGCTGTCCATGGGGGCCCCCATGCACCCCATGTCCGCCAGCTTTTACATGGTGGTGCAACTACCATGTAAAAGATGGCAGAGAGGGGAGCCGTAATCCCCCGGTTGACGCTGCATACAGTGCTGCCCTGGCGGATTAGGACTGCCAGCATTGCCAGTTTCCCTCCAGAGGAGGTAAACTGGTGGTGCTGGCGGTCAGACCGTGGGCCAACCACCACGGTCATAAAGTGGTGGTCAGACCACCACCGCGAGTCTGGCGGTCCTAGGTCCGCCAGACTCGCAATGAGGGCCTAAATACTGCGGGTGGGATACAGCCAAAACTTGCAGTCTTTTGATGGCCACCACTACGGTGGTCTTACCAACAGACTGCCATACTCATAATGAAGGCCATAATGTGTAGAATTGGTTAAAAATGTAAAGTCCGGAAAGCTTCTAAAAGAAGAAAAAAATCAAAATAACCTTTAACTGTGGGTAAGTAGTGTACACGTACCTATTGTAAGATACTTCACAAACGCAAGTCCTATCCTGCCACCAATGTTAAAAATTGGGGTCTCTAGTTGGCAGAGGTATGCACCCTGTCCAAGTAGGAACCACAATCCTAGTCAGGGTAATTCACAACACAATCCAAATTATCCTGTGCTCACCCTTTTGTAGCTTGGCACAGAGCAGGCAAGCTTAACTTAGAAGGCAATGTGTAAAGTATTTGTGCAATAACTCGTACAGTAACACAGTAAAAACACCACAAAAAGTACCCCACACCAGTTTGGAAAATTGATAATATTTATCTGAATAAAATAAGATCAAATGACAAAAAAAACAATATGCCCAAGTCAAGATATCATTTTGTAAAGGTTGAAATGAGTCTCAAGCCTTAAGAATCAGTGGGTATATCCTTGTAACACACAGCACCTGGGATGCGTAAAAAATAACGATGCACAGGGGCCGCAGAGGAGCAGATGTGTTGAAAAAGAAGGCGCTGCATCAGATTTTCCAGCGCAGCTCATGTGTCATTTGTTTCCACGCTGCAAGGTGATGTGTCGATTTCGAGCGCAGCCTTGGTTCCTCACTGTGATGCAAGGATATTTTGACGCCCAGGGACGATGCGTTGAAAATCCTTGACATGATGGTAGAAGGAGCAGGCGCTGTGTCAATCCGGTAGGCGATGTGGCAATTTTTCCACAGTTAGGCAGACGCTGCGTCGATTTCTGCAGGTGTTGCATTGATTTTCCGATGCACTGGGATTTTCTTCTCTGGGGTGAAGTCTTTGTGGCCCTGAGACTTCAGAACAGGAGACAAGCTCAACCCAATCCCTTGCAGAGCACTTGTGGGGAAGGCAGAGTCCTTCCAGCAGAGTCAGAGGCCAGCAGGGCAACAAGCAGGGCAGCAGTCCTTCTCAACAAAGCAGTCCAGATGAGTCCTTTGGGTAGCCAGACAGTCCCTCTGACCGAGTACAGGTGTAAATCCAGAAGTGTCTGATTTGTGGGGGTCAGAGATCCAGTATATACACCCAAAAGTGCTTTTGAAGTGGGGGGAACTTCAAAGAGTGGTTTTGAAGTGCACAAGTTCCCCTTTCAGCCCAGTTCTGTCTGCCAGGATCCCTGTGGGGGGTAATCAGTCCTTTGTGTGAGGGTATGCCACTGGCCTTTGAAGTGTAAGAGAGAGCCCTTCCACCCTTCCTGGCCAGTGAGACCCATTCAGTAAGCAGATGAATGCAGATGTGACTGAGGCCCTCATTACGACTTCGGCTATCTTTTTCAAAGACCACTGAAGCCCCTGCAGTCAACAGACTGCCAGTCCTGGCAGTCTGCTGACCGCCATATTAGGAGACTTGAAAGGACTTCCGCTCGTTTATGGGAGGTCGACGGAGTTGAAGAGCCGGTTCCACCACCAGTACTGCCACGGCAACAAGATACCGCCCGCCGTATTACAATACGTAATACGGCGTGGCTGAGTCCTGTTGGCAGTCCCTGAGCTGGAGGTGGAAAATGCCAGAACTCATCCCCTCCCGGATGACCACCTCGCCGGAAAAGGTAAGTTGATCGTCCGAAAGCGGGGGTGGGGGATGTTGGGCGCATGTGTGTGGTGTGTGCGTGTATGTGTGCCTGAATGGGTGTGCATGTGTGTATGTGTGCATGGAGGCTGCGTGTGTCTGCATGTATGCGGAGGGGAGGGAGATATCGGGTCCGATTGCCTGTGGGTTTGTATGCAGAGGAGTGAGGGAATCTGTCTGAGTGCGTATATGTGTGCAAATGAGGTTGTCTCAGTGTGTGTTTCTGAGCAAGTGAGTGTGGTGTCTGGATGTATGCGTACGGTTGGGGGTGTCTGCTTGTATGCTCAGGGAGGGGGATGTCGGGGTGTGAGTGAGTAGGTGTGTGTACTGGGATGCAAGTGAGTGGGGGTGTCTGTGTGCAAGTGAACGCATGAGGGGGGTGCGTTTGCAAAGGGGGGAGTGTGTGAATGTATGCATACATGGAGGGTTGGGGGAGTGTATGAATGTGGAGGGGGTGAATGATTGCGGAGTGGGTTGCGTATGTGTGAGTGCAAGTGGGGGTGTGTATGTGTCAGTGTGAGAGTGGGTGGGGTGTTTGTATGGGTATGTGCAGTATGGTGCGGGGGTGCATGCAGGTGTGTGGATAGGTGGGGGTGCATGGAGGTGTGTGGACATGTGGGGGTGTGTGTGCCGGCGACAGGAATGGGGATTCCTGTCGCCTGGTGCGTTTCCATCAAGATTTTTGTGGCAGAGCGACCGCCGCGAAAATCCTGGCAGTTTGCTGCCTCGTAATGCGAGCAGCGGCCTGAGGGATTTCCGCCGGCCCAGAGGAGCTCACCGCCGGCTGCGTAGGTGCGACCACACCGGCAGGCCAGGCAGCGTTTTGGTGGTTTGGCTTCGACCAAACCCCACAACTTGTAATGCGGCGGTCTTTACCACCTGGTCCGCAGCGGTAAGACCTGCTGCTGCTGCTGCGAGGCTGGTGGTCTAATGACCGCCAGCCTTGTAATGAGGGCCTGAGTGTCCTCTGTCCTGTGTTTATGGATTGTGTGGGTGGAATGCACAGGGAGAGCTGTCAACCAACACAGACCAGATGTGGATTGGAGATAGGCTGTAAGGCACAGATGGCAGTAAGTGCAGAGAATTGCCCACTTTCTAAAAGTAGCATTTTAAAATAGTACTAGGAAATCCAACTTCACCAGAAAGCAGGATTTTCTAATTACCAATCTGGCCATACTAAACATGACAGGGCTACTCCTTCCAGATCAGAATCTACTACATAAAAATATATAAGGGCAGTTCCAATGCTAGTCTATGAGAGAAGCAGGCCTCACAGTAGTGGACAACGAATTTGTAAGTTTTTCATTACCAGGACATGTAAAACACATAAGTATATTTCCTGCCTTTTACTTATATAGCACCCTCCCATATGGGTTACCTAGGGCCACACTTAGGGGTGAAATATGTAGAAGAAGTGAGTTTTACGGCTCGGTAAATAGTTTTAAATGCCAAGTCGAAGTGGCAGTGAAACTGCACACACAGGCCTTGCAATGGCAGGCATGAGACATGGTTAAGGGGCTACTTATGAGGGGGGCACAATTAGTGCTGCAGGCCCACTAGTAGCATTTATTGTACATGCCCCGGGGCACATGTGGTGCATGCTACTAGGGACTTACAGGCAAATTAATTATTCCAATTGGGTAGGAACCAATGTTACCATGTTTAGGGGAGAAAGTACATGCACTTTAGAACTGGTCGGAAGTGGAAAAGTGCGCAGAGTCCTACAACCAGCAAAAAAGGGTCAGAAAAATGGAGGGAGGCAGGCAAAAAGTTGGGGGATGACCACCCTAAGGCTGTCAGGTCTAACAGCGGGATACAAGTAAAACCCTATTAGATGATTGGCATAGATTAGAAAAGCACATCTACATAGCATATTGCCAATGTCTCCTTGTTGAGAGGGCCAAGACCGGAGTGATGCTAGCGTGACTGGTCAAAAGATAGGAATACCTAACTCCCATCCTCACCTTGACCGATCAAACGGGTCACCTAGTTTGCAAGCAATGGGCCATAAATTAGATTTCCTGTTCTCATCTTAGTGCCACTATGCAGACCGACCCGATCATGCAGCATTGTGAATTACTTGACAGAGTTTCGGCTCCCCTCCCCTTGCCTCTGACGGCTGAGACAACTTAGATAGACCTATCTATTACACATGAGTCCTAGCCGCCGTCCGGGCCTTGAAAATGGCTAAAATACCAGGGAGAGATGGTCTCCCCGCTGAGTTTTATCGCAGATATGCAGACACCCTGGCGGATAAACTATTAAACTATTGGGGGTCTGTGAGGAGGACCTCTGGCGGGGAAGCTTTCACCCACACTGTGTGAAGCCCTAAAACTAATGATTCACAAACCCGATAAGAATTCAACCATGCCCTCTGTGTACAGGCATATTTGTCTTGTAAACATTGATGTCAAATTGCTTAGCGGTATATTTGCAGCTTGACTTCTTCCATGGCTCCTGTCCCTCGTATATTTAGACCAGTTCGATTCTATCCCTGGGAGAAGCATCTTACATAATTTAATCGGTTCTCCCAGGTCTATCACTCTTTGGGGTGCCTGGACGATGCATCTGCGCTGGTGATTTTAGATATCGAACAAGCATTTGATTCTTTGCACTGGACATACCATGGAAATTTGGGATGGGGCCTAAATTTATCCAATCGGTCCAGCAATTATATATGGAACCGTGCACCCAGGTATCAAACGGGTTTAGCTTATATAGGGTCTTCTGACAGGGATGCCCTCTCTCACAGCTCCTCTTCAGGCTAGCGAGAGACTTCACCAGATGTTGGGTCCTAGGGAATAACAATAGAGGAAAACACTCAGGTGGTCTCCCTTTATGTAGATGACATCCTGATATCACTTTGTCACCCAAGTTACTCTGTACTTATACTCCTGAATGTGATGCAAGAGTTCAGGGAGGTCTCCCGACTATGAGTGAACCCCTTCAAATCCAAACTTTGCCCTATGGGGTCCCTGACTGAGATGCCGTTTAAAACTCTGCCACCGCTGAAACTCCCTTGGGAATTAAATTACGTCTGATATCTGGGGATTCAACTAGCATCTACCAAGGAGACCTTCTTGGACACTAATATTGGTACAGTGGTGCAGGGACTACGAGCGACTGTGAGGTTCTGGAGTGATTTACCTCTATCTCTCGTGGGAAAATTCCAGTCGCAAAAATGATATTACTCCCTCGATGCCTCTATGTACTTCAGGGCACATTCTATATTATTCCCAGTCAGTATTTTAAAATTATCAATAGCCTTATCATTGACCTATGGGCGTGCAAACACAGGTGGGTGGGACTCTCTAGGTTAAAGACACCATGGACTTGGGGTGGCCTCGAGGTCCCCCACATGAAGCTCTAGTATATGGCAACACAACTACAGCATGCCGTTTCCTGGCTTGACCCAGGGAACTTGTGGGGGCAAACACTTTTGAGAGGCTCACATGTGGATTGTGAGTTTCCAGTATTACTAATGAGCAGTTCTAGAGTCCCCCCAATACACCTTACCTGATACGACAGGTGGCGAAGGTATGAGAGGGGGTGGTTAAGAGTGTGATCCGTCATGCTTTCTATTCCCTGAACTTACCTCTGGTTTCAGCAATCTTTTTGCAGGATAGCGGAGTCTGTCAATCCAGAGGTGGAAAGATGTGGGTTGCACCACTATAGGGGACTTATACCCAGAAGGACGCTTCATCCCAATTGCCACTGCTACGGAGTCCTTTCCACTTTCCACAGGCCAATTCTTACAATATAAGAACATCTCTGCTAGGGCACGGGGAATCTGGCCTATTTTACTGACTGCCCTACCCTGCTCTAGCATGTTAACCCCTTGTGTGCATAGGACGAGGTGATCTTGTCCAAGGTGCCGGTTCCCCAGTGCCTTGGACAAGATCACCTCGTCCTGCTATGAGCCCCTGGGGGAGCGCTAGTGCACCCCCCGATGGCCAGGCACACCCCTCCCCTGGGCAGGGATGGAGGGGAATCGCTTCCCCTTCCACCCCGACCTCCCGTAACCGCCCGTGGCGTCTGATGACATCAGCGCGCTTTTGCGCGCTGACCTCACCAGAGGCCTTCCCTCTGGCGCTGGAAGCTGAGCTTCCAGCGCCCGATCAAAGGAGAAATGCAAAACATTTCTCCTCCGATCACGTGGAGGGGGCAGAGAAACCTGAAAGGAGAGGAAAGGCCTTTCCTCTCCTTTCAGGCTTCTCTGAGCATTTCTGCTGCCCGATCGCAATGCGATCGGGCAGCAGAAATGCCACTAGACACCAGGGAATTCTTTTTTTTAATTTACTCAATAAGGAGAGCGGCCCCTTGGGCAAGAGCCGCTCTCCAGGGGGGCAATTTGTTTTTTGGCTGTTTCTGCCCCCGGGAGGGGCAGAAAACCACTAGACACCAGGGATAAATTTTTTTTGTTTACTTTTATTTTTTTATGTTTGGGGAGCGACCCCTTGGGCAAGGGTCGCTCGGGGGGAATCATTATTAGGCCATTTCTGCACCCCCTGAGGGCAGATCGGCCTTGCGATCTGCCCACAGGGGGGGCAGAAACCACTAGACACCAGGGAATATTTTTTTGTGTGGGCTATTTCAAGTAAGGGGTGCGGCCCCTTGGGCAAGGGCCGCTCCTCGGGGGGCAAAATATTTCTAGGCCATTTCTGCACCACCTGGGGGCAGATTGGCCTAATACTATTAGGCCGATCTACCCCGGGGGGGGTGCAGAAAACCACTAGACACCAGGGATACCTTTTTTTATTGTTTACTTTTATTTTTTTATGTTTGGGGAGCGACCCCTTAGGCAAGGGTCGCTCCCGGGGGGAAGGGGGGATTATTATTAGGCCATTTCTGCCCCCCGGGGGCAGAAACCACAAGACACCAGGGAATTTTCTTTTTTTTTATCCTAACGCATAAGGGGAGCGGCCCCTTTGGCAAGGGCCATTCCCCCGGGGGGGGGGATATTGTTAGGCCTTTTCTGCCCCCCCCTGGAGGCAGATCGGCCTGATATAATTAGGCGGATCTGCCCCCAGGGGGGAAGAAACCTCTAGACACCAGGGATGTATATATTGTTTTATTTACTTTATGTTTTTATGTATGGGGAGAGACCCCTTAGACAAGGGTCGCTCCCCTGGGGGGCAAATTGTATTTAGGCCATTTCTGCCCCTCTTGGGGGCAGATCAGCCTATTTTTGTTATGCCAATCTGCCCCCAAACCTCTAGACACCATGGATTGGTGTGTGTATGTGTGTGTTTTGTTTGGAGGGGGCAGCCCCTTGGGCAAGGGTTTCTCCCCATGGGGGCACATTACTGTTGGCCATAACTGCCCCCCTTGGGGGCAGACTGGACTATTTTGGAAGGCCCATCTGTCCCCAAGGGGGGCAGAAAGCCCTCCAGAGACCAGGGAAGATTTTTTTTTCAAAATAAGAGGTTGGGGGTATGGCCATACCCCCACCCCAAATAAATGGGGCCAAAGTTGTTCTGCCCACCAGTGGGCAGATTGGGCAATCACCCCCGATCCACACCCCAGGGGGACAGAAAGTCTACTAGATACCAGGCAATAAAAAAAAATAAAGAAAATAGTGGGTGGTGGCTACCAACCAGTATGGGCCTGGTTATGCCCCCACCCGAACTGAAGGGGCTAACAGTCTTTGAGCTCTCCCCCGCACACTAAAACATCTTATCCCATGGCAAGCAAGAGGACATATGATTATTTTTGCTTTTTGTTTTACATTTGGGCCTTGAGAGCTTGGTAACTCTCAAAATCGTCCCACTTGGAATGGTGAGGGCTGCACTTTTTTTTTTACTTTGGGACGCTGCCATGTAGAAAAATCCACAAGACCTAGACACATCTGAAAACTAAACATCTAGTTGATTCCAGGGTGGTGTGCTTCACATGCACCCCGCACCATTTCCTTACCCACAATGCCCTGCAAACCTGCAACTTTGCTGGAAAGCACACATTTTTCCCACATTTTTGTGATGGAACCTTCCGGAATCTGCAGTAATCCACAAAATTCCTACCACCCAGCATTGTCTCATCTATACTGATACAATTTCTGCTGCACTTGTCAGACTAAAATTGTTTTTTTTCAAACTGCCCTTTTGGACCCACTTTGGTTCCCCCTCAATTTCAACATGTTTTTGGCTCTTCCCTGTCACAAACACTTGGCCCACCTACACAAGTGAGGTATCATTTTTACCGGGAGACTGAGGGGAACGTTGGGTGGTAGGAAATGTGTCCCGGTGCAGTGATCCCACATAGAAATGTGGGAAAAATGTGATTTTTTTAGCTAGATTTGCTGTTTGCTGAGGATTCTGGGTAAGAAAATATTGGGGGATCCACGCAAGTTACACCTCCCTTGACTCCCTCGGGTGTCTAGTTTTCAGAAATATCTGGGTTTGGTAGGTTTCCCTAGATGGCTGCTGAGCCCAGGACCAAAAACGCAGGTGCCCCCCGCAAAAACAGGTAGTTTTCTATTTGATAATTTTGATGTGTCCAGATAGTGTTCTGGGGCCTTTCTGTTGCGAGCACAAGGCCTACCCACACAAGTGAGGCACCATTTTTATCGGGAGACTTGGGGGAACGCTGGATGGAAGGAAATTTGTGGCTCAGTTCAGATTCCAGAACTTTCTGTCACCGAAATGTGAGGAAAAAGTGTTTTTTTAGCCACATTTTCAGGTTTGCAAAGGATTCTGGGTAACAGAACCTGGTGAGAGCCCGACAAGTCACCCCATCTTGGATTCCCCTAGGTCTCTAGTTCTAAAAAATGCACAGGTTTGGTAGGTTTCCCTAGGTGGCGGCTGACCTAGAGGCCAAAATTCACAGATAGGCACTTTGAAAAAACACCTTTGTTTTCTTTGAGAAAATGTGATGTGTCCACTTTGTGTTTTGGGGCATTTCCTGTCACGGGCACTAGGCCTACCCACACAGGTGAGGTACCATTTTTATCGTGAGACTTGGGGGAATGCTGGGTGGAAGGGAATTTGTGGCTCCTCTCAGATTCCAGAACTTTCTGTCACCGAAATGTGAGGGAAAAAGTGTTTTTTTTAGCCACATTTTGAGGTTTGCAAAGGATTCTGGGTAACAGAACCTGGTGAGAGCTCGACAAGTCACCCCATCTTGGATTCCCCTAGATCTCTAGTTTTAAAAAATGCACAGGTTTGGTAGGTTTCCCTAGGTGGCGGCTGAGCTAGAGGCCAAATTCCACAGGTAGGCACTTTGCAAAAAACAACTCTGTTTTTTGTAGAAAAAATTGATGTGTCCACGTTGAGTTTTGGAGCATTTCCTGTCGCGGGCACTATGCCTACCCACACAAGTGAGGTACCATATTTATCGGGTGACTTGGGGGAACGCTGGGTGGAAGGGAATTTGTGGCTCCTCTCAGATTCCAGAACTTTCTGTCACCGAAATGTGAGGGAAAAAGTGTTTTCTTAGCCACATTTTGAGGTTTGCAAAGGATTCTGGGTAACAGAACCTGGTGAGAGCTCGACGAGTCACCCCATCTTGGATTCCCCTAGATCTCTAGTTTTCAAAAATGCACAGGTTTGGTAGGTTTCCCTAGGTGGCGGCTGAGCTAGAGGCCAAATTCCACAGTTAGGCACTTTGCAAAAAACAGCTCTGTTTTTTGTAGAAAAAATTGATGTGTCCACGTTGAGTTTTGGAGCATTTCCTGTCGCGGGCACTATGCCTACCCACACAAGTGAGGTACCATATTTATCGGGAGACTTGGGGGAACGCTGGCTGGAAGGAAATTTGTGGCTCCTCTCAGATTCCAGAACTTTCTGTCACCGAAATGTGAGGAAAAAGTGTTTTTTTTGCCACATTTTGAGGTTTGCAAAGGATTCTGGGTAACAGAACCTGGTGAGAGCCCACCAAGTCACCCCATCCTGCATTCCCCTAGGTCTTTAGTTTTCAAAAATGCACAGGTTTGGTAGGTTTCCCTAGGTGGCGTCTGAGCTAGAGGCCAAAATCCACAGGTAGGCACTTTGCAAAAACACCTCTGTTTTCTTTGAGAAACTGTGATGTGTCCACTTTGTGTTTTGGGGCATTCCCTGTCGCGGGCACTAGGCCTACCCACACAAGTGAGGTACCATTTTTATCGGGAGACTTGGGGGAACACTGGGTGGAAGGAAATTTGCGGCTCCTCTCAGATTCCAGAACTTTCTGTCACCGAAATGTGAGGAAAAAGTGTTTTTTTAGCCACATTTTCAGGTTTGCAAAGAATTCTGGGTAACAGAACCTGGTGAGAGCCCGACAAGTCAACCCATCTTGGATTCCCCTAGGTCTCTAGTTCTCAAAAATGCACAGGTTTGGTAGGTTTCCCTAGGTGGCGGCTGACCTAGAGGCCAAAATCCACAGGTAGGCACTTTGAAAAAACACCTTTGTTTTCTTTGAGAAAATGTGATGTGTCCACTTTGTGTTTTGGGGCATTTCCTGTAGCGGGCACTAGGCCTACCCCCACAAGTGAAGTACCATTTTTATCGTGAGACTTGGGGGAATGCTGGGTGGAAGGGAATTTGCGGCTCCTCTCAGATCCCAGAACCCTCCGTCACCGAAATGTGAGGGAAAAAGTGTTTTTTTAGCCACATTTTGATGTTTGCAAAGGATTCTGGGTAACAGAACCTGGTGAGAGCTCGACAAGTCACCCCATCTTGGATTCCTCTAGGTCTCTAGTTTAAAAAAATGCACAGGTATGGTAGGTTTCCCTAGGTGGCGGCTGAGCTAGAGGCCAAAATCCACAGGTAGGCACTTTGCAAAACACACCTCTGTTTTCTTTGAGAAAATGTGATGTGTCCACTTTGTGTTTTGGGGCATTTCCTGTCACGGGCACTAGGCCTACCCACACAGGTGAGGTACCATTTTTATTGGGAGACTTGGGGGAATGCTGGGTGGAAGGGAATGTGTGGCTCCTCTCAGATTCCAGAACTTTCTGTCACCGAAATGTGAGGGAAAAAGTTTTTTTTTAGCCACATTATGAGGTTTGCAAAGGATTCTGGGTAACAGAACCTGGTGAGAGCTCGACAAGTCACCCCATCTTGGATTCCCCTAGATCTCTAGTTTTCAAAAATGCACAGGTTTGGTAGGTTTCCCTAGGTGGCGGCTGAGCTAGAGGCCAAATTCCACAGGTAGGCACTTTGCAAAAAACACCTCTGTTTTTTTTAGAAAAAATTGATGTGTCCACGTTGAGTTTTGGAGCATTTCCTGTCGCGGGCACTATGCCTACCCACACAAGTGAGGTACCATTTTTATCGGGAGACTTGGGGGAACGCTGGGTGGAAGGGAATGTGTGGCTCCTCTCAGATTCCAGAACTTTCTGTCACCGAAATGTGAGGGAAAAAGTGTTTTTTTAGCCACATTTTGAGGTTTGCAAAGGATTCTGGGTAACAGAACCTGGTGAGAGCTCGACAAGTCACCCCATCTTGGATTCCCCTAGGTCTCTAGTTTTAAAAAATGCACAGGTTTGGTAGGTTTCCCTAGGTGGCGGCTGAGCTAGAGGCCAAAATCCACAGGTAGGCACTTTGCAAAACACACCTCTGTTTTCTTTGAGAAAATGTGATGTGTCCACTTTGTGTTTTGGGGCATTTCCTGTCGCGGGCACTAGGCCTACCCACACAGGTGAGGTACCATTTTTATCGGGAGACTTGGGGAAACGCTGGGTGGAAGGGAATTTGTGGCTCCTCTCAGATTCCAGAACTTTCTGTTGCCGAAATGTGAGGGGAAAAAGTGTTTTTTTAGCCACATTTTGAGGTTTGCAAAGGATTCTGGGTAACAGAACCTGGTGAGAGCTTGACAAGTCACCCCATCTTGGATTCCCCTAGGTCTCTAGTTTTCACAAATGCACAGGTTTGGTAGGTTTCCCTAGGTGGCGGCTGAGCTAGAGGCCAAAATCCACAGGTAGGCACTTTGCAAAAAACACCTCTGTTTTCTGTAGAAAAAATTGATGTGTCTACGTTGTGTTTTGGAGCATTTCCTGTCACAGGCAATATGCCTACCCACACAAGTGAGGTACCATTTTTATCGGGAGACTTGGGGGAACGCTGGGTGGAAGGACATTTCTGGCTCCTCTCAGATTCCAGAACTTTCTGTCACCGAAATGTGAGGAAAAAGTGTTTTTTTGCCACATTTTGAGGTTTGCAAAGGATTCTGGGTAACAGAACCTGGTGAGAGCTTGACAAGTCACCCCATCTTGGATTCCCCTAGGTCTCTAGTTTACAAAAATGCACAGGTATGGTAGGTTTCCCTAGGTGGCGGCTGAGCTAGAGGCCAAATTCCACAGGTAGGCACTTTGCAAAACACACCTCTGGTTTCTTTGAGAAAATGTGATGTGTCTACTTTGTGTTTTGGGGCATTTCCTGTCGCGGGCACTAGGCCTACCCACACAAGTGAGGTAGCATTTTTATCGGGAGACTTGGGGAAACATAGAATAGCAAAACAAGTGTTATTGCCCCTTGTCTTTCTCTACAGTTTCCTACCAAATATAAGACAGTGTGTAAAAAAGACATCTATTTGAGAAATGCCCTGTAATTCACATGCTAGTATGGGCACCCCAGAATTCAGAGATGTGCAAATAACCACTGCTCCTCAACACCCTATCTTATGCCCATTTTGGAAATACAAAGGTTTTCTTGATACCTATTTTTGACACTTTATATTTCAGCAAATGAATTTGCTGTATACCCAGTATAGAATGAAAACCCACTGCAAGGTACAGCTCATTTATTGGCTCTGGGTACCTAGGATTGTTGATAACCTACAAGCCCTATATATCCCTGCAACCAGAAGAGTCCAGCAGATGTAACAGTATATTGCTTTCAAACATCTGACTTTGCAGGAAAAAGTTACAGATAAAACGTAGAGAATAATGGCTGTTTTTTTACCTCAATTTCAATATTTCTTTATTTCAGTTGTGATTTTCTGTAGGAAACCCTTGTAGAATCGACACAAATTACCCATTGCTGAATTCAGAATTGTGTCTACTTTTCAGAAATGTTTAGGTTTCTGGGATCCAGCATTGGTTTCACACCCATTTCTGTCACTGACTGGAAGGAGGCTGAAAGCACACAAAATCGTAAAAATGGGGTATGTCCCAGTAAAATGCCAAAATTGGGTTGAATAATTGGGTTTTCTGATTCAAGTCTGCCTGTTCCTGGAAGCTGGGAAGCTGGTGATTTTAGCACTGTAAACCCTTTGTTGATGCCAATTTCAGGGAAAAAATCACAAGCCTTCTTCTGCAGCCCTTTTTTCCAATTTAAAAAAAAAAAAAAAAAAGCTCACTGTATTGTGGCAAATTTCTTGGTCTCCTTCAGGGGAACCCACACCGTCTGGGTACCTCTTGAATCCCTAGGATGTTGGAAAAAAAGGACGCAAATTTGGCATGGGTAGCTTATGTGGACAAAACGTTATGAGGGCCTAAGCGACAACTATTCCAAATAGGCAAAAAGAGCCCTGGCACAGGAGGGGAAAAGGCCTGGCAGCGAAGGGGTTAATCACACTGTTGGAAATGGCAGGGAGCCAATGTCTTATTTCACATCCCTACACGGCATTGCGTGAATACCTACCTGAGGAATCCCTTTCGATTCAGACTAAGTGGGGGTAATTGAAAGCGGAGGCAATGACAGGGAGGCACTGGATCGTTATTCATGAAGGAGCTTGTCTTGCTAGCTCTAATGCCAGATTTTGTACTAATACAATATAATTTTATCCACCAAACCTATATAGCTCCAAAAACCTTACATGTTATCTTACCTACACATCCCGGCACATGCCTCCAGTGCAGAGGCCTGGTGGCAGATTTTATACGTCCTATTGGTGATCGGTCCTGGAATCTATCAGTAGAGCTTCTGGGTGGCAGATACCATTAGATATACAATAAGTGATACTAGGCCAAATCCCCTCCCTCTATGGTAAAAAGCTCAGCAGAAAATGTGTTCTATTGAGTCTCATATTGGTGAAACTCCATATAGCAATAAATTGGTTGAGTCTTGAACCTCCCAGACATACAGACTGGCTCCTGGATGTCACCGAATGGGCTGTAGCAGAGGAGGTTTGGATAACGCATGTTCATTATGATGATAACCTGGAAGTTGATTGCAGGGCCTGGGCAGCCATGTTTGCTGACCTTATAGAACCCTCTACTGACATTTCCACTGGTCACACAATTTAGGGAGTGCCTGACTGAATACTGGGTCGCAATGGAGTATTATTGTCTCTCATATGAACTCATGGTTCCACACTGTATTATATTAACTTGGATAATTTGCACAAGAGCTGGGTGCAGGGATGTTAATCAAGTTTATGTGACCTTATGGACAGGATACGTACCATATCGGTGTTTGGATCTGGATGTGCAGTTTTCCCCGCACTTTTTTTTTCCTCATAAAACTCAACAAAGATCATGTAAAAAAGTCTCCTCATCTTTGCAATTATAGCCACAAAAGCTTGCACAAAGCAAGAATATTGATCTGCAAACACCAGAAACAAGTTTATTTATTATCATTAGACGTAGGAATGATTGAGTAATTCTGTAGGTTTTTGCATGCGTGGTGGCATCATGCCACATACATGTGCATATGAGTGTTCCCGTTCCTGTAATTGCACTGGTATTTGGCCAATGCTCAACAGCATTCTCAAAAGGCCTTGACAAAGCCAAAGGCTACAAAAGAGGAGACTGTTTGCCTTGTCAGCAGTTACAAAACATTCAATTTAGCAATTATTTTTCAAAATGAATAATAATAGGCAAAATATACTTGAGGCTAAAAATCGGGATTATGAATTTGAAGGTGAAGAACCGGTCAAAGGAAATTGACTTTCACTCTTTGACAGTTCAGTTTCTCAGTCTATCCAAAAGACAATGACTTCTTTATTTAAATCTATTGCTACTGATATTGATCCCTCTATCGTTAGAGCTATGTTTGCCACCCTGATCCCAACAGCTGGTAGAAGCAGACCCTGTTTAATGCTTTCTAAATTGCATCTCTTTTTGGAGAGTGGCTCTGCAAGGAGGTTCCAAGATTGTTTCCCAAAGAGTACAGTGCTTTAAAAAAGTAAAATAAAGACAGCAAGTTACAGAGGCTTCTTCTTCTTCTTCTTCTGCATAATAGATCTCCAAATTGAATTGTGATCAGAAGATCTCAACTACCTCAAAATGTTGACTACTCTTCAAAGACAAGGAAAATTCGGGGGTTGTGCTTGATGCCACCCAAGAGCATTTTGATGAAGCATATTGACTGATAAAGATAAAGCAGATATTTCTGATGACTCTGGTTTGGCACTGACGTCCCATAGAAGTTTAAGTTATCTGCCTTCCAGGCCTTAAATAGGCTACACCTGATATAACTTCATTTTTGTGGATGTTTGTGGTAAATGATGTTAAATCCTTCATTCACACAATGCCCCCAGTTCTGCTAAATAGGATCTCTCAGACCATGTGGCTGATTATATATGAGGTAGACTTAGGCTCTCCATGGACAAGCTTGTCCATTCTAAATTAAGAACTGGGTGTACTAGACCTTAGTTTCCAGATAAGGTTGATTTTAAGCCCATTTTGGATCACAGAAAGATTATCTTTATTTCTAGGGTCACAATCCATGGAAAGGTATTGAAAGAGCCTGTGTGACTTGTCAAGATAAGGTCTTGGAGATAGTGGGACATCTGGCCAATTGTGTCACTTCATTAGAAAGACACAAAAGGGTGAGGCTAGGATTGACTCTAAACTAGGGGAGCTTGCTAGCTTTGAAATGGGGCCTGAGGCACAGCGTTTGGTCTAAGTTGATAATTTCTTTAAAGAAATCAGGAAAAATGTCAGTGTGATTTCCCCTCTGGCTAAAGCTGTTTTTCCTTAGGAAGGTGTTTGGAAAATGTGTTTTCAACCTGGTTGGTAGATACAGGAACTGCTCTAACCCTGGTTTTCAATACAACAACACATTCAACCAGTATGCCTGCGGAGGCCAGTTCAAGCAGTTTCAGTGAAATATATTCTTTCTCCAAAGACGAAGAGGTGGATGTTTCCCACACAGTAGGTGAAAAGCAGTGTTCTCTCTTCTTATTCACTTATAATTGGTGGTGGAATAGCTCAGATTCTATATAATTGGTGGAGAATCACAGATGATCCAGGCATTCTTCAGAGTTTCCATGTGTCTGAAATAAAGTTCTTCTCAACTTCTTTTCAGTCTTTTTTTCTAGGACCAATCCAGCTTTCTACCCCAGAATCAGATATCATATCATTCTAGGAGGCAGAACGTCTCTCCAAACGGGACATAGAGCAATGTCTTTCGCACAAAAATGTTTTTCATGAGTAATATATTTCTAACAAAATTGTTCACCCTGTAATATATCTGAAAGATTTCAACTTATTTCTACTGTACTGTCATTTCAAGGTGGAGACATCTGTCCACCTCAAAACTGTGCCTCTTCCCAATGATTGGCTGGTGCTGCTTGATCTGATGATGTATACCTTTCAGTACCATATTTCAGGGCATAGAAAGTCTCTTCAATATTAATGTGAGTCTTAAACCTATCAGTTCATGTCTCATCCTTTATCTGTCCGCCACGTGACAACCCTTTGAGCTCAGGAAGTCTGCTAGATGATACAGCTGAAAAAAATGTTTTTTCTAGTTTAGGGTCAATTTCTTTTACTAAAACAACTATAGTCTGCTATGCATCTCATTGTAGCACTTCAGGTTTGTAATTGATTGGGAAAAAGTGTTTCTTACTCCTGCCCAACAAATGGAATTCCAGCAGTTGAACCTAGACACTCCAAACAAGACATTTTATGTCTACCATATACTAAGATAATAGTTAATAGTTAACTCTCACACACATCTCTTTTCAGATTTCCAGGTTTGGATGACTGCTGGATTTCCCCATAAAAGCAGCATTTCCTGATCCCCTACATCATTGGGCATTCCATCATCTAAATTTCAGACACTTGAATAAAGGCCTCTCATATGAAGATTTCATCCCGTTAGGCAATAGAGATGACATGAAATGGACATTTGGATACCTGGAACATATGAGCTGGTTATGGTACACCCACAGAACTGGATGCCAGCTGGTGTGGATAGAGGGCGTGATGTGACCAATTCTCAACTGGTGGGGTGTGATCTGTCAGGTAGTCATCAATGCATATACATTGTTTGAAGCTTCTAAAAGGTCCTTTGCAATCTGCAGTTTCACAAAATATATGACATGGTGTGCCATCCTTTTGTACATGGAAATTGTCTCTGCCGTGGGGGTATTTAAACAATCTGGATAGCAACAAGTCCAAACCTTTGGTAACCTTGGCAACTGTGTTTTGTGAGTTTTGTCTTTCTCACAAGATTCCAGTCACAACAGAATGTTTTCCCACGTGGCATATTGGCACTTCAGAAATCTAAGGGAAGTCATTTTGAGTGAACAAGAGCTATTGAATAGCCATTTTTGGCAGAGCATAAGGTGGTTCAAATTATTCCAATAAACAAGCATCTGCTTGTGTGTGGATTATTAAAAGATATTTGATATTCACTTCCTCCTAAAGCCTGGCATTCATCTTTGTGTGGCATTAATCTACAATTACTCCAGACGTGACCAGACAAAACTTTCTTTTAAAACGTGCTCTGCTAAAATAGCCACTATGCTTTGCTTGATATCTTGTAAGAGGATTTCAGATGTTAGGACTCTTGACAATTCCAAGGCTACATTCTCTACTTGGAGCAGGGTTTTCAATTATAAGACAAAGTAAGAATGCTTCCTCGTGTATTCCATATCCTTTTTGCCTTTTATCCAAAGTCATGCGTAGTTGGTTGTCTTAAAAAGTATGAGTTTAAAGATTTAGGAATGTCCTCCAGTCACATGTTAGTTTCATTTCGGAGACCTTATATCCTAGTTTCTTCCTAAACTGTTGTCAAATGAGTAATTATTTTGAAGGGGTTAACTATTTTGGAGCTCATTCCAGTCCAGTGCCTTTGGGTGGGAGAAAGATTGGAGGATGTTCTTAGCTCTGCAGGGTGGTCCAGAGTCTACATTCAGGTCTTTTTATTGTAATCCATTGGCCCATGACTTTTTGGTGACAGTTAAACGAGCATAGTATTGTTGTACTTAACTAAATTGTAGACACATTATTTCAGCAAACTAGGCCTGTCGTTGTGCACTTAAGCCCAGTTACATTGTATTCAGCATCACTTTATTTTTCGAGCATTAGCCACATTTGCAGTGTTGTTTTATTTTCTTCATCTATTTGTTCCTTCGCCTACAAAAGCATTACGTTTTTAGCATTGCACTCTGTGCTTTAGTCAAGGCTGCAGTCAGATAGGGTTGCCGGCAAAAGTGGTATACTGTGTATTCAACGCTCACAGAAACATACACATTCTTACGTGGGGACCTTTTCTTAGAATATAAAAACACCTCTTCGTCTCATACATGTTAGAGGGATATTCCAGCAGGATGACCACAACTGCATGCTGATTGCCTTCAATACAGCTGCTTGCTCAGACTGCCGAATCCCTGGTCTACATGCGGACAATGTCTCTATAGACAATAGGCTTCCTTGCTCAGGTATGGGGGATGGTGCCTTCCCAAGGGGGAAACCTGAACGGCAGATTAGGGCTTATAACACTGTGCTCTAACAAAGCTTATGTAGGAAAAATATATATCACTCCTAGTGACAGTATGGTAGGACAGTTTTTGTATTTCACACTCCTTGTCACCTTTTTAATTTTAGTGTGTTTTATCATCCTAGTTATTGCAATACATGCCATTTTATCTAAGATGCAGTTACTTCAATAAATCCTTTTTGAACTATACTCTGGCTCTGTTTGTCTATGCCTGTATGAGACTAATGTAACCAAGAGAAAGGGAGGAGATCTGATCAACCATAATTCCCCTGAGGAGTCCTTCCTGTCATGCGCCCGGTTGCCACAATCATCCCTGCACTTGGGCAGAAATGAGGCGCTGCTAGTTAGCCGGAAAACCCAGATTAAGCCGACAGGCTTCACATGGTGTGGAATTGTACTCAGTAGCCCACAATTCAGGTGATTCTGCCATCCAAATCCAGTAGCCTCATTAGGACAATGAGAACCTACATGACCGTATGACCCTCTGAGATCTTGACTTTAAGTGCAGATTTTGCTAGGTCGAGTAGCAAAGGAAGTTCTGATTTTATTAAACGCACTGAAACAAATATAATTCCTTCTCTGACTATCTGGTTAGGTAATATTTTTTTCACTCATATATCTTGTATTATATGAGATTCTTATTTATTTATTATCAGCTCCGACTGCTATGACTCCTGGACAATAATAAAGATTCTGCAGTAAGCTAAGAGAACTACAATTATTTAGTCTTCCGGTCCCACTGGTAGGTCGATGAGGAGTGAGGAGGAGCTCTTGTTATTTATTTTTGGATTTGGCCTCCTAGTTGCATTCTTCTGTTTCTTCATGATCTTTGATTTGTCTGTCTGCATCAAGTAAAGGGTGCATTATTTGTGTTGGACTCATACTTAAGTTACATTGTTGTAAATGATTGATGTGCTGTTTTTCAACTCATTCTGTAGTTCAAAAACCCTGGGATATCTGAGATGTTGGGATGTAGCTCTTTGGTGTTGTAGCTGCTGAAATAAAAGTGTAAAGTTCAGAGAAGCATAATATTGAATTCAGTGGCTTTAGTAAAATCAGAACTTTCTTTTGCTACTCAAAATGGGAACATCTACATACATTTTATGGTTAATTAATTAAATCCTCTGAAGGCCCTAACTCAACAATAATCTATACAGTTAGTCACCACTAAAACATAGCAAGTAGATAAAAAAAAAAATGAAGTTATCAATGTCTGAATTCCCTTGATCAGCTTAATTAGCCATTGCATGCATGTGCCTCCGTAATGAAGAATGATATTATGTAAACACGAAGAAAAATCATGAAGGAACCCATTATGAAGAAAAGTATCAAAAAGAAAGGTGGAGGCATGACATCCAAAAACACCAACTCATATAATTTTAATACAGAGGTTTCCATACCTTCCACTGTAACCGGAACAGAGTGCATGTGTTCTGATACCACGAAACTGTAAGCAATTTATGAATATAAATGGTTGTAGTTGATTATTGAACACAGTGGAGATTTCCACAGAGCTTTCTGAGACCTATTTTCATTCACTCTTGCAGTACAATAGAACAATTTGTTAGTGTTCTGAAAGGAGCACAAGTAGTTGCCTGAATCTTACACAAAAAACATAGATAATGGTTGCAATTTCTTAGCAATTTCTGTCCATATTCGAGCTAGGAAACAAACATTCAAGGAATCTGACAGGATCACTAATCTTCTCAAACACAAAATCCATATAGTTTCTGCACAAAATATGATATCCAATTGTAATACAACTTTAACGAAAAAATAACATTTCACTCCATATCGACTTCTTTATTTCACAACAATCAATTCTAAATGCAACATGGCAAATCCAAAGAGACCCATCAAGTTTTCTATTGGTGGAACCAGGGGATGATCTTGTTGATTGGTTTAAAACCCCTTACTTCTTGTTTGACGAGTTTCGGCTGGGGTAAACCTTCAACTGCCCTCTCTAAGATTGGTGTGATCTTAAGTAGGAGATGTCCTACTTCCTTAGGGCTGTTTATCAATAATTGATACCTCTCCTGTTGGTTGATTAAATTAGGATTGTATTACTTCAGTCCTTTCTTTTTTCTTGGTCTGTTTTCTTCCACATTATGCCATGTCACCACAACCACCATTTGACATATGATACATTGTTTTATAAATAAACAAATTTGATGCCTTTCATCTCATATCAGTCTCAAAACAGTTACATATATTTTTACAAACTTCTTTTGTCAATTCTTTTCAATAACCCACATTTATGTACTGCATTTGTGCACTTCACACATTTGTACCTAAATCACTATTTGTTAGTTTATTAATCTTTGCCTTTGTCACCGAACACATTCAATTGCAGCATGTATCAAAAGTATCCATAATTTCTTATTTCAATACAGTCTCCTGAAAAAATAGTGTTTCTCGTTCGTTTAAAAATATTTTACCCATGTAAAAATACAGAGACACCAGCAAGAGAATGTCTTTGCAATTGTGTTACTTGTGATCTCTCTGGGCTTTTTGAGGAACTCATGAAACAGAAAGAAAAGGAAATCTTATTCTTAATTCATGTTTCATTAATTTGGACCATGATCTGTCTGTCTGAATTAGCTACAGGAATAGGTTTATAAACGTCTATTATTTATTTTCAGTGACATCCAAGTGCGCATGGTTAATTTGAGCCTATCTCATTGGATGAGCTCAAGGATACAATAAGGCAGATTCCTCTGCATATGAACTGTCCTTTTGACACCAGGAACGGTGCAGAATTTTCGGCAGTAGCCAGTATGCAGAAGGACATGAGGCTGCCCATCTTCTTCAAAGTCATTCCCTTTCCTATTAACAGAACAGTGCTTTGCTGTATTTGACTGTAGATACCTATAGGGTTCAACCACACATGAAAGCCCTAGTTCCCTTCGGGCACTGACAATTTGCAGGTCTTGTTGATCGTTAGTCCAGCATGGTGAATACGATGAGATGCCTTGATTAAAACTAGGTAGTAGGCGAACGTGGTTTGCATACATACAACCTCCTGCATAGATTCACTTGTGAGGGAAGCAGCCTGGATCCTGGGCCATTCCCAAAAAGGATAACTATCACTCCCCTTGCTTACTGTACAGGCCAAGTCACTGTATAACTGAATCTATTCATCAGTCATGGATAGGAATCTTCCTAGCTTCAAGGATGAGTAGTAAGTGTAACCCCTAATGTCTCTAGAAACCTTCCATTCTTCCATTGCAATCCTGTATCTTTCTCTCAAAAATTTAGAGGGTTTCGTGGAAACGATTTAGCAAGTAAAAAGTGCAGCCATTCCACTTGCCTAGTTTTACTTCGAAATTTATCGTTGGAAATTCTGGAGGAAAACATGTGCACAGGTGGGTGAAAAGGAAAAATAGATGTAAATACAGTTTGTAACAATTTACATTTTTCAAGATACAGAATGTCTATACACAGAAGGTAATAAAATATTTTTAAAAAACAAATAAATATGTATAAAAGAATATCAGAAGTGTCCAAGCACACCGTTGAACTTGGAAGGGCAGCTAAAAAAGAGTAAAAGCCAGTGGGTGCGTCTACATAGACAAATATGCCTGGAAAAACACACAATGTGTTGTTTCTGTCAGGGATGGGTGTAACAGGAACCAAAAAAACGGTCCAGTCAGCAGGAAGGAAACAAGAAGGCCAACTTCTTAAGAAAACTGGTGCATCAAATAGAAGTGACTGTGTAGCTGCCACGGGCAACTATCAGCATATGTAAGATGGGTAGGCTGCTTGGAGTCTGGGTTTCCTATGCCTATGTCGTAGCATGCTTAAACGTGTCTGTCTGGTTGGGGCCTGGGATTCCTGTAACTGTATGTAAGCATGCAAAGATGGACAGACTTCTCTGAGTCTGTGTTTCCTATGCCTATATGTTAGCATATAGAAGATAGGCATGGTGCTTGGAGACTGTGTTTCCTACACCTCTAGGTTAGCATGCTTACGATGGGCAAGCTGCTTTGTGTCTGATTATTTGTACCCATATGTCACAGTGCTTTAGATGGACAGG
The DNA here is from genome assembly GCF_031143425.1 of Pleurodeles waltl. Classification (NCBI taxonomy): domain Eukaryota; kingdom Metazoa; phylum Chordata; class Amphibia; order Caudata; family Salamandridae; genus Pleurodeles; species Pleurodeles waltl. Next base: position 375,481,988 of record NC_090448.1, on the reverse strand, counting down.
CTGCTTGAAGCATTGGTTTCTTGTCAATATACCAGCAGTCTTAAGTTACACAGGCTGCTTGAAGCCTGGGATTGGTAGCACTGTGAACTGTGTGGTTTAATGCTAAAGGTGGACAGGCTGCTTGATGATTTGTTTTTGAACCTACATGGTGCCATGCTTAAGATGGACAGGCTGCCTGAAGCACATCTTTCCTATAAATGCATATCAGCATGCTTACGATGGACAGGCTGCTTGAAGCCTGGTATTGTTAAACTGGATGATTGCATCCTTAAGTTGGACAGGCAGTTTAGTGCCTAGGTATTTGCACATAGATATGTTACCACGTTTAAGAAGTGCAGGGTGCTTGAAGCGTGGGCTTCCTTTAACTTTACATCAGCATGCTGAAAATGGACAGGCTGCTGCTGCTTGAAGCCTGGGTTTATTAAAATTGTATGATTGCATGTTTAAGATAGGCAGGCTGCTTGACACTGTATAATTGCATGCTTAAGATGGACAGGATTCATGGGGCCTGGGTCTTCTATACCTGCAAATTAGCATTCATAAAATGCTAAGGTTTCTTGGAGATTGTTTTCCTAATCCTGAACACTAGCATGAGTCTGGGTATCTGTATACTTGTATGCTGGCCTGCCCATGAAAACAGGGTACTTGGAGCCTGGGTCTTCATAGCTGCGTTCTGGCATACTTGAGAAGGATGGACTGGATGGAGTTTGGGTTTCTTACTTCCGTGTGTTAGTCTGTTTTTTTTAAACATAATGTAGTGAAATTGTAAACATAACTCGACTGAGTGAGTGGAATATCATCACTGAGAGTATATAAGTAAGATAAACAATAAATCACATTTGCTAATCCCCGAACATTTAGGGTTATTCAAAAAAACCTTAAAAACATGAGACACATTGACTTTTTTTATTTCTGGTTGATAATCCAGCAGTTTTTCTTCCACAGTCAGTACCTTCTCCCCTCACACATCATTTTAGCATTTCTAGCAGTCCATCAATCTTTCCCCCTTTCTTGAGGCTGCCACACCTATCATTGATGGACTTTGGTTACCCAGTCCTTCCCTCTCTTGGGGTATCTTTGTGTGGATTCTCCATATAACTTGAGCTATGTCTCTTGGCCCCAGCATTAGGCCCAGGATTTATAGGGTCTTCGTCTGCTTTGGCAAATTATTGTCACCCCACAGTCCAGATAAGGCTGAACAAGGATTAGGGTCTATTGACCCTAAAGTATAATCAACAGCTGCTAATGCACTTTGTTCTAGAATGATTGGATGGCTCTGCAATTCCAGATTGTGCGGTAAATGAATCCTTCACTCCTCTAGATCATCACTCAGACCCTTTGCAAACAAGTTGGACCCACAGCCTCACACTGCACACATCCTTTGGCCATGCGCAGTGGGAGTTGGCTGCAGGCATGCATGGCCCTCTTCCCCAGGCTGATCTCAGCCCCAGGGAGCCCAGCCGTGGGGCCCAGCCTAAACATTTTATTTTTTTGGGGAGAGGGGCTGCGCAGCCCCTCTCTGTAGGCTGTTCTCGACCTCGGGGACCCCATCCTCAGGGGCCAAGCCTAAACATTTATTTTTTGGGGGGGACGCACACCCCTTCTCCCCAGGCCGATTTCAGCCCTGGGGATACCTTCCCACAGGCCCAGCCATTTCACCTGGATGCATGCCAGGGCACCAAGTCACAATGTTGGGACCACGGGGCAGTCTGAAGCCCCCCGCAGTCCCAGCTGGCTTCCCACATCCTGCGGGAGTCAGTATTGCTGTCACAGAGAGGGAGCTGCTTAAGATGCAAAGCAATTGTTTCCTCTGTTTCCCTACCTGCATCTTTGCAGGCAGGGAAAAAGAGGGAACCTCTGCTTCCAGCAAGTGAAAGCTGTTTAACAGCTCTCACTTGCTGGAACAGGAGTGTTTGCTCTGACTTGCCGAGAGCTGTCAAAGCTTCCAGCAAGTCAAAGCAAACAGCTATGTCCCGGAGGTGGGCACCCCTGGACATAGCAGGAGCTGGCCTTGGAGGGGTGATGGTCTCCAATGCCCTCAGTGGCTCCACGAGGGGGGCCATGTGGCCCACCTCCAACATTACAATTAGCCCTGGGGAGGTGGTGGTCCCCGGGGCTGCAGGGAGCCTGGCTCCCCCCACATTTTATCTTAAATTGTGCCTGGGGGATGTGGTGGTCCCCAGGGCTGCTGGGGGGCGGGGGAGAGGGGCTGCATAGTCCTCAAGCATTCTTAATCTATTTTGCCCCAGGGATGTGGCGGTCCCAGGGGCTGTGGGGGGAGGTCCTGTGGCCCCCCGCATTTCATCTTAAATTGTACCCTGGGGATGTGGTGGTCCTCAGGGCTTTGGGGGTGGCTTGGTAGTCCTCCAGCATTCTTAATCTAGGTCACCCAGGCAAGGTGGTGGGGCTGCACGCCCCCACTGCATTTAATGTGAAATTCTGCCCCGGGCAGTGGCGTTTCCCGGGGCTGCGTGGAGGGGGCAGTACATACCCTGCAATCTATTTAATTAAAGCCCTGGGGAGGCGGTGTTCACTGGGGCTGCGGGGGTACCAGGCAGCCCTACCTCATTCAGTTAGTTATAATCCCCAGGGAGGTTGCAGTCCCCGGGGCATCAGAATGCTGTAGGAGGGAGGCCTGTGCACCCCACTTCTTTATTTGAACATGCCCCCGGGACGTGACAAACCAGGGGACTTCTTAAAAACAAGCATGGCAGCCCACGCTTGTTTTTTTTAATTTTTGCCAAAAATTTGCGACATCTTTGCAAATATTTCAGCAATTCTTTTTTAAAAAGTGGGACCAGAGCTAAGGGGTCAGGGTGATTCTACCTTGGCCCCTTGTCTTCTTTATTTACTTTTTTCTGGGTCTCGCCTAAAGCCAATTTCCAAGATGGATGCCAAGACTTTCAGCCAATCAGAGCACTGCAGCTCTGTGTAGGAGCTCTTTTTATTCACAAAGTTGTTGGAGAGGATCCGCAGCCCTAGATATACATGCTAATTTTTCCTTTAATATCTCAAAAAATACTGAATGGATTTACACTAAATAACTGAAAGCGTAATCTACATATCAAAAGCTACAGTTCTTCCAAATTTAGTGTAATTCCGTCCAGCAGTTCGGCCTGGGAATAAACATGGGAAACACACATTTTTTGACTCCCCTTTTTCTCAGACCCCGCGTGACAGATCACCCTAAAAATTCCCATGCCCACCAAAAATCACTGGCACCAAGAAACCGGAAAAATAAATGACTACATGCCGTTCCATCCTAACTGGGTTGCAGGCAGGTAGCCATTTCTCCAAATGCCCTTTCTCCCCAGGGCTGTTGGAGAAGTTTGGCCACAGCAGAGACAGAGTAGTTTGTGTTGTGTCCAGACTAAAGGTCCGCCTTCAATTAAGTGAGATAGGCAGGCCCTTATGTTGGCGGGGAGGAAACTCCATCGCCACCACAATGGAATTCACTTTCTGCCAACATATAACTCTGACCCTAAATGTTTGTGCTTCAAATAGGCTTTGAATCCACCTAATGCCTCTTTATCTCACTCTTGCAGGTTCCTGCTTTCTGCCTTTGTGACGGTTTTGTCGTCTTTCTCTTCCTCCTCTCACATTTGGGTGTTTTTCACTCTCTTGCTCGTGATAAATGTTTGATGAGGAAAAATAAATATCGGTCCCTGAAAATAAGTGCCGGTGGGCCCCACAAACAACAACCGGTTCAAATTAGGCATTGCCTGCACAACATAGGCGTTGTAACTCTGAAGTGTGAGCATCTGAAAAAAGCCCCAGCTCATTCCTCAGCTCAGACAACCGTGTTACGGAGATGAAGCCACACTCATTGACTGCACTGAACGACCCGAACCATTTCTCCTTAAAATACACGTGAGGCCTCACTTGAAGGTACTATCACAGTCGAGACCATAACCCATTTTTGGCTCAAGGCCCAGGCCACTGTCAAATGCGTTCTAAAAATAAAACACACTAATAAAAATGCCATTAGTAGACTGTACCGAAGAATTAAAAACATGTCAAGCTTGTGGCTCAACCAGCAAGGACATGTATCATGTTTTATTTCCATGTTAGGTGTGTCATACATTTTTAGCACATTCATAACAAGCAGGCACATAATACTCCAAGTGCTCTTGGTAAATATATGTACATGTACACTTGATTACTTGTGTCTATATGCGTGGTGCCTGGTGAACTTTGAAAGTGTTGTGCATAAACAGCTTTCTTTGAAGGCCTTGAGCAAACAGAACTGGTTTCTACCACTAAAGAGATTTGAAGGGACATTTTTCACCGAAAAAATGTTGCATTTTGCATCACGGTTTAAAAAAAATAAAAAATGCATTAAAAGTCATAGGTTTCACAAATACTTCGGGAGGGCGACTTCTCACATATTCCATATATGTGCCAGGCAAGCCAGATTTCCATATTCGGGGAAGTGGGGCGAAGGGGTGACTCATCTCAACATTAATCCAAAAAACGTGGTGGCGAAACAATTCCCTTTTCAGTACAATTTCCTGAGATTCATTAAAAAAAGTATCAAGGGAGTGAGGACTAGAGTGGCTGCAAGCTCTTGGAGTTCTGGTGCAAACTACCCCTGCAGTCAGATTTCGGCATAAAGAGGGGGAGATCTGGACCAAGAAGCACAGATGAGTGCGAGGAATGTTGTGGTGCTGCTGTCGCTGATGAACGTTATGGACTGGGGGGTGTCCCAGTTGCTGGTATAGGAACCTGACACTTAAGACGGCCTTGATAGCTCTTTCCTTGCACGAATGCTCCAGGACTGCAGCAGTTGGCCACGGTTTGCCAATCGTGTCACCCAGAATTGTATGAAGTTCGGTGCATTACCTCATTAGGGGCCAGATGTAGCAAGTTTGCAAATTGCGACTTGCAATTTGCGAGTCCATCCGACTCGCAAATTGCAAGTCGCAATTTGCAATGCAGTACGGTGTCTCAGACACCGACTGCGACTCGCTATGGGGTTGCAATGACCCACCTCATGAATATTCATGAGGTGGGTCGCAAAATGCGGCCCCATAGCGAGTAGAGGCACTCGCAAACATGGAGGCCTGCTGACGTCAGCAGACCTCCATGTTCGTGACTGCTTGCTAATAAAGCAGTTTTTTTTTTTTTTAAGTGTAGCCCGTTTTCCTTACAGGAAAACAAGCTGCACTAAAAAAAAAAACCGAAACCTTTAGTTTCGGTATTTTTTCAGGGCAGGGAGTGGTCCCTTGGACCACTCCCTGCCCTGAAAAAATATTTTTGGGTCCAGTCACAAACTGGAAGGGGTCCCATGGGGACCCCTTCCAATTTGCGAGTGGGTTACCATCCACTTGAAGTGGATGGTAACTGCGATGCCATTTGCGACCGCATACGCGGTCGCAAATGGTATTGCATCCCACTGCGAGTCGCAAATAGGAAGGGAACACCCCTTCCTATTTGCGAGTCGGAAATGCATTTTGCGTGTCGGTTCCGACTCGTAAAATGCATTTCTGCATAGGAAACTGCGTTTTGCGACTCGCAAACGGCAAATTTTGCCGTTTGCGAGTCGCAAACAGTTTCCTACATCTGGCCCTAAGCCACTGAGTGATATAGTACTCTGAGGTTGTAAACCCTAACCAAAGCAGGAAGAGGTAAGGAGTGAGTTGCATGTAGTGCAGCGATCTGAAAACCTGTAATGATCTTGGAGTCCCAGGATGCTTGAGGAGCTGCCTTTAGACTGGAGTGGTGCAGAGTATATGAGTGCATGTCTGTGGGCCGCACATTTGGTAGCGTCCCAGATTCTTCAGTGTTGGAGACATTTTTATTGGGCACTACTGTCCATCCGCCAGGCCCTCAACACTGTGCAATCAGCATCATGGGGAATCACCGTAAAGGCAGTCCCCGACACGACAAGAGTGACTTTTTTCCCTTCCAAACCCCCAACTAGGAGCAGCAGTAGTCGTAGAGTGGACGATGCCACTGACTCTGACTTTTCTTACTGTATATCCCTTCCGATAGCAGTTAGAGCAGTGTGGAGAAGAAGGTGTCTCTGGTAGACAGCAGGCAGAATGGCAGCATGGCACTTGGAGGCAGGTGAATCTAAGGTTTGTGTGATGGTCCAGCATGTAGTAGATTGATGATTTGCTGGAGTTCTAAAACTGTGCCATCACCTTAATTGTGCAAATGTGAGCGGTAGTTGAAAGAATGGAGGATTGCACACGTCTTGAACTTGTAGAGCTTGAGTTCCTGGCTGTTCCAGCAGAGGACAATTAAAGTTACACAGACCTCACAATTACAGGAAACAGGCAGCAGTGCTGTTTCTCAGGTCAGACAATCACAGGTTCGGACACTAGCTCAGTTTACAGAGACCTTACAATTTCAACATCAGAAATATATCCATTCAGTTAATTTACACCAATCTTATATACAGAGGCCTCAAATAGCAGCAGTGATTATAATGTTGTTAAAATTAATATCTATGATGAAATGCTTCCATGTGAATCATGAAATGACGATTCTCTGAGCAAAAACACCAACATAAACAATGTAGACCCAATTCACAAAAGTAAGTACACATGTGCATATTTACTCTTACCATTAGGTGTAAGTCTCCACTGTTTTAGTATTCACCATTTCTAAGTGGAGATTTACACTTAAGTTCAGATTTATACCTCTTCCCTGTCCATGGAGGGGGCGGAGCCTCCTATAATTATATGTACTACAGTCAGGTTCCTTACAAGCAATTTACCACTATATTTACCCCTATATTTTACATTCTGCCACTAGAGCAGACCCCTCTACCTCAGAGATGGAGATCTCGTTATGAGAAAGTATAGGGGAAATTTGGGTTTATTATTTAAAAAAGATATGTCATTTTATAACATATGTGCAGTTTAAACACTTACTTAACATGGAAAACGCTAGTACATTAACTCCTGAAATTAAACACGTAATAAATAGTAAAATAATATAACTATTTGGACTAAATTTATAGATATTAGTTTTTAAACAATGATAAAACAATTCTCACCCTCACTAACATTTTTATTTTTATTTCACATTTAGTGAAGTAGGTTAAATGTGGATTTAATTAATTTACACACACACAAACACACACGCAGGCACATATTGCCTACTGGAGGTCGGCAAGTAGGTAGTTTTTATAGGACCAACTTTCAACAGGAAAAGCATTTTTTGTTTTGCTAGTAACTTTGCCGCTGTTTGTCAAACCTTCACAAAATCTTCTGAACAAGTTTGCCATTCACTTCAGCTGCTGTTTGGAAAGTTTGAGAGTCATTCATCAAGCAGGGGCCGAAAAAAGGGTGGGTTCAAAATGCATTTTCAACCTGCAGGTTCCCTTAAGGATTTTAGACATGACTACAGCCCGAACCGTGAACGGAATTACACCAAATTTGGCAGAAAGCTAAATCTTGGTTCAGAAGGAGTGTTTTTTGTACTTTGGTGTAAATCTGCCCAGTAGTTTTGGAGTTATTAAAGAAAAAAGATTTATGTATATCTAGAGACATGGATGTTCTGCAGATCCGACAGATCTTTCACCAGGAAGTGGTGCCAGCCGTCTCGGACTCAGACTCAGCCGAGTCCCCCCTCAAAAAAAGCAAAAAAAATAAAACACAAGGGGGCAAGTTAGGAATACCCTGACCCCCTAGTCCTGGTGGTGGGATTCACAAAACCTTTTTTTTAAAATGTTCCCACAAATCCACGGTTCTGCAGAAATGTTTTAAAAAGACATGTGCAGTTTCCTATGCTTGTTTTTAGTAGCCCCTCGGGTGTGCCAGGTCTGAGGGGGAAATATTTTTTATATAATATTGGCGCATGCGGCCCCCTCCCCAGGCTGCTTTTAGCCCCAGAGACCTCATCTCTTGGGGCATGGCCAGAAAAAACAAAGGGAAGGGGAGCCAGACAGCCCCCCTGCCTGTCCGATTTTGGCCCAAGTGGACCCCATTACCCAGGCCCCAGGTGAATTAGAAAAAGGAGGAGTGGGGCAAAAGGACCCCCCTCCTGAGCCATGTTCTGCCCCAGAAACCGGATCTCCTGGGGCCTGGCCATGCACTCAGTGGTGAGGGGTGCCACGTGGCTGCCTCCTGGAGCCATTAACCACACTCGGGACCTCATCTCCCAGGGCCAGATCCTGCTATGTCCTGGGGAGGCCACCCCTAGGATGTAGTGGTTTCCCTGCCTGCACTGGTGCAGCCAGGGAACGCTGTGTTTGCTCTCGCTTGGCGGGAGCAATTTCAAATGTTCCACCAAGTGACAGCAAACACTAAGAACACTCCCAGTGGGCAGGAGCATTCAAAATGCCTCCCACCACTGGGAGTAGACTTTTCATCTGTTTCCATTCCCACACTGAAAATACTGCTTCCGGCCGCAGGATGCAGCATTTTTAGCTGCTACATTTGCGCAAGAGCAATTCCGGCTCCCGAGAACAAAGCCGTGGCCACTGGGGCCTTGCTGCTCCTCCTGTAGCCCCCAGCAATAATATGGTAGGTGCCCTGGCTGGGCTTCAGGGCACCCATGCCTTATTGACTGGCCCATGGGGATGGGGTCCCAGGGCCAAAAAACGGCCCTGGGAGGGGAGCCATGTATCCATCTCCCCTAAACAAATGCACCAAACCCTGGGGATGGGGTCTTTAGGATGAAAATTGGCAGAGGGAGTGGGACATGCGCTCCTCTGCCCCACAAAAGTGCTGGGGGTGGGGTCCCTGGGGCTGAAATTGGCCCAGGGAGGGGGGCTGTGTGCCCCCCTCCTGGATTGCCTTCACGTGGGGTTTGGCCACAGGTCCTAGCCTGCAGCCAGGCCATGCAACCAACACCCCGTGACACACGGCCAAGGTCCGTTTGCAGCGTGGGATTGGCTGCATGGCAGAGGTGTGAGTTACAGTTACTTTAGGGCACAAGCTATATTTTCTTGAGATAAGTATAACTATAACTGCTGAATTTCTATGATATTGTGTGTGTAATATCTGAACCTAACCATAATGTCCCTGTAACCTTTACATATTCCTAACTGTAATGTCCCTGTAATCTTTCTTTTGTTCATTGAATATATATGTGTGTGTGTGTGTATATATATATATATATTAAATATATATATATAATATTATATTATAGTTAGCCTCACATTTTAAACATACAAAACCATAAAAATTCACCTGTCATAGCTAGAGTTATCTCAAGTAATTATAACTCGTGCCCTAAGGTAGCTATAACTTACGCCCCCCATGCACAGTTTTGTGTCAAACAATTTACTGCAAATATTACATTGATAATATCAATGATGTTATCAAAGGTGCCAAGAATGCCGTAATTTGTGGGGTAATTAGCAGTGCATGGCGACGGCGTGAGCTATAGTTGTCTGAGGGCATGAATTATAGCGACTGTAAGTATAACAGGTGAATTCCTATGGTTTTGTAAGATTAAAATGTGAGCCTAACTGTAACGCCTCTGTAACCTTTGTTTTTTTAAGTGAATGTGTATGTTAATTCTATTTCTGGGACAGAATGCGGTCACAAAACACTCATACTTTATCAACTCTGTGAAGGAGGTAGTAACCGATCCACACACAGGTAAAGGAACTTCTCCTTTGTGAATGTGGGTGCCAGCAACTTTTAAGAACAGACAGTGGTCCCATGGACCACTACCTACTCTTAAAAAATGAAAACAAAACTTTTTAATTTAGTTTTTGTAACGCATCCTATTTTCCTTAACTAAAAACAGGCTGCATTACAATAAAAATGCAATCACAGACGTGGTGGTCTGTTGACCCCAGCTGGCCACCATCCCTTTGACTGCCGGCCATTCCCAATGGGTTGCAAATTGTGGCCTGCTCATGAATATTGATGAGGCAGGTCCCTTGCGACCCATTTGGGAATCTCAAACAGTGTTAAACACACTATAGTACATTGCAGTTTGCGAGTTCCTAACTGTGAGTTGCAAAAAGTTGCAATTAGGAACTTGCTAAATGTTGCGATCGCATATGTGTCTCTTAGATCCCTTCTAGAATTGACACCTTTAGGGCTATAGTAACGTTCAAAGGATATTTTGTAAATTGAAATTGTCTTACTCTTTTGTGGGTGTATGTTTTGTACGAGCATGTCCCTCCCAAATCCCTTCTTAATTTCTTCCCCATTTACTATTAGCTGTTCCCACTTTGCCAATACCCCCAGGTCCCTCACACATTTAGTACTAATTAATCTGTCTAAATGTATGGAAATTTCCACACTGTGGCGACGATCTCTGCACAGAAAAGAAGAGGAAGGAAAGGTGGAGGTCTGCAGCTATAGGTTTGTTTATTGCATTTTGCAGTACTTGAGTAGAACTACCGTAGAACTACTAGACGGCAATATGCAGCTTATGAATTGGGCCCTTGGAGTACCCAACTCAGCATGAATTATCATTCAAATGTAAACTTTAGGTATATTGTGGAAATGCAATAATTTTGTCCACAAGTTTCAGCTTACCAGTTTTCAAATTAACATGATTGGGCTTAATATAGTAGCTTTTTGATTTTGGTAATACACTTAAACATATGTTTGACATTTTCTGAAGATGAGCACATCAGAATAGTGTTTTTTTTTGGGGGGGTAAATAAACTAAATTTCCCCATGCAATCCTGGCAGTACACTCTGTGAAGGCAAAGAGAAAAATGAATGAGGTTGATTTCCACTTCCTTGTGATTGTTCCCACTCAGAGCTTTTTGGTATGAAATTAGAGGGTAGAGAATTAATCTTTCAACTGATACACACAACCTTGTGAAGCCTTTTCTGGCTGCACCTTCCAGGGTTGTCTCACCATGAAAGTTTTTGACTTCCACAAATGTTTTGAAGTCCAGAGGTAAACACTTTCAGTGGGACCAAGCACCATCTTTTACTTGTTAACTGCCACTTGCAACTCTGCCACTGCTGTGACTAGGACTCCATTTAGAATACCTTTTGCTGTGCTATCCACATAGGTTTTTTTTTTATGTAACATAAAATTGAAAGATCGGATTTACCTTATTTTGCTTCATTTATCATATTAAATGTTGGTCTTTTAAATTATTGATTTGGACCTTTAAAAATCTTTATTTCTTAATTGAATTGGTTTTTGACTAGTTGTTGCACATATACCACAGGCCTTTTCTGTGGGGATGGCATTATGGCTTGTGCCCTGCTACCGTCAGTGAGCAAGAGGCTCCACATAGAAATCAATTTACTTTTATGAGTTAGATTATTTGGACCTTGTGGGAGCTCTGTATCATCTCATAGCAAGGCAGGCCTTTCTCTGCTCTAGCCTAATACTCTTAATACCAAAAGGCACTATAATGTGATAAATGCCCACAGTATGCCAAGGATACATTTGGTATATTGGGGCCATCATCATGCCAGAGGTACCACCCTAATGCTAAGGAGGACAATAGTATGTAAAGGATGGCCATCTTCTGCCAGAGCCACCATTATGCTGTGGACGTTCAGCGTTAATCCAGAGATACTAAAGGTATGAAAGGGCTGGACCTCATATTGCCAAGGAGTGCCACAATATAGCAAGGCCACCATTATGTGAGGGATGGGCACAATAATGACTTAATGAAGAGTTGAATGGCAAGTACTTTTCTGAAGCTAAACCAGCTAAAACTGAAATTGTCCAAATATACTCCTGAAACAATGTTTAGGAGGATTCCCTCTGGCCATCCTCACAATATGTCATTGACTTAATGTGCCAGGTTCATAATTATGGCACAGGTGATCATCATGCCGATGACAGACGGCTATAATTACATGGATCTATACATTTTGTTAGTACTACCATTATGTGTCCCTCAGTTGCCCGAATGGTGCCCCATCCCCAATGGAGATTTATTCACACAGGAATGCACGCTCAATCATACATGCATGAGCACATTCATGCTAATATATATACAGCACACATGCACAAAATACCCCACAACCCCTATCTCCCAACCCCCACTTGCCTGCTAAACTTACTTGCCACCGACAGCTTGAGCGGTAGCAAAGCAGGCAAAGCATAGGACACAGGCAATGGGTTGTTGGACCTAAGGTGATAACAGTATCGGCAAGGACAGATGCAGGCACCAACAGCTGCCATGTTCACAATGGCCTAGTCCATGTATCCCCTGAGTGGTTATGCCTCGTTAAAGCTGAGAGGAGGATTCAGAGATATGGGGCTGGGCTGAGCTCCAGGGAAGATCATGGCTATACTTTTTCTAACCATGCGTCCAGGCAACACAGTTGTTTTTGGCAGTGGTTACACACTTCTCAGACACAACACACACCTACACACCCACCTCTATCAACCTTCTACTCATTCAAGTTGGGGGCAAAAGTGAAGGTTTCCCAAATGTGTATTGTAAGAATTTGGATTATTAATTGACCTGGGTGACTGCCCACCTCAAGGAATAATCCCAATCCCTGTCAGGATGAACTCTTACAGTCACTAAATTACCCTGAGCTCAACCCCCTAGTATCTGTGGCACTGAACTGACAGGCTTAACTTACAGCAATATGTAAAGTATTTATACAGTACCAAAACAGTGATAACGTCGACATGCAAAACAATAACAATCCTAAAGTGAATTAAACAAATGAAAGAGTTAAAGTAAATAAACAAAATGACACAAAAATAAAAATATCCAATAAGGGGAACGGGTGTTATGATTTTTTAATGTTTACGTTGAAATAGCTCCAAGGAGCACAGAGTGTCAATGATAGTCAATGGTCACAGTAGCACAGGACCTAGGTGCAATTTGACACTGACCATGATGGATCACCGTCAGATACTCTAACCAGGTTTAGCCTGGTCAAAGATTTTATGTTGTCCCTTAAGTATCTATCCACCATAGGAGTACACTTCTAATGCCCCCTAGGACCTCAGCAGAGACACTTGGAGACTCACAGGTTGTCAGATAAAGGCCAAAGAGCAAGGTCCTCTCTAAGTTCAGTTGCAACTGGTCAGCTGTGCAGTTGTAGGGAAAAGCCTCTTGTAGCTTGCTTTTCCCTGTAGCTTTAACAGTAGGCCAGCCTTATGACCCTTAAGGTCCACTTCTTTGTGCTGGGTACAAGTGTGAAAGCATCTCCTGTCTTCTAGGCTCCACTCAGTTCTCACACAGCAGGTTCAGTCCTCTTCTGATCTTCTACAGGTCCAGGAGTTTTCTGAAGTGGGTGCACAGAGATGCTACATTTATGCCTGGCATGAGCTAGTGGTGGTTATCATGCCTAGGCACACCCTAACTAATGGAGTACAAGTTATCAGGGCAAACCCTACCTACTTTGGGCACTTTCAAGATGGCACAATACTTCAACCACACTAAGCTGGGGCTCTGAGGGCTGGGTGTGTGTAGGGAGTGTACTATGGTAATCGCTGTGTCCTCCAACACCTGGGTCACTCACTGTACCCAAAGACAGAAGTCTGGCAGAACTAAACAGCAGGATTTTCAGGAACCAGACAGTGAATATACAAGAATTGTTTCAGCCTCTCATCTTCACCCTTTGAAGTGCACTCCAAATGATTATTATGTAAAGCCCCAGAAGACCTTTCAAGCAGGATTTGACATTCAATCAGCAATTGACACTGTAATGTCAAAATAACCCACGGTGTAATGGGAACCTAACAGGTTGGGTGGACAAAGGAAGGGCCCTCCCAGGTATCAGCTAACATTTGGCTGAGACAGATGAGGCCTCTTTGGTGTTAATCCAGTCCGTGGGCACAGCCCAGATGATCATTCTGCCAGAGGAATAGAAAAACCTCCACACAGACTTTGTCCTGCTCTGAGAGCAGTTTTGACACCTTATCAACAGAGCGATTCAGCTGCCAGGTGACAGTTGGAATTCAGACAAATGGCTTCCAGATGCTTTAGACAGGGAAACGTTCCTGAAGGTATCTTTTCTAAAATACGTTTTACAAATGTGACTTCACCATTAAGTTAGACTTGTAATAAATATTTCAAAAAGTCCAAGAATATAATTTATAGCTGTTTGCTAGCCAGAAATATGATTATACATTTAATATTGCATCCATTTCATTCCATTGAATAGCCAGACTTGCTACAATAAAAATAGCTTTTGTGGTCTTTCTACTGTAAGGGCATGTGTGACATTAAAAATTTTCATGTCTTACTTTTAAACTATATGCACCCTGACGTATGGGTAATAAGGCCTACTTCTGGATGACATTAATATTTAAAAGGAGGGGTTATTTTGAAAGGTTAAATTTGCAGTTTTAAAATTATACAGCCAGGCTACAAATGGTACACCTGTAGTCACGTTTCCACAGTCAATGGGGTGGGTGGAAGCCCACCAATAACATTAATATACTGACTTTGGGTGCACTTTGTACCATGTACTAGGGGATTACAGCTTTACACCTTTTGAAAGGTTGAATTTGCAGTTTTAAAATTATACAGCCAGACTACAAATGGTACACCTGTAGTCACGTTTCCACAGTCAATGGGGTGGGTGGAAGCCCACCAATAACATTAATATACTGACTTTGGGTGCACTTTGTACCATGTACTAGGGGATTACAGCTTTACACCTTTTGAAAGGTTGAATTTGCAGTTTTAAAATTATACAGCCAGACTACAAATGGTACACCTGTAGTCACGTTGCCACAGTCAATGGTGTGGGTGGCAGCCCACCAATAACATTAACATACTGACTCTGGGTGCACTTTGTACCATGTACTAGGGAATTACAGGTAAGTTAAATATGCTGATCGGGGTATGACAATGTCATCATGTGGAATGGTGGAGCACAGACACTTTACTACTAGTTAGAAGGGATAAAGTTCACAGTCCTCAAAGTCATTTTGTTGGGTGGCACAATGAGGGCTGCAGCCTATTAGTGGCCCTGGGAACACTGTATCATATATTAGGGGCTTACTTATAAGTTCAATTAAGTATGCTAGACAGGGATATGCCTATTTCATCATGTTGAAAGGGGGAGCACAGGGAGTCTACTACTGGTAGCAGTGACAAAATACACATAGTTCTACAGTCAGCAAAAAAAGGGAAGGGAAAATATGAGGGTACACTATGAAAAAGATAATCATTTTCTAAAATCTCATTGGAGGATCCTGGTCTGTATTGGATCATGGCTGGCTGGGAAGTAGAGACAGGTGTGGGTCGAATTCTCTGTGTGTTTTCCCAGCGAAATAGGGTAGTTGGCCTGCATCTGCATGAAGTATGAATAGCAGTGACAGATTGATGAGGCTGTATTATCTTCTGTCTTGACAGCCCCATGTAATATAAAAACATAAATAAACAAAGTATATATAGCTAGAGGGGTTTTGAGTCAGCTGTGTTCATCCATTGGTCTGTTCAATAGCCATTCGAGTTTTGCTTCCTCCCACAAAGGCATACAGCATTGTGCCCTAATTCTGTCCATTTCCACCACTGTCCCTTGCTCTGTGACTGATTCCATTTTGCTTGATCACATGTGGAGATCTTCCTAAAATTAATTGCATTTCAGTGCCTGGGCCTGGGCAGGGCTCAGGTTACTCAACTTGTTTTCTGTTATAACATTGGTGGCAGCACCCCAACTCTGAGCATTGTTCCAGCACCACTATCCTACATAAGACACCTGCAGCTCTGACAATTTTCCTCAGTCCTGTTTTTTATCATGCATTTGTACACGAGTACTGAGATAAATGCAAAGTTTACCTCTACAAAGTCTGTTCTGATATGAAGTGCTTCCTGGTGTCACAGTACTGAAAGAACAATAAGGCACTTGCAGTATGCCTCTATCTATGCATCAGGCACTGCTAGATCAGTAATGAGACATCCAAACCGCATGGTTATTACAATTAGTTCCATTGAGTATACTAATAAAGGGAATCTGTTATTAACTCCCTTGAGGCAATTCACTTTGAATGTGCTATAAAAATGCTATCCTTTTCACTGGCACAGCCCTGTTGCTTCTAGCTGTAAAAACACTGTACTGAATGAAGTAACAATTAGCCTATCTCATTTAAACAAAATTGCATCTGGGCAATGCATAAACTTGAGAAGAGGGACTAACACGTCAGTGCATATAGCACATGCCCTAAGCACTAAGGATCTTTCAAGATGGATGTTCCATTCCAAAAAGACCTCTCTTCGGATTAAGAGGTTGCACCTTCAGATGGCAGTAAGTTAGGAACATGTCATTTGCAAGCGTAGATGCGCAGGACCAGGCGCAGCTCAGCTGAACAGGTAGATTGTTATCTCTATCCAGAATAACAAGCTATCTGTCAAACTGTGCTGCTTTTTTACACTGACAGGGTGGTGAACCTGGTAGGGCTTGGATGGGCGCAGCTCAAGTGTCCACGACCGCTGCTCAAGGGTGTTGCCTTGTGTGTGGTCACACCTTGTTAGGCCGAGTTCATATTTAAGACAAATTAATTTGGGAGTTGCGCTCTTAGATTTCCTGATAAACATGTGCTAGAGTAAACAGAAAAGAAGGTGGAATGACTGGAGGACGAGTGAGTGCAGAGAAAGGTGCTGTGAGTTTTGGGAGAAATATTCAATAAGTGAAAATGTTTAAGCCTTTCATTCAAACATTAAGGCTAAGAGCTTAAAAAGTTGGCACATTGATGAGCTGAGCATATATGGAATGTATTAAATACTGTGACACATTGACATAATACCTTCCCAGTGAGATAGCTAAGGACGTTTAACATCAACTGCAGTGATCTGTGTGCAACCTGCAGGTCTCATGTTACACACAAGAAGGCAGTAAGATACTTGGATGGGTTGATGCACTGGCAGGCGCTCACATGAGTTAAAGAAAATCTTGTCCCATGCTAATCGCTAATCGAAGTCTGAAAGGGTTCATCAGCAAAACAATAATGAAGCATCAAGAGACTCTCCTAGCAGGAGTGATGATGTATACACTAATGCTCATAATTTTCAAACAAGGTCATGGGATTCATTCTTCTGAAATGACAGCAACCTCAGGCCTTAAGCTAGTAACAGTAATATATAAACCTTTCAATTGAGCAAACAAATTTGTTTTAGGGCCTTGGGGGCCAAAACATGAGAAAATCTCAAGATCAGAGATTGGGACTGCGTGTGGGCAATGTTAGTATGAGCAAGAAAACAAGGTTGATGCAAGTTATTGTTACGCTTAAGCAATTTTACACATTCTAGGGCATTTCAATGATCATCGATCTACTCACCTCTTGTTCCATAATACTTTAAAAACATTATAGAGGACCATTGTAAAGCACCCAGTAACCATTATCATCTTAATTACCCAGGGTCTTCAATGTGTAGAACGGAGACATGCCCTTTCCTATAGTAAGACCTGAGATGGAAGCAATACTGACTCATACGAGGACATAAGCAGCAAAAGGACAATGACTAATACAAACTCAAAAATCTTCATCCCCAGCCTCCAAAAAATTCTTTACAACCAAGACCAAACTTGATCAAAGTCAAACCTTCACCAGTGGGGCGTAGATCCTTTAACTTTCATATATTTGATCATTCTGTTTAAGCATGCGTGGAGAACCTTTTGAGACAAGTGTGATTTCTGTACCTTTAAATGCATAAACTCCATTGTCCGGAGCCAGGACGAAAGGAAAGCAAATCTATTCTACAAAAACACAGTCTGTTGGCAGTGCTTAATTTGAGCTGGTGGTTTCCGGTGCGGGGCACCAGCACTTATTTTTGAGGGCCAGGACTTACTTTTCTGCATCAGGCATTCACTGTGAGGAAAAGACACACCTGGGAAAGGTGGAGGAATAAAAAACAAAAAAGCGTCACAAAGGGAGAAAGCAGAAAAATGCTAGAGTGAGATGGAGGGGCAGGGAGTGGCTGTAAACAGATTAAAGAGGCCCGAGATGGCCCACCCATGTAAATACAGCAGCCGTGTGTTTCAGGAGAGAGCTTTGGGCACCGGCACGTTTTTGTTTACAAATTAAGGAGTGCCTGTCGGTCCTAATGGATCAGAGAATAAACACAAGTCAATTGCAGTTGAGTTTGCTACCTCCATTAATACCTTTCCAGTTTGCTGTATTTCAAAGATAGATTGTCCCATTCCATAGTTTTGGGAAAAAGTACAATGAACCAGTGTGAAAAATGTCTCTGGGGTGTCTTGTGCATAAAGGAGGGGCGTCATTGTGCAGTGTGTAAAGGCTGACAGAACATAAGCAGGATAAGAGCCAGACTATTCACTGGGTGGGCAGGTGTAGAAAATCTGCAAATGATCAGTTCTGCCACTGCCGGTGAGGGGTATTCCTGAAAGCAGTTCAAAACGAGTGAGAGGAGAGGCTGATCCAGTTAACGTGGGAATGGATATGCCACACATAATATGTCCACAAAGATACTGCCACTTCCATTTTCATACACCAGTTAGGAAGCAGTATAACAAGATGAACAGCATGGGACAAAATCTTCTGGCTGCCAGGAGTAATCCTGGCTCGAAAATGGATGAGGGCAGTCATGTTATCACTTTCAGAACTGAAATGCCCAGGTGCGTGTGCTTCGTTGCACTGCCCTTCTTCCTTGAAGAGGCCCTCTCCGTTTGTGGGCTGACGGCCACATATTCAGCATGAAGATACGTTTATGTTCTGCTTGTGTTGCACCAAAAACTTCAGTAAGGTGTTGTTGGTGTTGATAAAGCTTTTGTTCCGGAGGCTCAGTGCGGTTAGCTTCTTCATGCTGACCGTCTATTCCCCCCATGAAGAGCCAAACAGGCGTGCAGTGAAGAAGGCCGACAAGACCCGGGAGGAATCAGGGAGCTGGGATGGCTCCGGCTACTCAGGAGGATCGGCGGCATCTTCATGACATCAGTATCGAGTAATGGCTCACACAGGAGCACTTCGGGTGGAAGGCACAGGCTCTCCTTGGGTAGCAGGAGCAGGAACGCTTTTCATGCAGGAATGATTTGGGATGCGGGTGTTTGAGTGCTTCAGAACGCACGGATGGTGTACCTCGGTGCTGCAGTCCACTTGCAGTGTCAAGAGTGTATCCAGACAGCAGCCCCCGACACTTCACAGCAGTGTTCGTGATCCGCTGTTTCTGGTTTTGGTCTTGACACCAGGACACTCATGGCGGACCTTTATATGGACCAGCGGGCTGTAGATTTCTGCAAGCCTCCGTCGGACTGGTAGGCAGTGCATCTTGGATCTGATGATGGAAGCTATTGAGACAATTAATTAGTTCTTTGCAGTTTTTTAAAGTCGTATCATCTTTCAGCTTCAAATCGAGTAAAGCTGGAGATACTTGATGAGCAATAGGAAGTGCCAAAGGTGGACCCATTAGAATTTCGTAATCTCAGTATCATGGTTCGGGGTGGCTCAAATTGACCAGATGGTCAAAAGAAGAAAATCGGACAACTTGAGCCCATTCCCACTGCAAATATTTTATTTTTCTGAGTGTCATATAACCTCTTTACTTTTCCTGAAGATCAAGGTGATATGCACATGGACTACAGAAGACATTACATGAGTGTAATATCCTGCGTGTCAGGTCATCCAATGGTGTAATGGATTGTCAGGATTATGAGGATGTGAAACGTCCTGAACAACGCGTCCTGAACAACGCAGATGTTTTCAACGGCAGCTTAACCACGCTTGCCTGAACAATGCATGGCCTTTTCTGTGCCTTAACGATGCATGTGCTGAACTACACATGTGCGTTGTTAAGGCACAGACAAAGCCAAGCGGTGTTCGGGAGCGGACGCAGTGAGGTAAATGGGGCTGGGGCAGGGATTGGGGTGGGGGATTTGGGTATTTTTTTAAAGGATTAGGATAGGGGTCGGGGTATTTCTATTTTGTTTTTTAAGTGGTGGGGATGGGGGTTTGTGTACTTTTTTAAGGGGTTGTGGTGGGTGTGGGGGGTCAGGGTAGTTTACTTAGGGGGAAGGTTTTTAGGGCTCAGGGCGGGTGGGGGGGTCGGGGTCATTTAGTTTTTGTGGGCGGGGTCAAGGTAGATTTCTTTTAGGGCTCAGGGTGGGTGGGGGGTTGGGGTAGTTGCATTTAATGGGGCATGGGTGGAGGTCAGGGTAGGTTTTTCTTTAGGGTTTCTAATGAAGGGAGTGGGGGGTTAGCATAGTATTTTTTTTAGGGCTCAGGGCTGGTGGGGAGGTCGGGGTAGGGCGGGTGGGGGTTGTATGATAGAACCACGCATGCCGTTTGCACGCATACCTTTTACTAGGCATGCTTTTACAACGAACTTCGTTGTAAACGCATGCGTGGTAAAGGCATGTGTGGAAACTACGCAGTTGAGGTGCTGCTTTCGTATGTTCTATCGACCTCACCAGTGCCATTCTACTTGGCAGCCCAGTAGAAAAGACGCAGCCCTGTGTAAGAAAAACAGGTAAATAAGCACCTGTGGTTGAAGGCTGCACCTTACACCGTGGACTATTTCCTCAATATCCCCGAGGCTTTATAACTGACAATTTTTCAAGTTGGCCTTTGTAATCAAGCTGAAGAAACGTGTTGCAGATTATATAAAAATTTGCCAAGCGATTAACCACTAAGGCAACTTGCACTGGCAGTCTTTTCAGATGGATATTTGCCAATGAAAAACGTGTTTCATGCTTTCAAATTCCATGCAGGAAGGCATTGTGGGAGGTTCCATGACAATGAAAGCTGAGCGTGTACTGTGCTGACTGGAGCAATGGAGATGCAGCGGTGTGGCGTTTCAACAAGGGGGTTTTAAATACGAAGCTAAGGGCCAGATGTAGGAAGAAAACATTTTGCGAGGTGCAAATTGCGAGTACTAGCGACTCGCAATTTGCACCTCGCAAAATGTTATGCAGAAAGGTGTCTCAGACACCTTCTGTGACTCGCTATGGGGTTGCAAACACCCACCTCATCAATATTCATGAGGTGGGTCGCATTTTGCGACCCCATAGCAAGTCTAGGCACTCACAGGGATGGTGGCCTGCTGAAGATTAAATAAAGCAGTTTTTTTTTTCTTTTTGCAGCCCGTTTTCATTAAAGGAAAACGAGCTGCAAAAGGAAAAAATACCGAAACCATTTAGTTTCGTTTTTTTCAGAGCAGGCAGTGGTCCATAGGACCACTGCCTGCTCTGAAAAATATTTATTTTTGCATTCACAAAGGGGAAGGGGTCCCCTGGGGACCCCTTCCCTTTTGCGAATGAGTTACCATCCACTTCAAGTGGATGGTAACTGCGAGTTGGTTTGCGACCGCCTTCGCGGTCGCAAACCAACTCTACATCGCGATGCGGTCGCAAATAGGAAGGGAACACCCCTTCCTATTTGCGAGTCGGAATCACATTTTGCGAATCGGCACCGACTCGCAAAATGTGATTCTGCATCGCATTGGGCTTTTGCGCCTCGCAAACAGCGTTTTTCGCCGTTTGCGAGGCGCAAAAGCCTTCCTACATCTGGCCCTAAGTTTTGTTACATCGTCACAGTATACAGCTAGGTGATACTGCCACCTGCAGGTACCGTTTCAGTCAGATCCTGTAGGTTTAATTTCCCACAATAATTTGGCTTATTTTACTTGTTATTTTGATGTCTCGCAGTTGACTTGGTTTAAATTAGGCACAAGGCGTATGCGCAGTCTAGTACCGACCTGACATCATAGTTGCAGCACGCGCAATCCATCTTCATCATTTTCACCTCGGTGTATCTGCGGTGAGCCATGTGCTCTGCTGCTATATGACGCTCTGTGACTAGGCGCCCACCTCGAATTTTTGTCACCCGACCCACGGGCTGACAGGCAGCCTCACTGCATTCATCTGGGAACTCTCTATAGCTGTAAGTGACAGCTTTGTTCTCCCCTCAATTATCTATGTCACGATCTGCGCCTCATTCAATAATTTACAAAATATACAGAGTTAATTTAAGTTGGTATTTATTTTTATTATTATGAATGCCATTTCCATCTGCTGATGTTTTCTGGATGTTTCTGAAGAGGTTCAACATGTTATCTCAGCCCTGTCTGAAGACAATATTTTAATGTTATTTGCCATATGATTGTTTTAACCCCTTCGCTGCCAGGCCTTTTCCATCTCAGGTGGCAGGCCCTTTTTTGGCTATTTGGGGCAGGGCGGGAGGGGGCAGAAATGGCCTAAAAATCATTTGCCCCCCTGGGGAGCGGCCCTTGCCCAAGGGGCTGCTCCCCTTATGTTCAAGTACAAAAAAACAAACAAATAATCCCCAGTGTCTAGTGGTTTCTGCCCTCACTGGGGGCAGATCGCAGGGCCAATCTGCCCTGAGGGGGGGCAGAAATAGCCTAATAATAATTTGCCCCCCCCCCCGGAAGCAACCCTTGCCCAAGGGGTCGCTCCCTAAACATAAAAAAAAAAAAATAAACAAAAAAAATGATCCCTGGTGTCTAATGGTTTTCTGTCCCCCGGGGGCAGATCGCCCTAATAATTTTAGGCCGATCTGCCCCCGGGGGGGAAGAAATGGCCTAAAAGTCATTTGACCCCCTGGGGAGTGGCCCTTGCCCAAGGGGCCACTCCCCTTATGTGCAAGTACCAAAAAAAAAAAATCCCTGGTGTCTAGTGGTTTCAGCCCCCCCCGGGGGCAGATCGCAAGGCCGATCTGCTCCTAGGCGGGGCAGAAATGGCCTAATAATAATTTGTCCCCCCCCCCGGGAGCGACCCTTGCCCAAGCGGTCGCTTCCCAAAAAAAACAATAAATAAAATGGTCCCTGGTGTCTAGAGGATTTCTGCTCCCCCTCCCCCGGGGGCAGAAATGACCTAGAAATAATTTGCCCCCCAAGGAGCGGCCCTTGCCCAAGGGGCCGCTCCCCTTACATCACATAAAAAAAAAAAAAAAATCCCTGGTGTCTAGTGGCATTTCTGCTGCCCGATCGCATTGCGATCGGGCAGCAGAACTGTTCAGAGAGACATAAAAGGAGAGGAAAAGCCTTTCCTCTCCTTTCATGCCTCTCTACCCCCTCCACGTGATCAGAGGAGAAATGCTTTTGCATTTCTCCTTCGATTGTGCGCTGGAAGCTGAGCTTCCAGCGCCGGAGGGAAGGCCTCTGATGAGGTCAGCACGTGAAAGCGTGCTGAGGTCATCAGACGCCACAGGGGATTACGGGGGGGCGGGGGTAGAAGAGGAAGCGATTCCCCTTCCATCACTGCCTAGGGGAGGGGGTGCTCCGCAAACGGGGGGAGCGCTAGCGCTCCCACCGGGGGCCCATGGCCAGACGAGGGCACCCAAGGGGCACCCAAGGGGTTAACAATCCAAAGTCCAAAAGAGCTTCAAAGTTAAGCCTATTTGTGCCTGTTCGCACCTGGACTGCACCCAGCGCCGTGACCGCTGGTCCTCCCTCCCCCCGAAGATACACCATCGACGAGCCCTACACCCTGAACCCCGCAACAAACACTCCCACTGTGCCAACCCACGCTTCACGTTAGGACCTTTCACCTGCACCTACTGCCACTCCAACTGTCACAGCATACACACCAGCCCACCAACCAGTTCCACCACACACACCACAGACACTACGTGAACAAAAACACCAACTTGTATACGCCCTTCTCAATACATGCTCACTTTGCAAGCATTCCACTGAATTATGGAACCTCATCGCCACCCTTGCATCTGACATTGTCTTCCTCACAGAGAACTGGCTGAACCCCACATCTTCCCCAGACATTCCCTGGGACTGCGCCAACAAGCCGGGAGGAGGAACAGCCATCATTCACAGAGACCACACAGTGCACCACTACCACCGACAACACCACCACCCCATGGAACATATCAACTTCAAGCTCCATACGGATGGCAAAACAACCATCAGAGGCACCCTTGCATACCGACCCCCAGGTCTGTGCTCCAGTTTCTGCAACACCATCGCAGACTTCATGCACCCCTAGTCTTAGACTCCAAGGACTACATATTCCTTGCGACTTAAATTTCCACATCGACGACCCCAACAACAACAACAACACTGCACACCTCCTCAACAGTATTAGCAGCCTCGAAATTACCCAGATCGTCCACAACCCTACACACACAGCAGGGCACATGCTGGACCTCATTTTCACCTTCATCAACTGTATCAAATACAGCCATGTCACAGAACTCACATGGACCAATCACTCCATCGTTCACTTCAGCATCTCCAGCCCCTATACCTCCATCCACAAGATGACCAGCGCCCCCCACCAGAGGTGGAACAAATTCTCAGAGACTAGCTGGCAGATGCCCTGAGCACCTTCAACCCCGCTACCCCCACCAACCTCGAACAGGGAGTGAAAAACTTAAACGCCTGGATCACCAAGTGCGCCAATAGCATCCTCCCCATCAAGAGGAACAACCAGAGAAAATCTTCCAAAAATGCCAGTTGGTAAACCCAAGAACTCAGAACAGCAAAACAAGACAGCAAACAGCTGGAGAGTAGATGGTGAGCCAGCAAGGATGCCTCCGACAGAGCAGCCTTTAAGACCTCTGTCAACCTCTACCACTGCCTACTGAGGGCAACAAAGAAGACAGCCCTTGCTGCACACATCAAAATCAGTGCCAACAACACCAAAGGAACATTTCAATATTGTTAAGGAATTCTGTCACAGGCTACTCGTCGTTTATGACTCAGGCCAACTGGAACTGCAGAGTAGGTTCTGCCTTGACCAAGGTAAGGGCGGCCCTTTCTGGTAACCACGGTGCTGCTGACGATGGGTCGTCAAAAGGCAGTCCGTGCCCTCCAGAAGGAGTCCCAGAGGTAAAAACCCTTATGGGAAAAACCTCCATGGCTGGAACTCCCTGGAACAAAAATAAGCACAAAAATGTAAGTCTTCCAACAAAGAAAACAAATACTGGAAGAAACTGGAACAGGCGAAGAAAAAAGCTTGAGAAAAACAACCGGAGCGTGATCACCACCAAAGGAAGTGTTGCAGCGCAAGGAGAACAAGACTCACACTCCTTATATACCCTAAAACAGGAAATGACAGACAGGAAGGAAAAAGATGCCATGTTGGATTGGGAAAGGACCATAGGAGAATATAGAGGAAGGTGCCATTTTGGAAAAGGATCCTAATGCATGCAGGGAAAAGGGTAGAAGCAAGGCATGCTGGGACAAAGAAGAACATGGCCTTTAAGTGTAAAAAGGAAAAAAAGAAGAAAAGGAGAAAGAAGAGAAAAGAAGAGAAATGAAGAAAAGAACAGGCTTCACCAGGTAAGTGAGGGGTCGGGGGAGGGGGTGCCCATTTCTAATTTCAAGGGCATGCGCCGCTCTGAACTCGCTGAGGCCCAATGCCCAGTTTAAGGCCTCGTGTGAGAAAATACAAGAAAAAAGGGGCACAGCACGCTCAGCGGCCAAGAACATGAACCGCTGCTTGAGCCGCGCCCGAGCCAATCGTTCGGCTCAGGTCGCAGCCGGCCATGGTGCGACAAATTCTCCAACTCAGCTGCCAGTGAAAACAACATCACACCCTCACACGAGCTGTGCGACAACCTCTCCCACTTCTTCCACGACAAGAGCACAACCTTATACAGAAACTTCGAACCCCAACCCACACCAACAGACTTCCTTGATAGATATGCCACCACCGTAACCGACATGAACCACACACTGACCACCTGGAACATCATCTGCACCCGAGAAATTACCTCCACCATGAAATCCATCCACTCAGGAGTTTCCACAGACCCATGCCCATACCACATCTTTAACCATGAAAAGGAAAGGATCTGCAAGGAACTCACCACCCTGCTAAACGCCTCTATCTCCACCGCAACATTTCCTGACACCTGGAAACATGCCTTAGTAAGACCAATATTAAAAAAACACTCCGCCGACCCCAGCAATCCCAAAAACTACCAGCCAATCTCCCTGCTCCCATTCCCTGCTAAGGTACTGGGAAAGATCATCAACAAGCAACTCAAGACATAGCTGGAGCAGAATCAGTTACTCAACGCCTCCCAATCCAGCTTTCTAAGCAATCACAGCCCGAAAACAGCCCTGATCGCAGTCACCAATGACATCTGAACCCTCCTTGACTGAGGAGAAACAGCAGCTTTGATCCTCGTTGACACCTCAGCAGCCTTTGACACCATATCCCACCACATGCTGATTGAAAGACTCTACCACATTGGCATCCAAGAGGATGCACTCAGATGGATAACATCCTTCCTTACCGGAAGAACCCAGAGGATCCACCTTTCAACTCTGAACCCAAGGGGATCACCTTCGGTGTCCCCCAGGACTCTTCCCTCAGCCCCATTCTCTTCAGGACGTATGTGACCACGCTGGTCAACATCATGAGATCCCACGGTCTCAACATAATTTTCTACGCAACAACACCCAACTCATCCTCTCACTCACCAACAACCCCTCCACCACCAGAACCAACTTCGACAGATGCATGACAAGTGTCACTGACTGGATGAAGAACAACGGCTAGCAGCTGAACACGGGCAAGATTAAAGTACTATCTTTGGCAATACAGCAACAAATGAAATTACTTGTGGTGGCCATCAGACCTAGGACTCGCACCAACTCCCTCTGACCAGGCCAGAAACCTTGGAATCATCATTGACAACAAGCTCACCACGAAATCACAGATCAATGCCATCTCCTCTGTCTGCTCCCTCACTTTGCACATGCTATACAAGATCTTCAAGTGGCTACCCCTACACACAAGATGCACTGTGACACAGGACCTCATCCCGAGCCGACTGAACTACAGCAACACTCTCTACATAGGAATCACTGCACACCTCCTATAGAGACATTCAACTCATACAGAACTGCGCAGCCAGACTCATCCTCGGCCTTCCCTAACAAACCCACATCGCACCCCACCTCAGGCAACTCCACTGGCTTCCCGTACAGTGTGGTACCAATTCAAGCTGCTGATCTACGCACACAAGGCTTTACACATGAATGCATAAACTACCGCCTGAACTTCCACCAACTGTTGAGAAGGCTACGCTCTGCCTCCCTTTCACTTGCCCATACTCCCCGCATCTACTGCAGCAAAAGTAGAGGACGTTCCTTCTCTCACATTGCAGCAAAAACCTGGAACATCCCCATGCACCTCCAGACCATCACCTCACTTCAGGAATTCTGAATGGCCTTCAAGACCTGACTGTTCAAATAAGCCTCCGGGACCTGCAAGCGCCTGTATACCCAATCGGATGATTAGCACGCTTTATAAATCCTGATTGATCGATTGATTGGTTGAAAGGCATGTATTTTTGGAACTGTGTGCAATTAAATGTAATGGTGGTTTCATAACATAACTCGTGTTTCCATCATCTAAATTTTTGCAGTGGTTGAGATAAAAAACTAAATAAACATTTTGATAACACTATAAAGCAGTCACTTACACTTGCATACACTATGCAGTTTATTTTTACTGCAGTTCACAATATATGTGGTTCCTTGATGTTTATAGTTTGTTGTTCCATAGTGCAGTTAGTGTAGGATTTCTGGGGTAAGTTGGTGAATATTTTTATCGTACTGTGGGCTTGTGCATAAGGCACTCCAGGTCACCTTACTTGTATTCAGTTTTTCTGGGAAGATCCTTTCCGTTTCACATTGGAAATTGTACCCAGTATGTTGCATGTCTTGTGGCATACCCTATTTGCTGTTTGTTCTCAGTGTGTGAGAATACCGTTGATGTGAGCTGTTGGCTAATGTTGTTTAGAACCCTGTTTCGTGTAATTCTCCCTCAGTGGTAGAGAACCCCATTTCTAAAACACAAGACACCCGTTCATGGGATGAGTGTGTGGGTTGAAAGATACCTTTTACTAAAACATTAGACACCCATACAGGGGAACAGTGGGCGTGGTGAAAGATTCCCAGTTCTAAAACACATGATGCCCTTTTGTGGGATGAGTGTGTGTGGAGTGACAGGTGCCTGTTGCAAAAACACCAGGTGCCCTGACATGAGCTGAGTATGGAGGTTAAAAGATACCTGTTGCTAAAACACTGGACGTCCTTACAGGGGATGAGGGAGTGTGTGGGGTGAAATATTCACAGTGCAAAAATACAAGATTCCTTTTTTTTGTGGGATGTGTGTGGAGTGAAAGATCAGTTTCAAAAACACTAGCTTCCCTTACGTCGGATAAGTGTGTGGGTTAAAAGACAGCTGTTGCTAAAACACTAGGGGCCAGATTTAGGAACCGGTTTGCATGGCGCAAACTGCGAAAATTGCAGTTTGCGCCATGCAAAAAGGCCATCGCGATGCTCATTCACATTTTGCGAGTCGGTACTGAGACTGCGACTCGCAAATAGAAAAGGGGTGTTCCCTTCATCTTTTTGACTCGCACCGCGATGCAGAATTGCTTTGTGACCGCGAAAGCGTCGCAAAGCAATTCGCAGTTAACACCCACTTGAAGTGGGTGGTAACTCATTCGCAAAAGGGAAGGGGTCCCAATGGGACCCCTTCCCTTTTGTGAATGTCGCTTAAAATATTTTTTCAGAGCAGGCAGTGGTCCAATGGACCACTGCCTACTCTGAAAAAATGAAACCAAATGGTTTCATATTTTTTTTGTATTGCAACTCGGTTTCCTTTAAGGAAAACGGGCTGCAATACAAAAAAAATAACTGCTTTATTAAAAAAAGCAGTCACAGACATGGAGGTCTGCTCTCTCCAGCAGGCCACCATCCCTGTGAGTGCAGGGACTCGCTATGGGGTCGCAAAAAGCGACCCACCTCATTAATATTAATGAGGTGGGTCTTTGCGACCCCATAGCGAGTCGCAGACGGTGTCTGAGACACCGTTCTGCATCCTGAATTGCGACTCGCAAATTGCAAGTCTCACTGACTCGCAATTTGCGAGTCGCAATTCATGGATTTCCTACATCTGGCCCCAGATGCCTTTACAGGGGATGAGTGTATGAGGTGATTCTTCCTCAGTGACAGGGAAGGGCTCGGGTTATGCTGAACTCCGTTCCAGGTGATTCTCCCTCAGTGGTAGGAAACGCCATTGCTAAAACACAAAATGCTCCTTTGTGGGATGATTGTGTGGGGTGAAAGATTCCCATTGCTAAAACACAAGATGCCCTTTCCTGGGCTGAGTGTGTGGATAGAGAGATATCTATTACAAGTGAATATTGTATGAATATTGAAAGATACGTGATTTTATGCTTTGTTGTTTCCTTGGTTGTGTGAATGGTTGTATCAGTTTTTGTTAGTGTGTTGTGGTACTTCTGTGTTCCCGCAGCCCGGGTTCTGGCAGTGCGGGACTCGTGAATAGCAGGGAAGGAGAGAGGAGACCCTGTGGGTTACTGGGACCAGCCGGGGCTAAGGCAGGAAGGCCACTGCCCTCACTTTTCCAGCGCCAGGGGGCACATTGAAATTGCAGCGCAGGACAAGTGGATAGCAGACAGCGATGTAGGAGACCCTGTGGATTACTGGTGCCAGCTGGGGTTGCAATAGGAAGGCTGCTGACATCACCTTCCGAACTCCCTGGAGTTCCGCAGCCTGGGTTCCATCTGTGCCCAACCACAGTGGGACGAGGCCTCCCTCTTGGCCTGTTGTTTCATCCCTTGGAGGGTTGGGGGTTTTGGAAGATTTGCGCTTAACAAGGTACTGTGAGTCTCTAAGTGAGGGCATTTCTAATACCCTATAGTGCCTTTAGTGCCCAATTGTGTGGAATTGCTTCCTAGCACTTTATTGCGTGCTCGAAGCCTTTTCTTACAGAGGGCAAACATGGGTAAACGTAAAACAACACTGATTGCATACTCTTTCAATACTACATTGGAGGTTTTTTTCACAGAGAACAGTGGGAGTATTTATAAAAGAGATTGAACTTGCAGAGAGAAGGTTGTCTCTATCCTCGCCCCCGGTGCGTTACACAGTTATAGATATGATACAGGAGCTAGGGGGTCATGAGGAAGATTCACGGCAGGCAACACAGGTAGTCATACAAATAGTCCCGCTCTCACCCATTGTTGCTTGTGGTGACCCTCTCAAAGATCTCCCAAGTTGCCCTCAACCATTGAGTCAAAAAAAGAGTGAGGATGAGACTCCTATAGCTAATGGTGGGAAAAGAAAAAGAGCTGAGATTGTTACAAGATCAAAGAAACAAAAGCTCGTCAACCATAAAAGTGTGTACAGCTCTACCCAGGAGGTGAGTTCTGGGGATTCCCAGCCAGCTGGAGGGAGGGTGTTGTTTACACAGGAGGAGCTTTATTTTATAATAGGAAAACTAATTAATGACTCTGAAACCGGTACTGACTCATTTGGGGAAGACTGGAGATCAGCTTGAGCACTTGATAACAGCTACTAATAAGGGTCAACCATTAAAGCAAACTCAGGCGGGTGGTCTGAATTCACACTGTGTTCAGGTACAAATAGATGTCGACTATGATTGAGGGCTGTTGTCAAATGATCATGTAGAGTCAGCACACGTGCATCCCATTCAACATAGCTATAGCATCCCTGTGACTACCATCAATCCAGGAGATGGGGCCAAAAAAGGTCCTGCCACAGAGTGTGCAACACAACCCATTGAATGGGACTGAGACCTTCCTGAACCATCCGCAATCCATTCCTTTGGCTAAACCTAAAAGGGCCTTTGATCGTCTACACCTCCCTCCTGAGAGCACCCTATAAACTCTAGTACTAGTTGGAGTCCAGTCCCTGGCAGATGAAGTACATGAGGACTGCCGTATTCTGATGAACAATGCTGTGTTTTGGTGCACAAAGAATGCTGACTGCCATCCAGCAGTAATTAACAAACTCATTATGGCCCGTGGAGTTAGTTGGGTCAGACCCACATTAAAATCTATTGAAGGGGATTGTGTTGTACTAAATTTTAAAGCTTCTGAGTGTGTTTATTTTCTATTATCACGCTTGAGTCTTGTAAACACAAGCCGCTGCAAAATAAAGGCATGACTGTTAGGCTTCTTTTATCCCCCGCCATTGGGTGAATCTCATAAAGCAATGCAGGGTAGGACTCATAAGCCCTGTAGGCCATTACAAATGCCAGTATCTCCAGTATTATGTGCCCATCCCAACCGTAATGAGGCTATATCATGTCTTTCAGACAACGTTTTTTGAAAAGTGCCTACCTGTCGAATTTGGCCTCTAGCTCAGCCGGCACCTAGGGAAACCTACCAAACCTGTGCATTTCTGAAAACTAGAGACCTAGTGGAATCCAATATGGGGTGACTTGTGGGGCTCGGACCAGGTTCTGTTACCCAGAATCCTTTGCAAACCTCAAAATTTGGCTAAAAAAACACATGTTCCTCACATTTCTGTGGCAGAAAGTTCTGGAATCTGAGAGGAGCCACAAATTTCTTTCCACCCAGCGTTCCCCCAAGTCTCCCGATAAAAATGATACCTCACTTGTGTGGGTAGGCCTAGCGCCCGCGACAGGAAACACCCCAAAGCGCAACGTGGACACATGCAAATTTTTGAAAGAAAACAGAGGTGTTTTTTGCAAAGTGCCTCCCTGTAGATTTTGGCCTCTAGCTCAGCCGGCACCTAGGGAAACCTACCAAACCTGTGCATTTCTGAAAACTAGAGACCTAGGGGAATCCAAGATGGGGTGACTTGTGGGGCTCGGACCAGGTTCTGTTACCCAGAATCCTTTGCAAACCTCAAAATTTGGCTAAAAAAACACATGTTCCTCACATTTCTGTGGCAGAAAGTTCTGGAATCTGAGAGGAGCCACAGATTTCCTTCCACCCAGCGTTCCCCCAAGTCTCCCGATAAAAATGATACCTCACTTGTGTGGGTAGGCCTAGCGCCCGCGACAGGAAACGCCCCAAAGCGCAACGTGGACACATCCAATTTTTTGAAAGAAAACAGAGGTGTTTTTCATAAAGTGCCTACCTGTAGATTTTGGCCTCTAGCTCAGCCGGCACCTAGGCAAACCTACCAAACCTGTGCATTTCTGAAAACTAGAGACCTAGGGGAATCCAAGATGGGGTGACTTGTGGGGCCCGGACCAGGTTCTGTTACCCAGAATCCTTTGCAAACCTCAAAATTTGGCTAAAAAAACACATGTTCCTCACATTTCTGTGGCAGAAAGTTCTGGAATCTGAGAGGAGCCACAAATTTCCTTCCACCCAGCGTTCCCCCAAGTCTCCCGATAAAAATTATACCTCACTTGTGTGGGTAGGTCTAGCGCCGACGAAAGGAAATGGCCCAAAACACAACGTGGACACATCACATTTTTTCATAGAAAACAGTGCCTACCTGGGAATTTTGGCCTGTAGCTCAGCCGGCACCTGTGGAAACCTAGCAAACCAGCGCATTTTTGAAAACTAGAAACCCAGGGGAATCCAAGATGGCGTGACTTGCGGGGCTCTGACCAGGTTATGTTACCCAGAATCCTTTGCAAACATCAAAGTTTGGCCAAAAAAACACTTTTTCCTCTCATTTCAGTGACAGAAAGTTCTGGAATCTGAGAGGAGCCACAAATTTCCTTCCACCCAGCGTTCCCCTAAGTCTCTCGATAAAAATGGTACCTCACTTCTGTGGGTAGGCCTAGCGCCACGAAAGGAAATGGCCCAAAACACAACGTGGACACAACATATTTTTTCACAGAAAACAGAGGTGTTTTTTGCAAAGTGCCTACCTGTGGAGTTTGGCCTCTAGCCCCGGGGGGGGGCAGAAATGCCCTAAAATAAATTTGACCCCGTCCCCACCCCCCCCAAACCCTCCCTGCCCGGGAGCTACCCTTGCCTACGGGGTCGCTCCCCCTGCATGACATTGGCGCCAAAAAACAAATTCCCGGTGCCTAGTGGTTTCTGCCCCCTTAGGGGCAGATTGACCTAAAATCGACCAATCTGCCCCCAAGGGGGGCAGAAATGGTCTAAATACAATTTGCCCCCCAGGGGAGCGACCCTTGCCTGATGGGTCGCTCCCCATCTCTAAAAAAACAAAAAAAAAAAACAACAAAAAAAATTGCCCTGGCACCTAGAGGTTTCTGCCCCCCCCCCCTGGGAGCAGATCGGCCTAATAATAGGCCGATCTGCCCCCAGGGGGGGCCAAAATGGCCTAAAATAAATTTGCCCCCCCCAACCTTCCCCCCCTCCGGGAGCGACAGTTGCCTACGGGGTCGCTCCCCCTGCGTGACATTGGCGCCAAAAAACAAATCCCCGGTGCCTAGTGGTTCTTGCCCCCTTGGGGGCAGATTGACCTAAAATCGACCAATCTGCCTCCAAGGGGGGCAGAAAAGGTCTAAATACAATTTGCCCCCCAGGGAAGCGACCCTTGCCTGATGGGTCGCTCCCCATCTCTAAAAAAACAAACAAACAAAAAAATAAACACAAAAAAAAAATTTGCCCTGGCGCCTAGAGGTTTCTGCCCCCCCTGGGGGCAGATCGGCCTAATAATAGGCCAATCTGCCCCCAGGGGGGGCAGAAATGGCCTAAAATAAATTTGCCCCCCCAACCTTCCCCCCCTCCGGGAGCGACACTTGCCTACGGGGTCGCTCCCCCTGCGTGACATTGGCGCCAAAAAACAAATCCCCGGTGCCTAGTGGTTCTTGCCCCCTTGGGGGC
The DNA here is from genome assembly GCF_031143425.1 of Pleurodeles waltl. Taxonomy (NCBI): domain Eukaryota; kingdom Metazoa; phylum Chordata; class Amphibia; order Caudata; family Salamandridae; genus Pleurodeles; species Pleurodeles waltl. Next base: position 375,448,619 of record NC_090448.1, on the reverse strand, counting down.
AGATTGACCTAAAATCGACCAATCTGCCTCCAAGGGGGGCAGAAAAGGTCTAAATACAATTTGCCCCCCAGGGAAGCGACCCTTGCCTGATGGGTCGCTCCCCATCTCTAAAAAAACAAACAAACAAAAAAATAAACACAAAAAAAAAAATTGCCCTGGCGCCTAGAGGTTTCTGCCCCCCCTGGGGGCAGATCGGCCTAATAATAGGCCAATCTGCCCCCATGGGGGGCAGAAATGGCCTAAAATAAATTTGCCCCCCCAACCCCCACTTCCCCCGGGAGCTACCCTTGCCTACGGGGTCGCTGCCCCTGCGTGACATTGGCGCCAAAAAACAAATCCCAGGTGCCTAGTGGTTTCTGCCCCCTTGCGGGCAGATTGACCTAAAATCGGCCAATCTGCCCCCAAGGGGGGCAGAAATGGTCTAAATACAATTTGCCCCCCAGGGGAGCGACCCTTGCCTGATGGGTCGCTCCCCATCTCTAAAAAAACAAACAAACAAAAAAATAAACACAAAAAAAAAAATTGCCCTGGCGCCTAGAGGTTTCTGCCCCCAGGGGGGCAGAAATGGCCTAAAATAAATTTGCCCCCCCAACCCCCACCCCCCCGGGAGCGACCCTTGCCTACGTGGTCGCTCCCCCTGCGTGACATTGGCGCCAAAAAACAAATCCCCGGTGCCTAGTGGTTCTTGCCCCCTTGGGGGCAGATTGACCTAAAATCGACCAATCTGCCCCCAAGGGGGCAGAAATGGTCTAAATGCAATTTGCCCCACAGGGCAGCGACCCTTGCCTGATGGGTCGCTCCCCATCTCTAAAAAAACTAAAAAACAAAATTTGCCCTGGCGCCTAGAGGTTTCTGCCCCCCCCCCGGGGGCAGAAATGGCATAAAATAAATTTGCCCCTCCAACCCCCCCCCCTCCTCCGGGAGCACCCTTGCCTACGGGGTCGCTCCCCCTGCGTGACATTGGCGCCAAAAAACAAATCCCCGTGCCTAGTGGTTTCTGCAGATTGACCTAAAATTGACCAATCTGCCCCCAAGGGGCGCAAAAATGGTCTAAATACAATTTGCCCCCCAGGGCAGCGACCCTTACCTGATGGGTCGCTACCCATCTCTAAAAAAACAAACAAACCAAAAAAAAAACTCATTTTTTTTTTTTACCCTGGCGCCTAGAGGTTTCGCCCCCCCCCTGGGGGCAGATCTGCCTAATAATAGGCCGATCTGCCCCCAGGGGGGGCAGAAATAGCCTAAAATGAATTTGATCCCCAACCACCCCCCCGCCCGGGAGCGACCCTTGCCTACGGGGTCCTCCCCCCGCCGTGACATTGGCGCCAAAAAACAAATCCCTGGTGCCTAGTGGTTTCTGCCCCCTTGGGGGCAGATTGACCTAAAATCGGCCAATCTGCTCCCAGGGAGGCAGAAATGGTCTAAATACAATTTGCCCCCCAGGGGAGCGACCCTTGCCTGATGGGTCGCTGCCCATCTCTAAAAAAACAAACAAATAAAAAAATAAACACAAATTTTTTTTTTGCCCTGGCGCCTAGAGGTTTCTGCCCTCCCTGGGGGCAGATCGGCCTAATAATAGGCCGATCTGCCCCCAGGGGGGGCAGAAATGGCCTAAAATAAATTCCCCCCCCAGGGAGCGACCCTTGCCTAAGGGGTCGCTCCCCTTGCGTGAAATTCACGCAAAGAAAAAACTCCCTGGTGTCTAGTGGTTTCTGCCCCCCTTGGGGGCAGATTGGCCTCATCAAAATAGGCCAATCTGCCCCCAAGGGGGGCAGAAATGGCCTAAATATAATTTTCCCCCAAGGGGAGCGACCCTTGCCTAAGGGGTCGCTCCCCACCTAAAAAAATAAAATAAAACATTTTAAAAAAATGGTCCCTGGTGCCTAGAGGTTTCTGCCCCCCCGGGGGCAGAAAAGGCCTTCCCGAAAAAATGCCCCCCCCCCCGGAGCGATCCTTGCCCAAGGGGTCGCTCCCTTATGTGAATTTCACAAAAAAAAAAAAAATCCCTGGTGTCTAGTGGGGTTTCAAAAGCCGGATTGCAAGCAATCCGGCTTTTGAAACCCTCGGAGAGACTTCAAAGGGAAGGAAACACATTTCCTTCCCTTTGAAGCCTCTCTGGGCCTCCCCCAGTGATTGAAAGAGAAATGCAAAGCATTTCTCTTTCAATCGCGCTGGAAGCAGATGACGTCACAGGGGGGGGTGGGGGGGGTCGGGGTTGGAAGGGGAAGGTCTTCCCCTTCCATCCCCGCCTTGGGGGGAGGGGGGTGCACGGGGGGCGCGCTAGCGCTCCCCCAAGTTCCCCTGTGCCTTGGACGAGGTGACCTCGTCCAAGGCACAGGGGAACTGTAGCCTTGGACGAGGTCACCTCATCCAAGGCACAGAACAGGTTAAACCTCCATGAACTCATCAACAACAACAACAACCGTGCAGACAATTTTAGCACAAAGTGCCACAATCACTTTGAGTATGACGACACCACAAACATCTCACACCATCACACTTCGCTGCAATCTTTAAGAAAAAGGCATTACAAGGGCAAATCCCTGCTTATACATACATGTAACACTTGTCAACACAACACTGGAATTTCATTAACCTCTTAAACCAACCATAGAACAACCTACAAAACAGGTAACATTTTGAATCGCATACAACATATGGCTACCCCCTTCGCATTGATCAAACCGTGCCTCTGCTACCAGACTGTTAAAGCATTTTCCTTATCCTTCACAGGAATCAGAACATTTCCCTTAGGTCAACAGATCTTTTGGTCCAGTTCAAAGTGTGGCTAGCCATATAGAATCATATACAATTTAATCAATTAATTTATACACCATGACCCATGTGGCCAATGAGTAAACCACAAATCAGTGAAAAGTTTCAAGTTTTATTCTAAATCTACAAAGCCAAAGTCACATAAATTGTGCACAAAATCAAATTATACAAATAAATGAACACCACAGGTTCACCAAAGCGGCAAAAGAAATGTAATTTTCTCAACATCAGAACCATTAAACATTCAAGAAGCATAACACAAATCATTAATAAAAGAATCTGAGACATAGAAACACTCTTTACATCAGATTAGGTTAACATTAGTCAAATCAATGAGGCAGAGATGACACATTGGATTGGGCATAGGAAGTCCCTACTGCTATCCAAATTAGGACATGCATGTGTGGGGACAGACTAACACATGCGGGCAAAAAGGAAAATACAGACAAAATTAATTTAGAAAAAACATATATCCGGGACCTAGAAAGAGAAAGTAGGTGCCAGAAAAATCCCTTCTATTGGGGAAGAACATGAGTTAGGGATAAAGGAAACACAGCATTTAGCAAGAATTTGGATCAGCATTCAATGGCAGTTCATCAGTGTAGGAGGCTGGCCTGGTTTGTAGTGGGTACCAAGGGGTACTTACACTTTGTACCAGGTCCAGTTATCCCTTATTAGTGTAGAAGAGGTGTTTCTAGCCGCTTTGGCTGATAGAAGGTAGCTATAGCAGAGCAGCTTAGGCTGAACTAGGAGACATGCAAAGCTCCTACTATACCACTGGTGTCATATGCACAATATCATAAGAAAACACAATACACAGATATACTAAAAATAAAGGTACTTTATTTTTATGACAATATGCCAAAAGTATCTCAGTGAGTACCCTCAGTATGAGGATGCCAAATATACACAAGATATATGTACACAATACCAAAATTATGCAGTAATAGCAAAAGGAAGTACTGCAAGCAGTGTAAAGTTACAATAGATTGCAATAGGAGCACATAGGTATAGGGGCAACACAAACCATATACTCCAAAAGTGGAATGCGAACCACGAATGGTCCCCAAACCTATGTGAGCTTGTAGAGGGTCGCTGGGACTGTAAGAAAACAGTGAGGGTTAGAAAAATAGCCCACCCCCAGACCCTGAAAAGTAGGTGTAAAGTCCACCTATAACCCCCAGCGAGCACAGAAGTCGTGATAGGGGGTTTCTTCAAGGAAGACCAACACCAGCAAAGCAACAACAGTGGATTTCCGGACCTGAGTACCGGTGAAACAAGGGGACCAAGTCCAAGAGTCGCGACAATGTCGAGAGTGGGCAGATGCCCAGGAAATGCCAGCTGAGGGTGCTGCCACCGGATGGAAGAAGCTTTGGTTTCTGCAAGAACGAAGAGGACTAGGAACTTCCCCTTTGGAGGATGGATGTCCCACGTCGTGAAGAAGCTTGCAGAGGTGTTCCCACGCAGAAAGACCACAAACAAGCCTTGCTAGTTGCAAGGGTCGCGGTTAGGGTTTTTGGATGCTGCTGTGGCCCAGAAGGGACCAGGATGTCGCCACTTGGATGAGGAGACAGAGGGGGCGCCCAGCAAGTCAGGGAGCCCTCACAGAAGCAGGCAGCACCCGCAGAAGTACCGGATCAGGCACTTAGAAAAGGGGTGAACCGGAGTGCACCTGAAGTCAGAAAAGGGAGTCCCACGACGCCGGAGGACAACTCAGAAGGTTGTGCACTGCAGGTTAGAGTGTCGGGGACCCAGGCTTGGCTGTGCATGAAGGAAATCCTGGAGGGGTGCACAGGATCCGGAGAAGCTGCAAATCACGCAGTACCCAGCAATGCAGTCTAGCGTGGGGAGGCACGGACTTACCTCCACCAAACTTGGACTGAAGAGTCACTGGACTGTGGGAGTCACTTGGACAGAGTTGCTGAGTTCCAGGGACCACGCTCATCGTGCTGAGAGGGGACCCAGAGGACCGGTGATGCAGTCTTTTGTTGCCTGCGGTTGCAGGGGGAAGATTCCGTCGACCTACGGGAGATTTCTTCAGAGCTCCTGGTGCAAGAAGGAGGCAGGCTACCCCCAGAGCACGCACCACCAGGAAACAGGCGAGAAAGCGGCAGGATAAGCGATACAAGGTTGCAGTAGTCGTCTTTGCTACATTGTTGCGGTTTTGCAGGCGTCCTGAGCAGTCAGCGGTCGATCCTTTGGCAGAAGGTGAAGAGGGAGATGCAGAGGAATTCTGGTGAGCTCTTGCATTCATTATCTGACGAATTCCCCAAAGCAGAGACCCTAAATAGCCAGAAAAGGAGGTTTGGCTACCTAGGAAGGAGGATAGGCTAGTAACACAGGTAAGAGCCTATCAGAAGGAGTCTCTGACGTCACCTGCTGGCCCTGGCCACTCAGAGCAGTCCAGTGTGCCAGCACACCTCTGAATCCAAGATGGCAGAGGTCTGGGGCACGCTGGAGGAGGTCTGGGCACCTCCCCTGGGAGGTGCAGGTCAGGGGAGTGGTCACTCTCCTTTCCTTTGTCCAGTTTCGCGCCAGAGCAGGCCTGGGGGATCCCTGAACCGGTGTAGACTGGCTTATGCAGAGATGGGCATCATCTGTGCCCATCAAAGCATTTCTAGAGGCTGGGGGAGGCTACTCCTCCCCAGCCCTGACACCTTTTTCCAATGGGAGAGGGTGTAACACCCTCTCTCGGAGGAAGTCCTTTGTTCTGCCTTCCTGGGCCAGGCCTGGCTGGACCCCAGGAGGGCAGAAACCTGTCTGAGGGGTTGGCAGCAGCAACAGCTGCAGTGAAACCCCGGGAAAGGCAGTTTGGCAGTACCCGGGTCTGTGCTAGAGACTCGGGGGATCATGGAATTGTCTCCCCAATGCCATTCATGGCATTGGGGTGACAATTCCATGATCTTAGACATGTTACATGACCATGTTCGGAGTTACCATTGTGACGCTATACATAGGTATTGACCTGTGTATAGTGCACGCGTGAAATGGTGTCCCCGCACTCACAAAGTCCGGGGAATTTGCCCTGAACGATGTGGGGGCACCTTGGCTAGTGCCAGGGTGCCCACACACTCAGTAACTTTGCACCCAACCTTCACCAGGTGAAGGTTAGACATATAGGTGACTTATAAGTTACTTAAGTGCAGTGGTAAATGGCTGTGAAATAACGTGGACGTTATTTCACTCAGGCTTCACTGGCAGGCCTGTGTAAGAATTGTCAGATCTCCCTATGGGTGGCAAAAGAAATGCTGCAGCCCATAGGGATCTCCTGAAACCCCAATACCCTGGGTACCTCAGTACCATATACTAGGGAATTATAAGGGTGTTCCAGTATGCCAATGTGAACTGGTGAAGTTGGTCACTAGCCTGTTAGTGACAATTTGGAAAGCAGAGAGAGCATAACCACTGAGGTTCTGGTTAGCAGAGCCTCAGTGAGACAGTTAGTCATCACACAGGGAACACATACAGGGCACACTTATGAGCACTGGGGCCCTGGCTGGCAGGGTCCCAGTGACACATACACTAAAACAACATATATACAGTGAAATATGGGGGTAACATGCCAGGCAAGATGGTACTTTCCTACAATCAGCAAAGCATATTGGTCATCAGCAAAGTCCATTAAGAAACATCATCAAAGGAAAAGTGCAGAACACGGACTGCACAAGGAATCGGGGCACAATCCGAAAGGGACAAAGTGAAGTTAAACACAAACTCAGACTGCGAAGGACTGACTAAACTTGTGAAATGCATTCCCTAATATGAATCGACTCTTAGTTTCTGATTCGTCAGTTCGATTGGTCCATATTATGCAACAGGGGCACTGTCTAGTGAAATCTTAAAACGCCCATCACATTTGAAACATAGCGAACTCTCTCATGCTGGAGATGCAGATATCTCCGGCTTCCATGTTTGAGTCCAGTCTCGAACTAACAATTTTTACACACGTTAGTAACATCTCAAAATCTTCCCATGGGTACACAATGGATTTTAACAGTTCTCATTTGAAAGTCTTTCAATTGATACAAACAAATCTTGTCAATAGGCTTAACTTGTTGCAGTGTCAATGAGATCTAGGAACAACTTGCATGCACTGAAAAATAGAACGCTGTGAGAACACAGAAGATTACCTAAGGGAAGAATACACGTTAGGAAAGAGCAGAAACTCATCGATTGATTGCAAATACAAGCTTTTCAGACCTAGTTATGCTAACGCAAGAAACATGGATGGATTAATTTTGCAGTTAATGAAGACATGCATCATTTTCAAACTTACAATTTCAACATTAATAATAATCAGCAAGAGAATAAATACATTTCAATCAATATGCAGTTTTGTTAAGGCGTGACATTAAGTATAACTGTGAAGTGCATATATTGTATATGCACGCATCTATTTAAACTCATAAATCACACTTTAAACATTAAAATATACAATTAATTTCAATAATAACATTTAATCTAAAAACGAAATTATACTTGAGCATTATTTAAATCATGTTAGCACATTATCTAAACGGTTAAGCACAATCTATGGTAGACACAAAGTCCACCACTTTTGAAATACACAAATGGAAATTTAAAATACGTGTAAGTGCAGCTTTTATCTACCTTTAGGCTTTAAGCTAAATTTCGACTAATACGGATTTCTGAGTTACTAAAAGCTTTCCAGTTTGCTGTATTTCAAAGATAGATTGTTCCATTCCACAGTTTCAGGCGGTGCTTAATTTGTAAATTAAGAGGTGCTGGTGCTCAAAGCCCTTCTCTTAAACATGAGGCTGCTTTAATGAAATCTGCCAGCACTAAATACTGAGGCAGCGTAATCCTGAAGCCGCCATCTCGGGCCTCTTCAATCCATTTACGGCCACCCCTGCCCCTTCAGCTCATCCTGCAACTTTCTACTTTCTCCCTTTATGACCCTTTTTAGTTTTTCCTTCTTCCGTCTTTCACATATGTGTCTTTTGCTGGCAGCAAATGCTTGAGGCATAAGAATAAACCCCGGCCCTCACAAATAAGTGCCGGTGCTCAGCTCCGGAATCAACAAGCACAAATTAAGCACTGGTTTCGGGACAAAATTACAATAACTCAGTTAGTGAGAATAGTGTATCCGAGCTGTTTTGTGCAGAAAAAAAGGGGGCTTCATTGTGCAGTGTGTAATGGCTGACACAACATGATCAGGATAGGATCAAGACTGGTCACTGGGCGGGCAGGTGTAAACTTTATCCTCATAAATATAGAAAGTTTGCAAATGATCAGTTGTGCCACTGCGGGTGCACAGTATTCCTGAAAGAAGTTCAAAAGGAGTGCTAGGAGAGGCTGATCCAGTTAATGTGGAAATGCATGTGCCGCACATAATATGTCCACAAAGATACTGCCACTTCCATTTTCATACACCAGTCAGGAAGCAGTATAACAAGATGAACAGCATGGGACAAAATATTCTGGCTGCCAGGAGTAATCCTGGCTCGAAAATGGATGAGGGCGGTTATGTTATCACATTCAGAACTGAAATGCCCAGGTGCGTGTGCTTCATTGCACTGCCCTTCTTCCTTGAAGAGGCCCTCTCCGTTTGTGGGCTGACGGCCACATATTCAGCATGAAGATACGTTTATGTTCTGCTTGTGTTGCACCAAAAACTTCAGTAAGGTGTTGTTGGTGTTGATAAAGCTTTTGTTCCGGAGGCTCAGTGCGGTTAGCTTCTTCATGCTGACCGTCTATTCCCCCCATGAAGAGCCAAACAGGCGTGCAGTGAAGAGGGCCGACAAGACCCGGGAGGAATCAGGGAGCTGGGATGGCTCCGGCTACGCAGGAGGATCGGCGGCATCTTCATGACATCAGTATCGAGTAATGGCTCACACAGGAGCACTTCGGGTGAAAGGCACAGGCTCTCCTTGGGTAGCAGGAGCAGGAACGCTTTTCATGCAGGAATGATTTGGGATGCGGGTGTGGGAGTGCTTCAGAACGCACGGATGGTGTACCTCGGTGCTGCAGTCCACTTGCAGTGTCAAGAGTGTATCCAGACAGCAGCCCCCGACACTTCACAGCAGTGTTCGTGATCCGCTGTTTCTGGTTTTGGTCTTGACACCAGGACACTCATGGCGGACCTTTATATGGACCAGCGGGCTGTAGATTTCTGCAAGCCTCCGTCGGACTGGTAGGCAGTGCATCTTGGATCTGATAATGGAAGCTATTGTGACAATGAATGAGTTGTTTGCAGTTTTTTAAAGTCGTATCAACTTTCAGCTTCAAATCGAGTAAAGCTGGAGATACTTGATGAGCAATAGGAAGTGCCAAAGGCGGACCCATTAGAATTCTCAGTATCATGGTTCGGGGTGGCTCAAATTGACCAGATGGTCAAAAGAAGAAAATCGGACAACTTGAGCCCATTCCCACTGCAAATATTTTATTTTTCTGAGTGTCATATAACCTCTTTACTTTTCCTGAAGATCCGGGTGGTATGCACATGGACTACAGAAGACATTACATGAGTGTAGTATCCTGCGTGTCAGGTTATCCAATGGTGTAATGGCCTGAACAATGCATGGCATTTTCTGTGCCTAAACGATGCATGTGCTGAACTACACATGTGCGTTGTTAAGGCACAGACACATCCATGCGGTGTTCAGGAGCGGACGCAGTGAGGTAAGTGGGGCTGGGTTTGGGGTGGGGGATTTGGGTATTTTTTTTAAAGGATTAGGGTAGGGGTCGGTGTATTTCTATTTTGTTTTTTAAGGGGTGGGGATCGGGGTTTGGGTATTTTTTTAAGGGATTATGGTGGGTGTGGGGGGGTCAGGGTAGTTTACTTGGGGGAAGGTTTTTAGGGCTCAGGGCGGGTGGGGGGTCGGTGTCATTTAGTTTTTGTGGGCGGGGTCAGGGTAGATTTCTTTTAGGGCTCAGGGTGGGTGGGGGGTTGGGATAGTTGCATTTAATGGGGCATGGGTGGAGGTCAGGGTAGGTTTTTCTTTAGGGTTTCTAATGAAGGGAGTGGGGGGTTAGCATAGTATTTTTTTTAGGGCTCAGGGCTGGTGGGGAGGTCGGAGTAGGGCGGGTGGGGGTTGTATGATAGAACCACGCATGCCGTTTGCACGCATACCTTTTACTAGGCATGCTTACGCTTGCGTGGTAAAGGCATGTGTGGAAACTACGCAGTTGAGGTGCTGCTTTCGTATGTTCTGTCGACCTCACCAGTGCCATTCTCCTTGGCAGCCCAGTAGAAAAGACGCAGCCCTGTGTAAGAAAAACAGGTAAATAAGCACCTGTGGTTGAAGGCTGCACCTTACACCGTGGACTATTTCCTCAATATCCCCGAGGCTTTATAACTGACAATTTTTCAAGTTGGCCTTTGTAATCAAGCTGAAGAAACGTGTTGCAGATTATATAAAAATTTGCCAAGCGATTAACCACTAAGGCAACTTGCACTGGCAGTCTTTTCAGATGGATATTTGCCAATGAAAAACGTGTTTCATGCTTTCAAATTCCATGCAGGAAGGCATTGTGGGAGGTTCCATGACAATGAAAGCTGAGCGTGTACTGTGCTGACTGGAGCAATGGAGATGCAGCTGTGTGGCGTTTCAACAAGGGGGTTTTAAATTCGAAGCTCAGTTTTGTTACATCGTCACAGTATACAGCTAGGTGATACTGCCACCTGCAGGTACCGTTTCAGTCAGATCCTGTAGGTTTAATTTCCCACAATAATTTGGCTTATTTTACCTGTTATTTTGATGTCTCGCAGTTGACTTGGTTTAAATTAGGCACAAGGCGTATGCGCGGTCTAGTACCGGCCTGACGTCATACTTGCAGCACGCGCAATCCATCTTCATAATTTTCACCTCGGTGTATCTGCGGTGAGCCATGCGCTCTGCTGCTATATGACGCTCTGTGACTATGCGCCCACCTCGAATTTTTGTCACCCGACCCACGGGCTGACAGGCAGCCTCACTGCATTCACCTGGGAACTCTCTGCAGCTGTAAGTGACAGCTTTGTTCTCCCCTCAATTATCTATCTCCCGATCTGCGCCTCATTCAATAATTTACAAAATATACAGAGTTAATTAAAGTTGGTATTTATTTTTATTATTATGAATGCCATTTCCATCTGCTGATGTTTTCTGGATGTTTCTGAAGAGGTTCAACATGTTATCTCAGCCCTGTCTGAAGACAATATTTTAATGTTATTTGCCATATGATTGTTTTAACCCCTTCGCTGCCAGGCCTTTTCCATCTCAGGTGGCAGACCCTTTTTTGGCTATTTGGGGCAGGGCGGGAGGGGGCAGAAATGGCCTAAAAATCATTTGCCCCCCTGGGGAGCGGCCCTTGCCCAAGGGGCTTCTCCCCTTATGTGCAAGTACAAAAAAACAAACAAATAATCCCCAGTGTCTAGTGGTTTCTGCCCTCACTGGGGGCAGATCGCAGGGCCAATCTGCCCTGAGGGGGGGCAGAAATAGCCTAATAATAATTTGCCCCCCCCCCCCCGGAAGCAACCCTTGCCCAAGGGGTCGCTCCCTAAACATAAAAAAATAAAAATAAACAAAAAAAATGATCCCTGGTGTCTAATGGTTTTCTGTCCCCCGGGGGCAGATCGCCCTAATAATTTTAGGCCGATCTGCCCCCGGGGGGGAAGAAATGGCCTAAAAGTCATTTGACCCCCTGGGGAGTGGCCCTTGCCCAAGGGGCCACTTCCCTTATGTGCAAGTACAAAAAAAAAAAAAATCCCTGGTGTCTAGTGGTTTCTGCCCCCCCCGGGGGCAGATCGCAAGGCCGATCTGCTCCTAGGCGGGGCAGAAATGGCCTAATAATAATTTGTCCCCCCCCCCCCGGGAGCGACCCTTGCCCAAGCGGTCGCTTCCCAAAAAAAACAATAAATAAAATGGTCCCTGGTGTCTAGAGGATTTCTGCTCCCCCTCCCCCGGGGGCAGAAATGACCTAGAAATAATTTGCCCCACAAGGAGCGGCCCTTGCCCAAGGGGCCGCTCCCCTTACATCACATAAAAAAAAAAAAAAAATCCCTGGTGTCTAGTGGCATTTCTGCTGCCCGATCGCATTGCGATCGGGCAGCAGAACTGTTCAGAGAGACATAAAAGGAGAGGAAAAGCCTTTCCTCTCCTTTCATGCCTCTCTACCCCCTCCACGTGATCAGAGGAGAAATGCTTTTGCATTTCTCCTTCGATTGTGCGCTGGAAGCTGAGCTTCCAGCGCCGGAGGGAAGGCCTCTGATGAGGTCAGCACGTGAAAGCGTGCTGAGGTCATCAGACGCCACAGGGGATTACGGGGGGGGGCGGGGGTAGAAGAGGAAGCGATTCCCCTTCCATCACTGCCTAGGGGAGGGGGTGCTCCGCAAACGGGGGGAGCGCTAGCGCTCCCACCGGGGGCCCATGGCCAGACGAGGTGGTCTCGTCCTCGGACGAGACCACCTCATCCGGGGCACCCAAGGGGTTAACAATCCAAAGTCCAAAAGAGCTTCAAAGTTAAGCCTATTTGTGCCTGTTCGCACCTGGACTGCACCCAGCGCCGTGACCGCTGGTCCTCCCTCCCCCCGAAGATACACCATCGACGAGCCCTACACCCTGAACCCCGCAACAAACACTCCCACTGTGCCAACCCACGCTTCACGTTAGGACCTTTCACCTGCACCTACTGCCACTCCAACTGTCACAGCATACACACCAGCCCACCAACCAGTTCCACCACACACACCACAGACACTACGTGAACAAAAACACCAACTTGTATACGCCCTTCTCAATACATGCTCACTTTGCAAGCATTCCACTGAATTATGGAACCTCATCGCCACCCTTGCATCTGACATTGTCTTCCTCACAGAGAACTGGCTGAACCCCACATCTTCCCCAGACATTCCCTGGGACTGCGCCAACAAGCCGGGAGGAGGAAACCATCATTCACAGAGACCACACAGTGCACCACTACCACCGACAACACCACCACCCCATGGAACATATCAACTTCAAGCTCCATACGGATGGCAAAACAACCATCAGAGGCACCCTTGCATACCGACCCCCAGGTCTGTGCTCCAGTTTCTGCAACACCATCGCAGACTTCATGCACCCCTAGTCTTAGACTCCAAGGACTACATATTCCTTGCGACTTAAATTTCCACATCGACGACCCCAACAACAACAACAACACTGCACACCTCCTCAACAGTATTAGCAGCCTCGAAATTACCCAGATCGTCCACAACCCTACACACACAGCAGGGCACATGCTGGACCTCATTTTCACCTTCATCAACTGTATCAAATACAGCCATGTCACAGAACTCACATGGACCAATCACTCCATCGTTCACTTCAGCATCTCCAGCCCCTATACCTCCATCCACAAGATGACCAGCGCCCCCCACCAGAGGTGGAACAAATTCTCAGAGACTAGCTGGCAGATGCCCTGAGCACCTTCAACCCCGCTACCCCCACCAACCTCGAACAGGGAGTGAAAAACTTAAACGCCTGGATCACCAAGTGCGCCAATAGCATCCTCCCCATCAAGAGGAACAACCAGAGAAAATCTTCCAAAAATGCCAGTTGGTAAACCCAAGAACTCAGAACAGCAAAACAAGACAGCAAACAGCTGGAGAGTAGATGGTGAGCCAGCAAGGATGCCTCCGACAGAGCAGCCTTTAAGACCTCTGTCAACCTCTACCACTGCCTACTGAGGGCAACAAAGAAGACAGCCCTTGCTGCACACATCAAAATCAGTGCCAACAACACCAAAGGAACATTTCAATATTGTTAAGGAATTCTGTCACAGGCTACTCGTCGTTTATGACTCAGGCCAACTGGAACTGCAGAGTAGGTTCTGCCTTGACCAAGGTAAGGGCGGCCCTTTCTGGTAACCACGGTGCTGCTGACGATGGGTCGTCAAAAGGCAGTCCGTGCCCTCCAGAAGGAGTCCCAGAGGTAAAAACCCTTATGGGAAAAACCTCCATGGCTGGAACTCCCTGGAACAAAAATAAGCACAAAAATGTAAGTCTTCCAACAAAGAAAACAAATACTGGAAGAAACTGGAACAGGCGAAGAAAAAAGCTTGAGAAAAACAACCGGAGCGTGATCACCACCAAAGGAAGTGTTGCAGCGCAAGGAGAACAAGACTCACACTCCTTATATACCCTAAAACAGGAAATGACAGACAGGAAGGAAAAAGATGCCATGTTGGACTGGGAAAGGACCATAGGAGAATATAGAGGAAGGTGCCATTTTGGAAAAGGATCCTAATGCATGCAGGGAAAAGGGTAGAAGCAAGGCATGCTGGGACAAAGAAGAACATGGCCTTTAAGTGTAAAAAGGAAAAAAAGAAGAAAAGGAGAAAGAAGAGAAAAGAAGAGAAATGAAGAAAAGAACAGGCTTCACCAGGTAAGTGAGGGGTCGGGGGAGGGGGTGCCCATTTCTAATTTCAAGGGCATGCGCCGCTCTGAACTCGCTGAGGCCCAATGCCCAGTTTAAGGCCTCGTGTGAGAAAATACAAGAAAAAAGGGGCACAGCACGCTCAGCGGCCAAGAACATGAACCGCTGCTTGAGCCGCGCCCGAGCCAATCGTTCGGCTCAGGTCGCAGCCGGCCATGGTGCGACAAATTCTCCAACTCAGCTGCCAGTGAAAACAACATCACACCCTCACAGGAGCTGTGCGACAACCTCTCCCACTTCTTCCACGACAAGAGCACAACCTTATACAGAAACTTCGAACCCCAACCCACACCAACAGACTTCCTTGATAGATATGCCACCACCGTAACCGACATGAACCACACACTGACCACCTAGAACATCATCTGCACCCGAGAAATTACCTCCACCATGAAATCCATCCACTCAGGAGTTTCCACAGACCCATGCCCATACCACATCTTTAACCGTGAAAAGGAAAGGATCTGCCAGGAACTCCCCACCCTGCTAAACGCCTCTATCTCCACCGCAACATTTCCTGACACCTGGAAACATGCCTTAGTAAGACCAATATTAAAAAAACACTCCGCCGACCCCAGCAATCCCAAAAACTACCAGCCAATCTCCCTGCTCCCATTCCCTGCTAAGGTACTGGGAAAGATCATCAACAAGCAACTCAAGACATAGCTGGAGCAGAATCAGTTACTCAACGCCTCCCAATCCAGCTTTCTAAGCAATCACAGCCCGAAAACAGCCCTGATCGCAGTCACCAATGACATCTGAACCCTCCTTGACTGAGGAGAAACAGCAGCTTTGATCCTCGTTGACACCTCAGCAGCCTTTGACACCATATCCCACCACATGCTGATTGAAAGACTCTACCACATTGGCATCCAAGAGGATGCACTCAGATGGATAACATCCTTCCTTACCAGAAGAACCCAGAGGATCCACCTTTCAACTCTGAACCCAAGGGGATCACCTTCGGTGTCCCCCAGGACTCTTCCCTCAGCCCCATTCTCTTCAGGACGTATGTGACCACGCTGGTCAACATCATGAGATCCCACGGTCTCAACATAATTTTCTACGCAACAACACCCAACTCATCCTCTCACTCACCAACAACCCCTCCACCACCAGAACCAACTTCGACAGATGCATGACAAGTGTCACTGACTGGATGAAGAACAACGGCTAGCAGCTGAACACGGACAAGATTAAAGTACTATCTTTGGCAATACAGCAACAAATGAAATTACTTGTGGTGGCCATCAGACCTAGGACTCGCACCAACTCCCTCTGACCAGGCCAGAAACCTTGGAATCATCATTGACAACAAGCTCACCACGAAATCACAGATCAATGCCATCTCCTCTGCCTGCTCCCTCACTTTGCACATGCTATACAAGATCTTCAAGTGGCTACCCCTACACACAAGATGCACTGTGACACAGGACCTCATCCCGAGCCGACTGAACTACAGCAACACTCTCTACATAGGAATCACTGCACACCTCCTATAGAGACATTCAACTCATACAGAACTGCGCAGCCAGACTCATCCTCGGCCTTCCCTAACAAACCCACATCGCACCCCACCTCAGGCAACTCCACTGGCTTCCCGTACAGAAGAGGTACCAATTCAAGCTGCTGATCTACGCACACAAGGCTTTACACATGAATGCATAAACTACCGCCTGAACTTCCACCAACTGTTGAGAAGGCTACCCTCTGCCTCCCTTTCACTTGCCCATACTCCCCGCATCTACTGCAGCAAAAGTAGAGGACGTTCCTTCTCTCACATTGCAGCAAAAACCTGGAACATCCCCATGCACCTCCAGACCATCACCTCACTTCAGGAATTCTGAATGGCCTTCAAGACCTGACTGTTCAAATAAGCCTCCGGGACCTGCAAGCGCCTATATACCCAATCGGATGATTAGCACGCTTTATAAATCCTGATTGATCGATTGATTGGTTGAAAGGCATGTATTTTTGGAACTGTGTGCAATTAAATGTAATGGTGGTTTCATAACATAACTCGTGTTTCCATCATCTAAATTTTTGCAGTGGTTGAGATAAAAAACTAAATAAACATTTTGATAACACTATAAAGCAGTCACTTACACTTGCATACACTATGCAGTTTATTTTTACTGCAGTTCACAATATATGTGGTTCCTTGATGTTTATAGTTTGTTGTTCCATAGTGCAGTTAGTGTAGGATTTCTGGGGTAAGTTGGTGAATATTTTTATCGTACTGTGGGCTTATGCATAAGGCACTCCAGGTCACCTTACTTGTATTCAGTTTTTCTGGGAAGATCTCTTCCGTTTCACATTGGAAATTGTACCCAGTATGTTGCATGTCTTGTGGCATACCCTATTTGCTGTTTGTTCTCAGTGTGTGAGAATAGCGTTGATGTGAGCTGTTGGCTAATGTTGTTTAGAACCCTGTTTCGTGTAATTCTCCCTCAGTGGTAGAAAACCCCATTTCTAAAACACAAGACACCCGTTCATGGGATGAGTGTGTGGGTTGAAAGATACCTTTTACTAAAACATTAGACACCCATACAGGGGAACAGTGGGCGTGGTGAAAGATTCCCAGTTCTAAAACACATGATGCCCTTTTGTGGGATGAGTGTGTGTGGAGTGACAGGTGCCTGTTGCAAAAACACCAGGTGCCCTGACATGAGCTGAGTATGGAGGTTAAAAGATACCTGTTGCTAAAACACTGGACTTCCTTACAGGGGATGAGGGAGTGTGTGGGGTGAAATATTCACAGTGCAAAAATACAAGATTCCTTTTTTTTGTGGGATGTGTGTGGAGTGAAAGATCAGTTTCAAAAACACTAGCTTCCCTTACGTCGGATAAGTGTGTGGGTTAAAAGACAGCTGTTGCTAAAACACTAGGGGCCAGATTTAGGAACCGGTTTGCATGGCGCAAACTGCGAAAATTGCAGTTTGCGCCATGCAAAAAGGCCATCGCAATGCTCATTCACATTTTGCGAGTCGGTACTGAGACTGCGACTCGCAAATAGAAAAGGGGTGTTCCCTTCATCTTTTTGACTCGCACCGCGATGCAGAATTGCTTTGTGACCGCGAAAGCGGTCGCAAAGCAATTCGCAGTTAACACCCACTTGAAGTGGGTGGTAACTCATTCGCAAAAGGGAAGGGGTCCCCATGGGACCCCTTCCCTTTTGTGAATGTCGCTTAAAATATTTTTTCAGAGCAGGCAGAGGTCCAATGGACCACTGCCTACTCTGAAAAAATGAAACCAAATGGTTTCATATTTTTTTTGTATTGCAACTCGGTTTCCTTTAAGGAAAACGGGCTGCAATACAAAAAAAATAACTGCTTTATTAAAAAAGCAGTCACAGACATGGAGGTCTGCTCTCTCCAGCAGGCCACCATCCCTGTGAGTGCAGGGACTCGCTATGGGGTCGCAAAAAGCGACCCACCTCATTAATATTAATGAGGTGGGTCTTTGCGACCCCATAGCGAGTCGCAGACGGTGTCTGAGACACCGTTCTGCATCCTGAATTGCGACTCGCAAATTGCAAGTCTCACTGACTCGCAATTTGCGAGTCGCAATTCATGGATTTCCTACATCTGGCCCCAGATGCCTTTACAGGGGATGAGTGTATGAGGTGATTCTTCCTCAGTGACAGGGAAGGGCTCGGGTTATGCTGAACTCCGTTCCAGGTGATTCTCCCTCAGTGGTAGGAAACGCCATTGCTAAAACACAAAATGCTCCTTTGTGGGATGATTGTGTGGGGTGAAAGATTCCCATTGCTAAAACACAAGATGCCCTTTCCTGGGCTGAGTGTGTGGATAGAGAGATATCTATTACAAGTGAATATTGTATGAATATTGAAAGATACGTGATTTTATGCTTTGTTGTTTCCTTGGCTGTGTGAATGGTTGTATCAGTTTTTGTTAGTGTGTTGTGGTACTTCTGTGTTGCCGCAGCCCGGGTTCTGGCAGTGCGGGACTCGTGAATAGCAGGGAAGGAGAGAGGAGACCCTGTGGGTTACTGGGACCAGCCGGGGCTAAGGCAGGAAGGCCACTGACCTCACTTTTCCAGCGCCTGGGAGCACATAGAAATTGCAGCGCAGGACAAGTGGATAGCAGACAGCGATGTAGGAGACCCTGTGGATTACTGGTGCCAGCTGGGGTTGCAATAGGAAGGCTGCTGACATCACCTTCCGAACTCCCTGGAGTTCCGCAGCCTGGGTTCCATCTGTGCCCAACCACAGTGGGACGAGGCCTCCCTCTTGGCCTGTTGTTTCATCCCTTGGAGGGTTGGGGGTTTTGGAAGATCTGCGCTTATCAAGGTACTGTGAGTCTCTAAGTGAGGGCATTTCTAATACCCTATAGTGCCTTTAGTGCCCAATTGTGTGGAATTGCTTCCTAGCACTTATTTGCGTGCTCGGAGCCTTTTCTTACAGAGGGCAAACATGGGTAAACGTAAAACAACACTGATTGCATACTCTTTCAATACTACATTGGATGTTTTTTTCACAGAGAACAGTGGGATAGGAGTATTTACAAAAGAGATTGAACTTGCAGAGAGAAGGTTGTCTCTATCCTCGCCCCCGGTGCGTGACACAGTTATAGATATGATACAGGAGCTAGGGGGTCATGAGGAAGATTCACGGCAGGCAACACAGGTAGTCATACAAATAGTCCCGCTCTCACCCATTGTTGCTTGTGGTGACCCTCTCAAAGATCTCCCAAGTTGCCCTCAACCATTGAGTCAAAAAAAGAGTGAGGATGAGACTCCTATAGCTAATGGTGGGAAAAGAAAAAGAGCTGAGATTGTTACAAGATCAAAGAAACAAAAGCTCGTCAACCATAAAAGTGTGTACAGCTCTACCCAGGAGGTGAGTTCTGGGGATTCCCAGCCAGCTGGAGGGAGGGTGTTGTTTACACAGGAGGAGCTTTATTTTATAATAGGAAAAATAATTAATGACTCTGAAACCGGTACTGACTCATTTGGGGAAGACTGGAGATCAGCTTGAGCACTTGATAACAGCTACTAATAAGGGTCAACCATTAAAGCAAACTCAGGCGGGTGGTCTGAATTCACACTGTGTTCAGGTACAAATAGATGTCGACTATGATTGAGGGCTGTTGTCAAATGATCATGTAGAGTCAGCACACGTGCATCCCATTCAACATAGCTATAGCATCCCTGTGACTACCATCAATCCAGGAGATGGGGCCAAAAAAGGTCCTGCCACAGAGTGTGCAACACAACCCATTGAATGGGACTGAGACCTTCCTGAACCATCCGCAATTCATTCCTTTGGCTAAACCTAAAAGGGCCTTTGATCGTCTACACCTCCCTCCTGAGAGCACCCTATAAACTCTAGTACTAGTTGGAGTCCAGTCCCTGGCAGATGAAGTACATGAGGACTGCCGTATTCTGATGAACAAAGCTGTGTTTTGGTGCACAAAGAATGCTGACTGCCATCCAGCAGTAATTAACATTATGGCCCGTGGAGTTAGTTGGGTCAGACCCACATTAAAATCTATTGAAGGGGATTGTGTTGTACTAAATTTTAAAGCTTCTGAGTGTGTTTATTTTCTATTATCACGCTTGAGTCTTGTAAACACAAGCCGCTGCAAAATAAAGGCATGACTGTTAGGCTTCTTTTATCCCCGCCATTGGGTGAATCTCATAAAGCAATGCAGGGTAGGACTCATAAGCCCTGTAGGCCATTACAAATGCCAGTATCTCCAGTATTATGTGCCCATCCCAACCGTATTGAGGCTATATCATGTCTTTCAGATAATGTTTTTTGAAAAGTGCCTACCTGTCGAATTTGGCCTCTAGCTCAGCCGGCACCTAGGGAAACCTACCAAACCTGTGCATTTCTGAAAACTAGAGACCTAGTGGAATCCAATATGGGGTGACTTGTGGGGCTCAGACCAGGTTCTGTTACCCAGAATCCTTTGCAAACCTCAAAATTTGGCTAAAAAAACACATGTTCCTCACATTTCTGTGGCAGAAAGTTCTGGAATCTGAGAGGAGCCACAAATTTCTTTCCACCCAGCGTTCCCCCAAGTCTCCCGATAAAAATGATACCTCACTTGTGTGGGTAGGCCTAGCGCCCGCGACAGGAAACACCCCAAAGCGCAACGTGGACACATGCAAATTTTTGAAAGAAAACAGAGGTGTTTTTTGCAAAGTGCCTCCCTGTAGATTTTGGCCTCTAGCTCAGCCGGCACCTAGGGAAACCTACCAAACCTGTGCATTTCTGAAAACTAGAGACCTAGGGGAATCCAAGATGGGGTGACTTGTGGGGCCCGGACCAGGTTCTGTTACCCAGAATCCTTTGCAAACCTCAAAATTTGGCTAAAAAAACACATGTTCCTCACATTTCTGTGGCAGAAAGTTCTGGAATCTGAGAGGAGCCACAAATTTCCTTCCACCCAGCGTTCCCCCAAGTCTCCCGATAAAAATTATACCTCAATTGTGTGGGTAGGTCTAGCGCCGACGAAAGGAAATGGCCCAAAACACAACGTGGACACATCACATTTTTTCATAGAAAACAGTGCCTACCTGTAGATTTTGGCCTCTAGCTCAGCCGGCACCTAGGGAAACCTACCAAACCTGTGCATTTCTGAAAACTAGAGACCTAGGGGAATCCAAGATGGGGTGACTTGTGGGGCTCTGACCAGGTTATGTTACCCAGAATCCTTTGCAAACATCAAAGTTTGGCCAAAAAAACACTTTTTCCTCTCATTTCAGTGACAGAAAGTTCTGGAATCTGAGAGGAGCCACAAATTTCCTTCCACCCAGCGTTCCCCTAAGTCTCTCGATAAAAATGGTACCTCACTTCTGTGGGTAGGCCTAGCGCCCACGAAAGGAAATGGCCCAAAACACAACGTGGACACAACATATTTTTTCACAGTAAACAGAGGTGTTTTTTGCAAAGTGCCTACCTGTGGAGTTTGGCCTCTAGCCCCGGGGGGGGGCAGAAATGCCCTAAAATAAATTTGACCCCGTCCCCACCCCCCCCAAACCCTCCCTGCCCGGGAGCTCCCCTTGCCTACGGGGTCGCTCCCCCTGCATGACATTGGCGCCAAAAAACAAATCCCCGGTGCCTAGTGGTTCTTGCCCCCTTGGGGGCAGATTGACCTAAAATCGACCAATCTGCCTCCAAGGGGGGCTGAAAATGTCTAAATACAATTTGCCCACCAGGGGAGCGACCCTTGCCTGATGGGTCGCTCCCCATCTCTAAAAAAACAAACAAACAAAAAAATAAACACAAAAAAAAATTTGCCCTGGCGCCTAGAGGTTTCTGCCCCCCCTGGGGGCAGATCGGCCTAATAATAGGCCAATCTGCCCCCAGGGGGGGCAGAAATGGCCTAAAATAAATTTGCCCCCCAACCCTCCTCCCCCCCCGGAGCGACCCTTGCCTACGGGGTCGCTCCCCCTGCGTGACATTGGCGCCAAAAAACAAATCCCCGGTGCCTAGTGGTTCTTGCCCCCTTGGGGGCAGATTGACCTAAAATCGACCAATCTGCCCCCAAGGGGGTCAGAAATGGTCTAAATACAATTTGCCCCCCACGGCAGCGACCCTTGCCTGATGGGTCGCTAACCATCTCTAAAAATGCAAAAAAAAAAAAAAAAAAAAACACAAAAAAAAACTTGCCCTGGCGCCTAGAGGTTTCTGCCCCCAGGGGGGGCAGAAATGGCCTAAAATAAATTTGCCCCCCCAACCCCCACTCCCCCCGGGAGCTACCCTTGCCTACGGGGTCGCTGCCCCTGCGTGACATTGGCGCCAAAAAACAAATCCCAGGTGCCTAGTGGTTTCTGCCCCCTTGCGGGCAGATTGACCTAAAATCGGCCAATCTGCCCCCAAGGGGGGCAGAAATGGTCTAAATACAATTTGCCCCCCAGGGGAGCGACCCTTGCCTGATGGGTCGCTCCCCATCTCTAAAAAAACAAACAAACAAAAAAATAAACACAAAAAAAAAAAATTGCCCTGGCGCCTAGGGGTTTCTGCCCCCGGGGGGGCAGAAATGGCCTAAAATAAATTTGCCCCCCCAACCCCCACCCCCCCGGGAGCGACCCTTGCCTACGTGGTCACTCCCCCTGCGTGACATTGGCGCCAAAAAACAAATCCCCGGTGCCTAGTGGTTCTTGCCCCCTTGGGGGCAGATTGACCTAAAATCGACCAATCCGCCCCCAAGGGGGCAGAAATGGTCTAAATGCAATTTGCCCCCCAGGGCAGCGACCCTTGCCTGATGGGTCGCTCCCCATCTCTAAAAAAACAAACAAACAAAAAAAAAAACACAATTTTTTTTTTTGCCCTGGCGCCTAGAGGTTTCGCCCCCCCCCTGGGGGCAGAAATAGCCTAAAATGAATTTGATCCCCAACCCCCCCCCCGCCCGGGAGCGACCCTTGCCTACGGGGTCCTCCCCCCGCCGTGACATTGGCGCCAAAAAACAAATCCCTGGTGCCTAGTGGTTTCTGCCCCCTTGGGGGCAGATTGACCTAAAATCGGCCAATCTGCTCCCAGGGAGGCAGAAATGGTCTAAATACAATTTGCCCCCCAGGGGAGCGACCCTTGCCTGATGGGTCGCTGCCCATCTCTAAAAAAACAAACAAATAAAAAAATAAACACAAAAAAAAATGTTGCCCTGGCGCCTAGAGGTTTCTGCCCTCCTTGGGGGCAGATCTGCCTAATAATAGGCTGATCTGCCCCCAGGGGGGGCAGAAATGGCCTAAAATAAATTCCCCCCCCCAGGGAGCGACCCTTGCCTAAGGGGTCGCTCCCCTTGCGTGAAATTCACGCAAAGAAAAAACTCCCTGGTGTCTAGTGGTTTCTGCCCCCCTTGGGGGCAGATTGGCCTCATCAAAATAGGCCAATCTGCCCCCAAAGGGGGCAGAAATGGCCTAAATATAATTTTCCCCCAAGGGGAGCGACCCTTGCCTAAGGGGTCGCTCCCCACCTAAAAAAATAAAATAAAACATAAAAAAAAAATGGTCCCTGGTGCCTAGAGGTTTCTGCCCCCCCTGGGGGCAGAAAAGGCCTTCCCGAAAAAATGCCCCCCCCGGAGCGATCCTTGCCCAAGGGGTCGCTCCCTTATGTGAATTTCACAAAAAAAAAAAAATCCCTGGTGTCTAGTGGGGTTTCAAAAGCCGGATTGCAAGCAATCCGGCTTTTGAAACCCTCGGAGAGACTTCAAAGGGAAGGAAACACATTTCCTTCCCTTTGAAGCCTCTCTGGGCCTCCCCCAGTGATTGAAAGAGAAATGCAAAGCATTTCTCTTTCAATCGCGATGGGGGAGGCCCCTGTGACTAACCAGCGCGCGCTCGCGCGCTGACGTCACAGGGGGGGGGGGGGGGGTCGGGGGTGGAAGGGGAAGGACTTCCCCTTCCATCCCCGCCTTGGGGGAGGGGGGTGCACGGGGGGCGCGCTAGCGCTCCCCCAAGTTCCCCTGTGCCTTGGACGAGGTGACCTCGTCCAAGGCACAGGGGAACTGTAGCCTTGGACGAGGTCACCTCGTCCAAGGCACAGAACAGGTTAAACCTCCATGAACTCATCAACAACAACAACAACCGTGCAGACAATTTTAGCACAAAGTGCCACAATCACTTTGAGTATGACGACACCACAAACATCTCACACCATCACACTTCGCTGCAATCTTTAAGAAAAAGGCATTACAAGGGCAAATCCCTGCTTATACATACATCTAACACTTGTCAACACAACACTGGAATTTCATTAACCTCTTAAACCAACCATAGAACAACCTACAAAACAGGTAACATTTTGAATCGCATACAACATATGGCTACCCCCTTCGCATTGATCAAACCGTGCCTCTGCTACCAGACTGTTAAAGCATTTTCCTTATCCTTCACAGGAATCAGAACATTTCCCTTAGGTCAACAGATCTTTTGGTCCAGTTCAAAGTGTGGCTAGCCATATAGAATCATATACAATTTAATCAATTAATTTATACACCATGACCCTTGTGGCCAATGAGTAAACCACAAATCAGTGAAAAGTTTCAAGTTTTATTCTAAATCTACAAAGCCAAAGTCACATAAATTGTGCACAAAATCAAATTATACAAATAAATGAACACCACAGGTTCACCAAAGCGGCAAAAGAAATGTAATTTTCTCAACATCAGAACCATTAAACATTCAAGAAGCATAACACAAATCATTAATAAAAGAATCTGAGACATAGAAACACTCTTTACATCAGATTAGGTTAACATTAGTCAAATCAATGAGGCAGAGATGACACATTGGATTGGGCATAGGAAGTCCCTACTGCTATCCAAATTAGGACATGCATGTGTGGGGACAGACTAACACATGCGGGCAAAAAGGAAAATACAGACAAAATTAATTTAGAAAAAACATATATCCGGGACCTAGAAAGAGAAAGTAGGTGCCAGAAAAATCCCTTCTATTGGGGAAGAACATGAGTTAGGGATAAAGGAAACACAGCATTTAGCAAGAATTTGGATCAGCATTCAATGGCAGTTCATCAGTGTAGGAGGCTGGCCTGGTTTGTAGTGGGTACCAAGGGGTACTTACACTTTGTACCAGGTCCAGTTATCCCTTATTAGTGTAGAAGAGGTGTTTCTAGCAGCTTTGGCTGATAGAAGGTAGCTATAGCAGAGCAGCTTAGGCTGAACTAGGAGACATGCAAAGCTCCTACTATACCACTGGTGTCATATGCACAATATCATAAGAATACACAATACACAGATATACTAAAAATAAAGGTACTTTATTTTTATGACAATATGCCAAAAGTATCTCAGTGAGTACCCTCAGTATGAGGATGCCAAATATACACAAGATATATGTACACAATACCAAAATTATGCACTAATAGCAAAAGGAAGTACTGCAAGCAGTGTAAAGTTACAATAGATTGCAATAGGAGCACATAGGTATAGGGGCAACACAAACCATATACTCCAAAAGTGGAATGCGAACCACGAATGGTCCCCAAACCTATGTGAGCTTGTAGAGGGTCGCTGGGACTGTAAGAAAACAGTGAGGGTTAGAAAAATAGCCCACCCCCAGACCCTGAAAAGTAGGTGTAAAGTCCACCTATAACCCCCAGCGAGCACAGAAGTCGTGATAGGGGGTTTCTTCAAGGAAGACCAACACCAGCAAAGCAACAACAGTGGATTTCCGGACCTGAGTACCGGTGAAACAAGGGGACCAAGTCCAAGAGTCGCGACAATGTCGAGAGTGGGCAGATGCCCAGGAAATGCCAGCTGAGGGTGCTGCCACCGGATGGAAGAAGCTTTGGTTTCTGCAAGAACGAAGAGGACTAGGAACTTCCCCTTTGGAGGATGGATGTCCCACGTCGTGAAGAAGCTTGCAGAGGTGTTCCCACGCAGAAAGACCACAAACAAGCCTTGCTAGTTGCAAGGGTCGCGGTTAGGGTTTTTGGATGCTGCTGTGGCCCAGAAGGGACCAGGATGTCGCCACTTGGATGAGGAGACAGAGGGGGCGCCCAGCAAGTCAGGGAGCCCTCACAGAAGCAGGCAGCACCCGCAGAAGTACCGGATCAGGCACTTAGAAAAGGGGTGAACCGGAGTGCACCTGAAGTCAGAAAAGGGAGTCCCACGACGCCGGAGGACAACTCAGAAGGTTGTGCACTGCAGGTTAGAGTGTCGGGGACCCAGGCTTGGCTGTGCATGAAGGAAATCCTGGAGGGGTGCACAGGATCCGGAGAAGCTGCAAATCACTCAGTACCCAGCAATGCAGTCTAGCTTGGGGAGGCACGGACTTACCTCCACCAAACTTGGACTGAAGAGTCACTGGACTGTGGGAGTCACTTGGACAGAGTTGCTGAGTTCCAGGGACCACGCTCATTGTGCTGAGAGGGGACCCAGAGGACCGGTGATGCAGTCTTTTGTTGCCTGCGGTTGCAGGGGGAAGATTCCGTCGACCCACGGGAGATTTCTTCAGAGCTCCTGGTGCAAGAAGGAGGCAGGCTACCCCCAGAGCATGCACCACCAGGAAACAGGCGAGAAAGCGGCAGGATAAGCGATACAAGGTTGCAGTAGTCGTCTTTGCTACATTGTTGCGGTTTTGCAGGCGTCCTGAGCAGTCAGCGGTCGATCCTTTGGCAGAAGGTGAAGAGGGAGATGCAGAGGAATTCTGGTGAGCTCTTGCATTCATTATCTGACGAATTCCCCAAAGCAGAGACCCTAAATAGCCAGAAAAGGAGGTTTGGCTACCTAGGAAGGAGGATAGGCTAGTAACACAGGTAAGAGCCTATCAGAAGGAGTCTCTGACGTCACCTGCTGGCCCTGGCCACTCAGAGCAGTCCAGTGTGCCAGCACACCTCTGAATCCAAGATGGCAGAGGTCTGGGGCACGCTGGAGGAGGTCTGGGCACCTCCCCTGGGAGGTGCAGGTCAGGGGAGTGGTCACTCCCCTTTCCTTTGTCCAGTTTCGCGCCAGAGCAGGCCTGGGGGATCCCTGAACCGGTGTAGACTGGCTTATGCAGAGATGGGCATCATCTGTGCCCATCAAAGCATTTCTAGAGGCTGGGGGAGGCTACTCCTCCCCAGCCCTGACACCTTTTTCCAATGGGAGAGGGTGTAACACCCTCTCTCTGAGGAAGTCCTTTGTTCTGCCTTCCTGGGCCAGGCCTGGCTGGACCCCAGGAGGGCAGAAACCTGTCTGAGGGGTTGGCAGCAGCAACAGCTGCAGTGAAACCCCGGGAAAGGCAGTTTGGCAGTACCCGGGTCTGTGCTAGAGACTCGGGGGATCATGGAATTGTCTCCCCAAGGCCATTCATGGCATTGGGGTGACAATTCCATGATCTTAGACATGTTACATGACCATGTTCGGAGTTACCATTGTGACGCTATACATAGGTATTGACCTGTGTATAGTGCACGCGTGAAATGGTGTCCCCGCACTCACAAAGTCCGGGGAATTTGCCCTGAACGATGTGGGGGCACCTTGGCTAGTGCCAGGGTGCCCACACACTCAGTAACTTTGCACCCAACCTTCACCAGGTGAAGGCTAGACATGTAGGTGACTTATAAGTTACTTAAGTGCAGTGGTAAATGGCTGTGAAATAACGTGGACGTTATTTCACTCAGGCTTCACTGGCAGGCCTGTGTAAGAATTGTCAGATCTCCCTATGGGTGGCAAAAGAAATGCTGCAGCCCATAGGGATCTCCTGAAACCCCAATACCCTGGGTACCTCAGTACCATATACTAGGGAATTATAAGGGTGTTCCAGTATGCCAATGTGAACTGGTGAAGTTGGTCACTAGCCTGTTAGTGACAATTTGGAAAGCAGAGAGAGCATAACCACTGAGGTTCTGGTTAGCAGAGCCTCAGTGAGACAGTTAGTCATCACACAGGGAACACATACAGGGCACACTTATGAGCACTGGGGCCCTGGCTGGCAGGGTCCCAGTGACACATACACTAAAACAACATATATACAGTGAAATATGGGGGTAACATGCCAGGCAAGATGGTACTTTCCTACAATCAGCAAAGCATATTGGTCATCAGCAAAGTCCATTAAGAAACATCATCAAAGGAAAAGTGCAGAACACGGACTGCACAAGGAATCGGGGCACAATCCGAAAGGGACAAAGTGAAGTTAAACACAAACTCAGACTGCGAAGGACTGACTAAACTTGTGAAATGCATTCCCTAATATGAATCGACTCTTAGTTTCTGATTCGTCAGTTCGATTGGTCCATATTATGCAACAGGGGCACTGTCTAGTGAAATCTTAAAACGCCCATCACATTTGAAACATAGCGAACTCTCTCATGCTGGAGATGCAGATATCTCCGGCTTCCATGTTTGAGTCCAGTCTCGAACTAACAATTTTTACACACGTTAGTAACATCTCAAAATCTTCCCATGGGTACACAATGGATTTTACCAGTTCTCATTTGAAAGTCTTTCAATTGATACAAACAAATCTTGTCAATAGGCTTAACTTGTTGCAGTGTCAATGAGATCTAGGAACAACTTGCATGCACTGAAAAATAGAACCCTGTGAGAACACAGAAGATTACCTAAGGGAAGAATACATGTTAGGAAAGAGCAGAAACTCATCGCTTGATTGCAAATACAAGCTTTTCAGACCTAGTTATGCTAACGCAAGAAACATGGATGGATTAATTTTGCAGTTAATGAAGACATGCATCATTTTCAAACTTACAATTTCAACATTAATAATAATCAGCAAGAGAATAAATACATTTCAATCAATATGCAGTTTTGTTAAGGCGTGACATTAAGTATAACTGTGAAGTGCATATATTGTATATGCACGCATCTATTTAAACTCATAAATCACACTTTAAACATTAAAATATACAATTAATTTCAATAATAACATTTAATCTAAAAACGAAATTATACTTGAGCATTATTTAAATCATGTTAGCACATTATCTAAACGGTTAAGCACAATCTATGGTAGACACAAAGTCCACCACTTTTGAAATACACAAATGGAAATTTAAAATACGTGTAAGTGCAGCTTTTATCTACCTTTAGGCTTTAAGCTAAATTTCGACTAATACGGATTTCTGAGTTACTAAAAGCTTTCCAGTTTGCTGTATTTCAAAGATAGATTGTTCCATTCCACAGTTTCAGGCAGTGCTTAATTTGTAAATTAAGAGGTGCTGGTGCTCAAAGCCCTTCTCTTAAACATGAGGCTGCTTTAATGAAATCTGCCAGCACTGAATACTGAGGCAGCGTAATCCTGAAGCCATCTCGGGCCTCTTCAATCCATTTACGGCCACCCCTGCCCCTTCAGCTCATCCTGCAACTTTCTACTTTCTCCCTTTATGACCCTTTTTAGTTTTTCCTTCTTCCGTCTTTCACATATGTGTCTTTTGCTGGCAGCAAATGCTTGAGGCATAAGAATAAGCCCCGGCCCTCACAAATAAGTGCTGGTGCTCAGTACCGGAATCAACAAGCACAAATTAAGCACTGGTTTCGGGACAAAATTACAATAACTCAGTTAGTGAGAATAGTGTATCCGAGCTGTTTTGTGCAGAAAAGAAGGGGGCTTCATTGTGCAGTGTGTAATGGCTGACACAACATGATCAGGATAGGATCAAGACTGGTCACTGGGCGGGCAGGTGTAAACTTTATCCTCATAAATATAGAAAGTTTGCAAATGATCAGTTGTGCCACTGCGGGTGCACAGTATTCCTGAAAGAAGTTCAAAAGGAGTGCTAGGAGAGGCTGATCCAGTTAATGTGGAAATGCATGTGCCGCACATAATATGTCCACAAAGATACTGCCACTTCCATTTTCATACACCAGTCAGGAAGCAGTATAACAAGATGAACAGCTTGGGACAAAATATTCTGGCTGCCAGGAGTAATCCTGGCTCGAAAATGGATGAGGGCGGTTATGTTATCACATTCAGAACTGAAATGCCCAGGTGCGTGTGCTTCATTGCACTGCCCTTCTTCCTTGAAGAGGCCCTCTCCGTTTGTGGGCTGACGGCCACATATTCAGCATGAAGATACGTTTATGTTCTGCTTGTGTTGCACCAAAAACTTCAGTAAGGTGTTGTTGGTGTTGATAAAGCTTTTGTTCCGGAGGCTCAGTGCGGTTAGCTTCTTCATGCTGACCGTCTATTCCCCCCATGAAGAGCCAAACAGGCGTGCAGTGAAGAGGGCCGACAAGACCCGGGAGGAATCAGGGAGCTGGGATGGCTCCGGCTACGCAGGAGGATCGGCGGCATCTTCATGACATCAGTATCGAGTAATGGCTCACACAGGAGCACTTCGGGTGGAAGGCACAGGCTCTCCTTGGGTAGCAGGAGCAGGAACGCTTTTCATGCAGGAATGATTTGGGATGCGGGTGTCGGAGTGCTTCAGAACGCACGGATGGTGTACCTCGGTGCTGCAGTCCACTTGCAGTGTCAAGAGTGTATCCAGACAGCAGCCCCCGACACTTCACAGCAGTGTTCGTGATCCGCTGTTTCTGGTTTTGGTCTTGACACCAGGACACTCATGGCGGACCTTTATATGGACCAGCGGGCTGTAGATTTCTGCAAGCCTCCGTCGGACTGGTAGGCAGTGCA
Source organism: Pleurodeles waltl (assembly GCF_031143425.1). Classification (NCBI taxonomy): domain Eukaryota; kingdom Metazoa; phylum Chordata; class Amphibia; order Caudata; family Salamandridae; genus Pleurodeles; species Pleurodeles waltl. The sequence continues at coordinate 375,418,350 of NC_090448.1, read as the reverse complement.
TCTTGGATCTGATAATGGAAGCTATTGTGACAATGAATGAGTTGTTTGCAGTTTTTTAAAGTCGTATCAACTTTCAGCTTCAAATCGAGTAAAGCTGGAGATACTTGATGAGCAATAGGAAGTGCCAAAGGCGGACCCATTAGAATTCTCAGTATCATGGTTCGGGGTGGCTCAAATTGACCAGATGGTCAAAAGAAGAAAATCGGACAACTTGAGCCCATTCCCACTGCAAATATTTTATTTTTCTGAGTGTCATATAACCTCTTTACTTTTCCTGAAGATCCGGGTGGTATGCACATGGACTACAGAAGACATTACATGAGTGTAGTATCCTGCGTGTCAGGTTATCCAATGGTGTAATGGCCTGAACAATGCATGGCCTTTTCTGTGCCTAAACGATGCATGTGCTGAACTACACATGTGCGTTGTTAAGGCACAGACAAATCCATGCGGTGTTCAGGAGCGGACGCAGTGAGGTAAGTGGGGCTGGGTTTGGGGTGGGGGATTTGGGTATTTTTTTAAAGGATTAGGGTAGGGGTCGGTGTATTTCTATTTTGTTTTTTAAGGGGTGGGGATCGGGGTTTGGGTATTTTTTTAAGGGATTATGGTGGGTGTGGGGGGGTCAGGGTGGTTTACTTGGGGGAAGGTTTTTAGGGCTCAGGGCGGGTGGGGGGTCGGTGTCATTTAGTTTTTGTGGGCGGGGTCAAGGTAGATTTCTTTTAGGGCTCAGGGTGGGTGGGGGGTTGGGGTAGTTGCATTTAATGGGGCATGGGTGGAGGTCAGGGTAGGTTTTTCTTTAGGGTTTCTAATGAAGGGAGTGGGGGGTTAGCATAGTATTTTTCTTAGGGCTCAGGGCTGGTGGGGAGGTCGGAGTAGGGCGGGTGGGGGTTGTATGATAGAACCACCATGCCGTTTGCACGCATACCTTTTACTAGGCATGCTTACGCTTGCGTGGTAAAGGCATGTGTGGAAACTACGCAGTTGAGGTGCTGCTTTCGTATGTTCTATCGACCTCACCAGTGCCATTCTACTTGGCAGCCCAGTAGAAAAGACGGAGCCTTGTGTAAGAAAAACAGGTAAATAAGCACCTGTGGTTGAAGGCTGCACCTTACACCGTGGACTATTTCCTCAATATCCCCGAGGCTTTATAACTGACAATTTTTCAAGTTGGCCTTTGTAATCAAGCTGAAGAAACGTGTTGCAGATTATATAAAAATTTGCCAAGCGATTAACCACTAAGGCAACTTGCACTGGCAGTCTTTTCAGATGGATATTTGCCAATGAAAAACGTGTTTCATGCTTTCAAATTCCATGCAGGAAGGCATTGTGGGAGGTTCCATGACAATGAAAGCTGAGCGTGTACTGTGCTGACTGGAGCAATGGAGATGCAGCGGTGTGGCGTTTCAACAAGGGGGTTTTAAATACGAAGCTAAGGGCCAGATGTAGGAAGAAAACATTTTGCGAGGTGCAAATTGCGAGTACTAGCGACTCGCAATTTGCACCTCGCAAAATGTTATGCAGAAAGGTGTCTCAGACACCTTCTGTGACTCGCTATGGGGTCGCAAAGACCCACCTCATCAATATTCATGAGGTGGGTCGCATTTTGCGACCCCATAGCAAGTCTAGGCACTCACAGGGATGGTGGCCTGCTGAAGATTAAATAAAGCAGTTTTTTTTTTCTTTTTGCAGCCCGTTTTCCTTAAAGGAAAACGAGCTGCAAAAGGAAAAAATACCGAAACCATTTAGTTTCGTTTTTTTCAGAGCAGGCAGTGGTCCATAGGACCACTGCCTGCTCTGAAAAATATTTATTTTTGCATTCACAAAGGGGAAGGGGTCCCCTGGGGACCCCTTCCCTTTTGCGAATGAGTTACCATCCACTTCAAGTGGATGGTAACTGCGAGTTGGTTTGCGACCGCCTTCGCGGTCGCAAACCAACTCTACATCGCGATGTGGTCGCAAATAGGAAGGGAACACCCCTTCCTATTTGCGAGTCGGAATCACATTTTGCGAATCGGCACCGACTCGCAAAATGTGATTCTGCATCGCATTGGGCTTTTGCGCCTCGCAAACAGCGTTTTTCGCCGTTTGCGAGGCGCAAAAGCCTTCCTACATCTGGCCCTAAGTTTTGTTACATCGTCACAGTATACAGCTAGGTGATACTGCCACCTGCAGGTACCGTTTCAGTCAGATCCTGTAGGTTTAATTTCCCACAATAATTTGGCTTATTTTACTTGTTATTTTGATGTCTCGCAGTTGACTTGGTTTAAATTAGGCACAAGGCGTATGCGCAGTCTAGTACCGACCTGACATCATAGTTGCAGCACGCGCAATCCATCTTCATCATTTTCACCTCGGTGTATCTGCGGTGAGCCATGTGCTCTGCTGCTATATGACGCTCTGTGACTATGCGCCCACCTCGAATTTTTGTCACCCGACCCACGGGCTGACAGGCAGCCTCACTGCATTCATCTGGGAACTCTCTATAGCTGTAAGTGACAGCTTTGTTCTCCCCTCAATTATCTATGTCACGATCTGCGCCTCATTCAATAATTTACAAAATATACAGAGTTAATTAAAGTTGGTATTTATTTTTATTATTATGAATGCCATTTCCATCTGCTGATGTTTTCTGGATGTTTCTGAAGTGGTTCAACATGTTATCTCAGCCCTGTCTGAAGACAATATTTTAATGTTATTTGCCATATGATTGTTTTAACCCCTTCGCTGCCAGGCCTTTTCCATCTCAGGTGGCAGGCCCTTTTTTGGCTATTTGGGGCAGGGCGGGAGGGGGCAGAAATGGCCTAAAAATCATTTGCCCCCCTGGGGAGCGGCCCTTGCCCAAGGGGCTGCTCCCCTTATGTTCAAGTACAAAAAAACAAACAAATAATCCCCAGTGTCTAGTGGTTTCTGCCCTCACTGGGGGCAGATCGCAGGGCCAATCTGCCCTGAGGGGGGGCAGAAATGGCCTAATAATAATTTGCCCCCCCCCGGAAGGAACCCTTGCCCAAGGGGTCGCTCCCTAAACATAAAAAAATAAAAATAAACAAAAAAAATGATCCCTGGTGTCTAATGGTTTTCTGGTCCCCGGGGGCAGATCGCCCTAATAATTTTAGGCCGATCTGCCCCCGGGGGGGAAGAAATGGCCTAAAAGTCATTTGACCCCCTGGGGAGTGGCCCTTGCCCAAGGGGCCACTCCCCTTATGTGCAAGTACAAAAAAAAAAAAAAATCCCTGGTGTCTAGTGGTTTCTGCCCCCCCCGGGGGCAGATCGCAAGGCCGATCTGCTCCTAGGTGGGGCAGAAATGGCCTAATAATAATTTGTCCCCTCCCCCGGGAGCGACCCTTGCCCAAGCGGTCGCTTCCCAAAAAAAACAATAAATAAAATGGTCCCTGGTGTCTAGAGGATTTCTGCTCCCCCTCCCCCGGGGGCAGAAATGACCTAGAAATAATTTGCCCCCCAAGGAGCGGCCCTTGCCCAAGGGGCCGCTCCCCTTACATCACATAAAAAAAATTAAAAAATCCCTGGTGTCTAGTGGCATTTCTGCTGCCCGATCGCATTGCGATCGGGCAGCAGAACTGTTCAGAGAGACATAAAAGGAGAGGAAAAGCCTTTCCTCTCCTTTCATGCCTCTCTACCCCCTCCACGTGATCAGAGGAGAAATGCTTTTGCATTTCTCCTTCGATCGTGCGCTGGAAGCTGAGCTTCCAGCGCCTGAGGGAAGGCCTCTGATGAGGTCAGCACGTGAAAGCGCGCTGAGGTCATCAGACAGGGGCAGAAATGGCCTAATAATAATTTGTCCCCCCCCCCCGGGAGCGACCTCGCAAGGCCGATCTGCTCCTAGGGGGGGCAGAAATGGCCTAATAATAATTTGTCCCCCCCCCCGGGAGCGACCCTTGCCCAAGGGGTCGCTTCCCAAAAAAAACAATAAATAAAATGGTCCCTGGTGTCTAGAGGATTTCTGCTCCCCCTCCCCCGGGGGCAGAAATGACCTAGAAATAATTTGCCCCCCAAGGAGCGGCCCTTGCCCAAGAGGCCGCTCTCCTTACATCACATTAAAAAAAAAAAAAATCCCTGGTGTCTAGTGGCATTTCTGCTGCCCGATCGCATTGCGATCGGGCAGCAGAACTGTTCAGACAGACATAAAAGGAGAGGAAAAGCCTTTCCTCTCCTTTCATGCCTCTCTACCCCCTCCACGTGATCAGAGGAGAAATGCTTTTGCATTTCTCCTTCGATTGTGCGCTGGAAGCTGAGCTTCCAGCGCCGGAGGGAAGGCCTCTGATGAGGTCAGCACGTGAAAGCGTGCTGAGGTCATCAGACGCCACAGGGGATTACGGGGGGGGGCGGGGGTGGAAGAGGAAGCGATTCCCCTTCCATCACTGCCTAGGGGAGGGGGTGCTCCGCAAACGGGGGGAGCGCTAGCGCTCCCACCGGGGGCCCATGGCCAGACGAGGTGGTCTCGTCCTCGGACGAGACCACCTCATCCGGGGCACCCAAGGGGTTAACAATCCAAAGTCCAAAAGAGCTTCAAAGTTAAGCCTATTTGTGCCTGTTCGCACCTGGACTGCACCCAGCGCCGTGACCGCTGGTCCTCCCTCCCCCCGAAGATACACCATCGACGAGCCCTACACCCTGAACCCCGCAACAAACACTCCCACTGTGCCAACCCATGCTTCACGTTAGGACCTTTCACCTGCACCTACTGCCACTCCAACTGTCACAGCATACACACCAGCCCACCAACCAGTTCCACCACACACACCACAGACACTACGTGAACAAAAACACCAACTTGTATACGCCCTTCTCAATACATGCTCACTTTGCAAGCATTCCACTGAATTATGGAACCTCATCGCCACCCTTGCATCTAACATTGTCTTCCTCACAGAGAACTGGCTGAACCCCACATCTTCCCCAGACATTCCCTGGGACTGCGCCAACAAGCCGGGAGGAGGAACAGCCATCATTCACAGAGACCACACAGTGCACCACTACCACCGACAACACCACCACCCCATGGAACATATCAACTTCAAGCTCCATACGGATGGCAAAACAACCATCAGAGGCACCCTTGCATACCGACCCCCAGGTCTGTGCTCCAGTTTCTGCAACACCATCGCAGACTTCATGCACCCATAGTCTTAGACTCCAAGGACTACATATTCCTTGCGACTTAAATTTCCACATCGACGACCCCAACAACAACAACAACACTGCACACCTCCTCAACAGTATTAGCAGCCTCGAAATTACCCAGATCGTCCACAACCCTACACACACAGCAGGGCACATGCTGGACCTCATTTTCACCTTCATCAACTGTATCAAATACAGCCATGTCACAGAACTCACATGGACCAATCACTCCATCGTTCACTTCAGCATCTCCAGCCCCTGCACCTCCATCCACAAGATGACCAGCGCCCCCCACCAGAGGTGGAACAAATTCTCAGAGACTAGCTGGCAGACGCCCTGAGCACCTTCAACCCCGCTACCCCCACCAACCTCGAACAGGGAGTGAAAAACTTAAACGCCTGGATCACCAAGTGCGCCAATAGCATCCTCCCCATCAAGAAGAACAACCAGAGAAAATCTTCCAAAAATGCCAGTTGGTAAACCCAAGAACTCAGAACAGCAAAACAAGACAGCAAACAGCTGGAGAGTAGATGGTGAGCCAGCAAGGATGCCTCCAACAGAGCAGCCTTTAAGACCTCTGTCAACCTCTACCACTGCCTACTGAGGGCAACAAAGAAGACAGCCCTTGCTGCACACATCAAAATCAGTGCCAACAACACCAAAGGAACATTTCAATATTGTTAAGGAATTCTGTCACAGGCTACTCGTCGTTTATGACTCAGGCCAACTGGAACTGCAGAGTAGGTTCTGCCTTGACCAAGGTAAGGGCGGCCCTTTCTGGTAACCACGGTGCTGCTGACGATGGGTCGTCAAAAGGCAGTCCGTGCCCTCCAGAAGGAGTCCCAGAGGAAAAAACCCTTATGGGAAAAACCTCCATGGCTGGAACTCCCTGGAACAAAAATAAGCACAAAAATGTAAGTCTTCCAACAAAGAAAACAAATACTGGAAGAAACTGGAACAGGCGAAGAAAAAAGCTTGAGAAAAACAACCGGAGCGTCATCACCACCAAAGGAAGTGTTGCAGCGCAAGGAGAACAAGACTCACACTCCTTATATACCCTAAAACAGGAAATGACAGACAGGAAGGAAAAAGATGCCATGTTGGATTGGGAAAGGACCATAGGAGAATATAGAGGAAGGTGCCATTTTGGAAAAGGATCCTAATGCATGCAGGGAAAAGGGTAGAAGCAAGGCATGCTGGGATAAAGAAGAACATGGCCTTTAAGTGTAAAAAGGAAAAAAAGAAGAAAAGGAGAAAGAAGAGAAAAGAAGAGAAATGAAGAAAAGAACAGGCTTCACCAGGTAAGTGAGGGGTCGGGGGAGGGGGTGCCCATTTCTAATTTCAAGGGCATGCGCCGCTCTGAACTCGCTGAGGCCCAATGCCCAGTTTAAGGCCTCGTGTGAGAAAATACAAGAAAAAAGGGGCACAGCACGCTCAGCGGCCAAGAACATGAACCGCCGCTTGAGCCGCGCCCGAGCCAATCGTTCGGCTCAGGTCGCAGCCGGCCATGGTGCGACAAATTCTCCAACTCAGCTGCCAGTGAAAACAACATCACACCCTCACAGGAGCTGTGCGACAACCTCTCCCACTTCTTCCACGACAAGAGCACAACCTTATACAGAAACTTCGAACCCCAACCCACACCAACAGACTTCCTTGATAGATATGCCACCACCGTAACCGACATGAACCACACACTGACCACCTGGAACATCATCTGCACCCGAGAAATTACCTCCACCATGAAATCCATCCACTCAGGAGTTTCCACAGACCCATGCCCATACCACATCTTTAACCATGAAAAGGAAAGGATCTGCCAGGAACTCACCACCCTGCTAAACGCCTCTATCTCCACCGCAACATTTCCTGACACCTGGAAACATGCCTTAGTAAGACCAATATTAAAAAAACACTCCGCCGACCCCAGCAATCCCAAAAACTACCAGCCAATCTCCCTGCTCCCATTCCCTGCTAAGGTACTGGGAAAGATCATCAACAGGCAACTCAAGACATAGCTGGAGCAGAATCAGTTACTCAACGCCTCCCAATCCAGCTTTCTAAGCAATCACAGCCCGAAAACAGCCCTGATCGCAGTCACCAATGACATCTGAACCCTCCTTGACTGAGGAGAAACAGCAGCTTTGATCCTCGTTGACACCTCAGCAGCCTTTGACACCATATCCCACCACATGCTGATTGAAAGACTCTACCACATTGGCATCCAAGAGGATGCACTCAGATGGATAACATCCTTCCTTACCGGAAGAACCCAGAGGATCCACCTTTCAACTCTGAACCCAAGGGGATCACCTTCGGTGTCCCCCAGGACTCTTCCCTCAGCCCCATTCTCTTCAGGACGTATGTGACCACGCTGGTCAACATCATGAGATCCCACGGTCTCAACATAATTTTCTACGCAACAACACCCAACTCATCCTCTCACTCACCAACAACCCCTCCACCACCAGAACCAACTTCGACAGATGCATGACAAGTGTCACTGACTGGATGAAGAACAACGGCTAGCAGCTGAACACGGACAAGATTAAAGTACTATCTTTGGCAATACAGCAACAAATGAAATTACTTGTGGTGGCCATCAGACCTAGGACTCGCACCAACTCCCTCTGACCAGGCCAGAAACCTTGGAATCATCATTGACAACAAGCTCACCACAAAATCACAGATCAATGCCATCTCCTCTGCCTGCTCCCTCACTTTGCACATGCTATACAAGATCTTCAAGTGGCTACCCCTACACACAAGATGCACTGTGACACAGGACCTCATCCCGAGCCGACTGAACTACAGCAACACTCTCTACATAGGAATCACCGCACACCTCCTATAGAGACATTCAACTCATACAGAACTGCGCAGCCAGACTCATCCTCGGCCTTCCCTAACAAACCCACATCACACCCCACCTCAGGCAACTCCACTGGCTTCCCGTACAGAAGAGGTACCAATTCAAGCTGCTGATCTACGCACACAAGGCTTTACACATGAATGCATAAACTACCGCCTGAACTTCCACCAACTGTTGAGAAGGCTACGCTCTGCCTCCCTTTCACTTGCCCATACTCCCCGCATCTACTGCAGCAAATGTAGAGGACGTTCCTTCTCTCACATTGCAGCAAAAACCTGGAACATCCCCATGCACCTCCAGACCATCACCTCACTTCAGGAATTCTGAATGGCCTTCAAGACCTGACTGTTCAAATAAGCCTCCGGGACCTGCAAGCGCCTGTATACCCAATCGGATGATTAGCACGCTTTATAAATCCTGATTGATCGATTGATTGGTTGAAAGGCATGTATTTTTGGAACTGTGTGCAATTAAATGTAATGGTGGTTTCATAACATAACTCGTGTTTCCATCATCTAAATTTTTGCAGTGGTTGAGATAAAAAACTAAATAAACATTGTGATAACACTATAAAGCAGTCACTTACACTTGCATACACTATGCAGTTTATTTTTACTGCAGTTCACAATATATGTGGTTCCTTGATGTTTATAGTTTGTTGTTCCATAGTGCAGTTAGTGTAGGATTTCTGGGGTAAGTTGGTGAATATTTTTATCGTACTGTGGGCTTGTGCATAAGGCACTCCAGGTCACCTTACTTGTATTCAGTTTTTCTGGGAAGATCTCTTCCGTTTCACATTGGAAATTGTACCCAGTATGTTGCATGTCTTGTGGCATACCCTATTTGCTGTTTGTTCTCAGTGTGTGAGAATACCGTTGATGTGAGCTGTTGGCTAATGTTGTTTAGAACCCTGTTTCGTGTAATTCTCCCTCAGTGGTAGAGAACCCCATTTCTAAAACACAAGACACCCGTTCATGGGATGAGTGTGTGGGTTGAAAGATACCTTTTACTAAAACATTAGACACCCATACAGGGGAACAGTGGGCGTGGTGAAAGATTCCCAGTTCTAAAACACATGATGCCCTTTTGTGGGATGAGTGTGTGTGGAGTGACAGGTGCCTGTTGCAAAAACACCAGGTGCCCTGACATGAGCTGAGTATGGAGGTTAAAAGATACCTGTTGCTAAAACACTGGACGTCCTTACAGGGGATGAGGGAGTGTGTGGGGTGAAATATTCACAGTGCAAAAATACAAGATTCCTTTTTTTTGTGGGATGTGTGTGGAGTGAAAGATCAGTTTCAAAAACACTAGCTTCCCTTACGTCGGATAAGTGTGTGGGTTAAAAGACAGCTGTTGCTAAAACACTAGGGGCCAGATTTAGGAACCGGTTTGCATGGCGCAAACTGCGAAAATTGCAGTTTGCGCCATGCAAAAAGGCCATCGCGATGCTCATTCACATTTTGCGAGTCGGTACTGAGACTGCGACTCGCAAATAGAAAAGGGGTGTTCCCTTCATCTTTTTGACTCGCACCGCGATGCAGAATTGCTTTGTGACCGCGAAAGCGGTCGCAAAGCAATTCGCAGTTAACACCCACTTGAAGTGGGTGGTAACTCATTCGCAAAAGGGAAGGGGTCCCCATGGGACCCCTTCCCTTTTGTGAATGTCGCTTAAAATATTTTTTCAGAGCAGGCAGTGGTCCAATGGACCACTGCCTACTCTGAAAAAATGAAACCAAATGGTTTCATATTTTTTTTGTATTGCAACTCGGTTTCCTTTAAGGAAAACGGGCTGCAATACAAAAAAAATAACTGCTTTATTAAAAAAGCAGTCACAGACATGGAGGTCTGCTCTCTCCAGCAGGCCACCATCCCTGTGAGTGCAGGGACTCACTATGGGGTCGCAAAAAGCGACCCACCTCATTAATATTAATGAGGTGGGTCTTTGCGACCCCATAGCGAGTCGCAGACGGTGTCTGAGACACCGTTCTGCATCCTGAATTGCGACTCGCAAATTGCAAGTCTCACTGACTCGCAATTTGCGAGTCGCAATTCATGGATTTCCTACATCTGGCCCTAGATGCCTTTACAGGGGATGAGTGTATGAGGTGATTCTTCCTCAGTGACAGGGAAGGGCTCGGGTTATGCTGAACTCCGTTCCAGGTGATTCTCCCTCAGTGGTAGGAAACGCCATTGCTAAAACACAAAATGCTCCTTTGTGGGATGATTGTATGGGGTGAAAGATTCCCATTGCTAAAACACAAGATGCCCTTTCCTGGGCTGAGTGTGTGGATAGAGAGATATCTATTACAAGTGAATATTGTATGAATATTGAAAGATACGTGATTTTATGCTTTGTTGTTTCCTTGGCTGTGTGAATGGTTGTATCAGTTTTTGTTAGTGTGTTGTGGTACTTCTGTGTTGCCGCAGCCCGGGTTCTGGCAGTGCGGGACTCGTGAATAGCAGGGAAGGAGAGAGGAGACCCTGTGGGTTACTGGGACCAGCCGGGGCTAAGGCAGGAAGGCCACTGACCTCACTTTTCCAGCGCCTGGGAGCACATTGAAATTGCAGCGCGGGACAAGTGGATAGCAGACAGCGATGTAGGAGACCCTGTGGATTACTGGTGCCAGCTGGGGTTGCAATAGGAAGGCTGCTGACATCACCTTTCGAACTCCCTGGAGTTCCGCAGCCTGGGTTCCATCTGTGTCCAACCACAGTGGGACGAGGCCTCCCTCTTGGCCTGTTGTTTCATCCCTTGGAGGGTTGGGGGTTTTGGAAGATTTGCGCTTAACAAGGTACTGTGAGTCTCTAAGTGAGGGCATTTCTAATACCCTATAGTGCCTTTAGTGCCCAATTGTGTGGAATTGCTTCCTAGCACTTTATTGCGTGCTCGGAGCCTTTTCTTACAGAGGGCAAACATGGGTAAACGTAAAACAACACTGATTGCATACTCTTTCAATACTACATTGGATGTTTTTTTCACAGAGAACAGTGGGAGTATTTACAAAAGAGATTGAACTTGCAGAGAGAAGGTTGTCTCTATCCTCGCCCCCGGTGAGTGACACAGTTATAGATATGATACAGGAGCTAGGGGGTCATGAGGAAGATTCACGGCAGGCAACACAGGTAGTCATACAAATAGTCCCGCTCTCACCCATTGTTGCTTGTGGTGACCCTCTCAAAGATCTCCCAAGTTGCCCTCAACCATTGAGTCAAAAAAAGAGTGAGGATGAGACTCCTATAGCTAATGGTGGGAAAAGAAAAAGAGCTGAGATTGTTACAAGATCAAAGAAACAAAAGCTCGTCAACCATAAAAGTGTGTACAGCTCTACCCAGGAGGTGAGTTCTGGGGATTCCCAGCCAGCTGGAGGGAGGGTGTTGTTTACACAGGAGGAGCTTTATTTTATAATAGGAAAACTAATTAATGACTCTGAAACCGGTACTGACTCATTTGGGGAAGACTGGAGATCAGCTTGAGCACTTGATAACAGCTACTAATAAGGGTCAACCATTAAAGCAAACTCAGGCGGGTGGTCTGAATTCACACTGTGTTCAGGTACAAATAGATGTCGACTATGATTGAGGGCTGTTGTCAAATGATCATGTAGAGTCAGCACACGTGCATCCAATTCAACATAGCTATAGCATCCCTGTGACTACCATCAATCCAGGAGATGGGGCCAAAAAAGGTCCTGCCACAGAGTGTGCAACACAACCCATTGAATGGGACTGAGACCTTCCTGAACCATCCGCAATCCATTCCTTTGGCTAAACCTAAAAGGGCCTTTGATCGTCTACACCTCCCTCCTGAGAGCACCCTATAAACTCTAGTACTAGTTGGAGTCCAGTCCCTGGCAGATGAAGTACATGAGGACTGCCGTATTCTGATGAACAATGCTGTGTTTTGGTGCACAAAGAATGCTGACTGCCATCCAGCAGTAATTAACAAACTCATTATGGCCCGTGGAGTTAGTTGGGTCAGACCCACATTAAAATCTATTGAAGGGGATTGTGTTGTACTAAATTTTAAAGCTTCTGAGTGTGTTTATTTTCTATTATCACGCTTGAGTCTTGTAAACACAAGCCGCTGCAAAATAAAGGCATGACTGTTAGGCTTCTTTTATCCCCCGCCATTGGGTGAATCTCATAAAGCAATGCAGGGTAGGACTCATAAGCCCTGTAGGCCATTACAAATGCCAGTATCTCCAGTATTATGTGCCCATCCCAACCGTATTGAGGCTATATCATGTCTTTCAGACAACGTTTTTTGAAAAGTGCCTACCTGTCGAATTTGGCCTCTAGCTCAGCCGGCACCTAGGGAAACCTACCAAACCTGTGCATTTCTGAAAACTAGAGACCTAGTGGAATCCAATATGGGGTGACTTGTGGGGCTCGGACCAGGTTCTGTTACCCAGAATCCTTTGCAAACCTCAAAATTTGGCTAAAAAAACACATGTTCCTCACATTTCTGTGGCAGAAAGTTCTGGAATCTGAGAGGAGCCACAAATTTCTTTCCACCCAGCGTTCCCCCAAGTCTCCCGATAAAAATGATACCTCACTTGTGTGGGTAGGCCTAGCGCCCGCGACAGGAAACACCCCAAAGCGCAACGTGGACACATGCAAATTTTTGAAAGAAAACAGAGGTGTTTTTTGCAAAGTGCCTCCCGGTAGATTTTGGCCTCTAGCTCAGCCGGCACCTAGGGAAACCTACCAAACCTGTGCATTTCTGAAAACTAGAGACCTAGGGGAATCCAAGATGGGGTGACTTGTGGGGCTCGGACCAGGTTCTGTTACCCAGAATCCTTTGCAAACCTCAAAATTTGGCTAAAACAACACATGTTCCTCACATTTCTGTGGCAGAAAGTTCTGGAATCTGAGAGGAGCCACAGATTTCCTTCCACCCAGTGTTCCCCCAAGTCTCCCGATAAAAATGATACCTCACTTGTGTGGGTAGGCCTAGCGCCCGCGACAGGAAACGCCCCAAAGCGCAACGTGGACACATCCAATTTTTTGAAAGAAAACAGAGGTGTTTTTTGCAAAGTGCCTACCTGTAGATTTTGGCCTCTAGCTCAGCCGGCACCTAGGCAAACCTACCAAACCTGTGCATTTCTGAAAACTAGAGACCTAGGGGAATCCAAGATGGGGTGACTTGTGGGCCCCGGACCAGGTTCTGTTACCCAGAATCCTTTGCAAACCTCAAAATTTGGCTAAAAAAACACATGTTCCTCACATTTCTGTGGCAGAAAGTTCTGGAATCTGAGAGGAGCCACAAATTTCCTTCCACCCAGCGTTCCCCCAAGTCTCCCGATAAAAATTATACCTCACTTGTGTGGGTAGGTCTAGCGCCGACGAAAGGAAATGGCCCAAAACACAACGTGGACACATCACATTTTTTCATAGAAAACAGTGCCTACCTGTGGATTTTGGCCTGTAGCTCAGCCGGCACCTGTGGAAACCTAGCAAACCAGCGCATTTTTGAAAACTAGAAACCCAGGGGAATCCAAGATGGGGTGACTTGCGGGGCTCTGACCAGGTTATGTTACCCAGAATCCTTTGCAAACATCAAAGTTTGGCCAACAAAACACTTTTTCCTCTCATTTCAGTGACAGAAAGTTCTGGAATCTGAGAGGAGCCACAAATTTCCTTCCACCCAGCGTTCCCCTAAGTCTCTCGATAAAAATGGTACCTCACTTCTGTGGGTAGGCCTAGCGCCCACGAAAGGAAATGGCCCAAAACACAACGTGGACACAACATATTTTTTCACAGAAAACAGAGGTGTTTTTTGCAAAGTGCCTACCTGTGGAGTTTGGCCTCTAGCCCCGGGGGGGGGCAGAAATGCCCTAAAATAAATTTGACCCCGTCCCCACCCCCCCCAAACCCTCCCTGCCCGGGAGCTACCCTTGCCTACGGGGTCGCTCCCCCTGCATGACATTGGCGCCAAAAAACAAATTCCCGGTACCTAGTGGTTTCTGCCCCCTTGGGGGCAGATTGACCGAAAATCGACCAATCTGCCCCCAAGGGGGGCAGAAATGGTCTAAATACAATTTGCCCCCCAGGGGAGCGACCCTTGCCTGATGGGTCGCTCCCCATCTCTAAAAAAACAAACAAACAAAAAAAAAAAAAAAAAAAAAAAAAATTGCCCTGGCACCTACAGGTTTCTGCCCCCCCCTGGGAGCAGATCGGCCTAATAATAGGCCGATCTGCCCCCAGGGGGGGCCAAAATGGCCTAAAATAAATTTGCCCCCCCCAACCTTCCCCCCCTCCGGGAGCGACACTTGCCTACGGGGTCGCTCCCCCTGCGTGACATTGGCGCCAAAAAACAAATCCCCGGTGCCTAGTGGTTCTTGCCCCCTTGGGGGCAGATTGACCTAAAATCTACCAATCTGCCTCCAAGGGGGGCAGAAAAGGTCTAAATACAATTTGCCCCCCAGGGAAGCGACCCTTGCCTGATGGGTCGCTCCCCATCTCTAAAAAAACAAACAAACAAAAAAATAAACACCCAAAAAAAATTTGCCCTGGCGCCTAGAGGTTTCTGCCCCCCCTGGGGGCAGATCGGCCTAATAATAGGCCAATCTGCCCCCAGGGGAGGCAGAAATGGCCTAAAATAAATTTGCCCCCCAACCCTCCTCCCCCCCCGGAGCGACCCTTGCCTACGGGGTCGCTCCCCCTGCGTGACATTGGCGCCAAAAAACAAATCCCCGGTGCCTAGTGGTTCTTGCCCCCTTGGGGGCAGATTGACCTAAAATCGACCAATCTGCCCCCAAGGGGGTCAGAAATGGTCTAAATACAATTTGCCCCCCACGGCAGCGACCCTTGCCTGATGGGTCGCTACCCATCTCTAAAAATACAAACAAACAACAACAAAAAAAACACAAAAAAAAACTTGCCCTGGCGGCCAGAGGTTTCTGCCCCCAGGGGGGGCAGAAATGGCCTAAAATAAATTTGCCCCCCCAACCCCCACTCCCCCCGGGAGCTACCCTTGCCTACGGGGTCACTGGCCCTGCGTGACATTGGCGCCCAAAAACAAATCCCAGGTGCCTAGTCGTTTCTGCCCCCTTGCGGGCAGATTGACCTAAAATCGGCCAATCTGCCCCCAAGGGGGGCAGAAATGGTCTAAATACAATTTGCCCCCCAGGGGAGCGACCCTTGCCTGATGGGTCGCTCCCCATCTCTAAAAAAACAAACAAACAAAAAAATTAACACAAAAAAAAAAATTGCCCTGGCGCCTAGAGGTTTCTACCCCTGGGGGGGCAGAAATGGCCTAAAATAAATTTGCCCCCCCAACCCCCACCCCCCCGGGAGCGACCCTTGCCTACGTGGTCGCTCCCCCTGCGTGACATTGGCGCCAAAAAACAAATCCCCGGTGCCTAGTGGTTCTTGCCCCCTTGGGGGCAGATTGACCTAAAATCGACCAATCTGCCCCCAAGGGGGCAGAAATGGTCTAAATGCAATTTGCCCACCAGGGCAGCGACCCTTGCCTGATGGGTCGCTCCCCATCTCTAAAAAACTAAAAAACAAAATTTGCCCTGGCGCCTAGAGGTTTCTGCCCCCCCCGGGGGCAGAAATGGCATAAAATAAATTTGCCCCTCCAACCCCCCCCCTCCTCCGGGAGCACCCTTGCCTACGGGGTCGCTCCCCCTGCGTGACATTGGCGCCAAAAAACAAATCCCCGTGCCTAGTGGTTTCTGCCCCCTTGGGGGCAGATTGACCTAAAATCGACCAATCTGCCCCCAAGGGGCGCAAAAATGGTCTAAATACAATTTGCCCCCCAGGGCAGCGACCCTTACCTGATGGGTCGCTACCCATCTCTAAAAAAACAAACAAATAAAAAAATAAACACAAAATCTTTTTTTGCCCTGGCGCCTAGAGGTTTCTGCCCTCCCTGGGGGCAGATCGGCCTAATAATAGGCCGATCTGCCCCCAGGGGGGGCAGAAATGGCCTAAAATAAATTCCCCCCCCAGGGAGCGACCCTTGCCTAAGGGGTCGCTCCCCTTGCGTGAAATTCACGCAAAGAAAAAACTCCCTCGTGTCTAGTGGTTTCTGCCCCCCTTGGGGGCAGATTGGCCTCATCAAAATAGGCCAATCTGCCCCAAGGGGGGCAGAAATGGCCTAAATATAATTTCCCCCAAGGGGAGCGACCCTTGCCTAAGGGGTCGCTCCCCACCTAAAAAATAAAATAAAACATAAAAAAAAAATGGTCCCTGGTGCCTAAAGGCCTTCCCGAAAAAATGCCCCCCCCCGGAGCGATCCTTACCCAAGGGGTCGCTCCCTTATGTGAATTTCACACAAAAAAAAAAAATCCCTGGTGTCTAGTGGGGTTTCAAAAGCCGGATTGCAAGCAATCCGGCTTTTGAAACCCTCGGAGAGACTTCAAAGGGAAGGAAACACATTTCCTTCCCTTTGAAGCCTCTCTGGGCCTCCCCCAGTGATTGAAAGAGAAATGCAAAGCATTTCTCTTTCAATCGCGCTGGAAGCAGAGCTTCCAGCGCGATGGGGGAGGCCCCTGTGACTAACCAGTACGCGCTCGCGCACTGACGTCACAGGGGGGGTGGGGGGGGGGTCGGGGTGGAAGGGGAAGGTCTTCCCCTTCCATCCCCGCCTTGGGGGGAGGGGGGTGCACGGGGGGCGCGCTAGCGCTCCCCCAAGTTCCCCTGTGCCTTGGACGAGGTGACCTCGTCCAAGGCACAGGGGAACTGTAGCCCTGGACGAGGTCACCTCGTCCAAGGCACAGAACAGGTTAAACCTCCATGAACTCATCAACAACAACAACAACCGTGCAGACAATTTTAGCACAAAGTGCCACAATCACTTTGAGTATGACGACACCACAAACATCTCACACCATCACACTTCGCTGCAATCTTTAAGAAAAAGGCATTACAAGGGCAAATCCCTGCTTATACATACATGTAACACTTGTCAACACAACACTGGAATTTCATTAACCTCTTAAACCAACCATAGAACAACCTACAAAACAGGTAACATTTTGAATCGCATACAACATATGGCTACCCCCTTCGCATTGATCAAACCGTGCCTCTGCTACCAGACTGTTAAAGCATTTTCCTTATCCTTCACAGGAATCAGAACATTTCCCTTAGGTCAACAGATCTTTTGGTCCAGTTCAAAGTGTGGCTAGCCATATAGAATCATATACAATTTAATCAATTAATTTATACACCATGACCCATGTGGCCAATGAGTAAACCACAAATCAGTGAAAAGTTTCAAGTTTTATTCTAAATCTACAAAGCCAAAGTCACATAAATTGTGCACAAAATCAAATTATACAAATAAATGAACACCACAGGTTCACCAAAGCGGCAAAAGAAATGTAATTTTCTCAACATCAGAACCATTAAACATTCAAGAAGCATAACACAAATCATTAATAAAAGAATCTGAGACATAGAAACACTCTTTACATCAGATTAGGTTAACATTAGTCAAATCAATGAGGCAGAGATGACACATTGGATTGGGCATAGGAAGTCCCTACTGCTATCCAAATTAGGACATGCATGTGTGGGGACAGACTAACACATGCGGGCAAAAAGGAAAATACAGACAAAATTAATTTAGAAAAAACATATATCCGGGACCTAGAAAGAGAAAGTAGGTGCCAGAAAAATCCCTTCTATTGGGGAAGAACATGAGTTAGGGATAAAGGAAACACAGCATTTAGCAAGAATTTGGATCAGCATTCAATGGCAGTTCATCAGTGTAGGAGGCTGGCCTGGTTTGTAGTGGGTACCAAGGGGTACTTACACTTTGTACCAGGTCCAGTTATCCCTTATTAGTGTAGAAGAGGTGTTTCTAGCAGCTTTGGCTGATAGAAGGTAGCTATAGCAGAGCAGCTTAGGCTGAACTAGGAGACATGCAAAGCTCCTAATATACCACTGGTGTCATATGCACAATATCATAAGAAAACACAATACACAGATATACTAAAAATAAAGGTACTTTATTTTTATGACAATATGCCAAAAGTATCTCAGTGAGTACCCTCAGTATGAGGATGCCAAATATACACAAGATATATGTACACAATACCAAAATTATGCAGTAATAGCAAAAGGAAGTACTGCAAGCAGTGTAAAGTTACAATAGATTGCAATAGGAGCACATAGGTATAGGGGCAACACAAACCATATACTCCAAAAGTGGAATGCGAACCACGAATGGTCCCCAAACCTATGTGAGCTTGTAGAGGGTCGCTGGGACTGTAAGAAAACAGTGAGGGTTAGAAAAATAGCCCACCCCCAGACCCTGAAAAGTAGGTGTAAAGTCCACCTATAACCCCCAGCGAGCACAGAAGTCGTGATAGGGGGTTTCTTCAAGGAAGACCAACACCAGCAAAGCAACAACAGTGGATTTCCGGACCTGAGTACCGGTGAAACAAGGGGACCAAGTCGAAGAGTCGCGACAATGTCGAGAGTGGGCAGATGCCCAGGAAATGCCAGCTGAGGGTGCTGCCACCGGATGGAAGAAGCTTTGGTTTCTGCAAGAACGAAGAGGACTAGGAACTTCCCCTTTGGAGGATGGATGTCCCACGTCGTGAAGAAGCTTGCAGAGGTGTTCCCACGCAGAAAGACCGCAAACAAGCCTTGCTAGTTGCAAGGGTCGCGGTTAGGGTTTTTGGATGCTGCTGTGGCCCAGAAGGGACCAGGATGTCGCCACTTGGATGAGGAGACAGAGGGGGCGCCCAGCAAGTTAGGGAGCCCTCACAGAAGCAGGCAGCACCCGCAGAAGTACCGGATCAGGCACTTAGAAAAGGGGTGAACCGGAGTGCACCTGAAGTCAGAAAAGGGAGTCCCACGACGCCGGAGGACAACTCAGAAGGTTGTGCACTGCAGGTTAGAGTGTCGGGGACCCAGGCTTGGCTGTGCATGAAGGAAATCCTGGAGGGGTGCACAGGATCCGGAGAAGCTGCAAATCACGCAGTACCCAGCAATGCAGTCTAGCGTGGGGAGGCACGGACTTACCTCCACCAAACTTGGACTGAAGAGTCACTGGACTGTGGGAGTCACTTGGACAGAGTTGCTGAGTTCCAGGGACCACGCTCATCGTGCTGAGAGGGGACCCAGAGGACCGGTGATGCAGTCTTTTGTTGCCTGCGGTTGCAGGGGGAAGATTCCGTCGACCCACTGGAGATTTCTTCAGAGCTCCTGGTGCAAGAAGGAGGCAGGCTACCCCCAGAGCATGCACCACCAGGAAACAGGCGAGAAAGCGGCAGGATAAGCGATACAAGGTTGCAGTAGTCGTCTTTGCTACATTGTTGCGGTTTTGCAGGCGTCCTGAGCAGTCAGCGGTCGATCCTTTGGCAGAAGGTGAAGAGGGAGATGCAGAGGAATTCTGGTGAGCTCTTGCATTCATTATCTGACGAATTCCCCAAAGCAGAGACCCTAAATAGCCAGAAAAGGAGGTTTGGCTACCTAGGAAGGAGGATAGGCTAGTAACACAGGTAAGAGCCTATCAGAAGGAGTCTCTGACGTCACCTGCTGGCCCTGGCCACTCAGAGCAGTCCAGTGTGCCAGCACACCTCTCAATCCAAGATGGCAGAGGTCTGGGGCACGCTGGAGGAGGTCTGGGCACCTCCCCTGGGAGGTGCAGGTCAGGGGAGTGGTCTCTCCCCTTTCCTTTGTCCAGTTTCGCGCCAGAGCAGGCCTGGGGGATCCCTGAACCGGTGTAGACTGGCTTATGCAGAGATGGGCATCATCTGTGCCCATCAAAGCATTTCTAGAGGCTGGGGGAGGCTACTCCTCCCCAGCCCTGACACCTTTTTCCAATGGGAGAGGGTGTAACACCCTCTCTCTGAGGAAGTCCTTTGTTCTGCCTTCCTGGGCCAGGCCTGGCTGGACCCCAGGAGGGCAGAAACCTGTCTGAGGGGTTGGCAGCAGCAACAGCTGCAGTGAAACCCCGGGAAAGGCAGTTTGGCAGTACCCGGGTCTGTGCTAGAGACTCGGGGGATCATGGAATTGTCTCCCCAATGCCATTCATGGCATTGGGGTGACAATTCCATGATCTTAGACATGTTACATCACCATGTTCGGAGTTACCATTGTGACGCTATACATAGGTATTGACCTGTGTATAGTGCACGCGTGAAATGGTGTCCCCGCACTCACAAAGTCCGGGGAATTTGCCCTGAACGATGTGGGGGCACCTTGGCTAGTGCCAGGGTGCCCACACACTCAGTAACTTTGCACCCAACCTTCACCAGGTGAAGGTTAGACATATAGGTGACTTATAAGTTACTTAAGTGCAGTGGTAAATGGCTGTGAAATAACGTGGACGTTATTTCACTCAGGCTTCACTGGCAGGCCTGTGTAAGAATTGTCAGATCTCCCTATGGGTGGCAAAAGAAATGCTGCAGCCCATAGGGATCTCCTGAAACCCCAATACCCTGGGTACCTCAGTACCATATACTAGGGAATTATAAGGGTGTTCCAGTATGCCAATGTGAACTGGTGAAGTTGGTCACTAGCCTGTTAGTGACAATTTGGAAAGCAGAGAGAGCATAACCACTGAGGTTCTGGTTAGCAGAGCCTCAGTGAGACAGTTAGTCATCACACAGGGAACACATACAGGGCACACTTATGAGCACTGGGGCCCTGGCTGGCAGGGTCCCAGTGACACATACACTAAAACAACATATATACAGTGAAATATGGGGGTAACATGCCAGGCAAGATGGTACTTTCCTACAATCAGCAAAGCATATTGGTCATCAGCAAAGTCCATTAAGAAACATCATCAAAGGAAAAGTGCAGAACACGGACTGCACAAGGAATCGGGGCACAATCCGAAAGGGACAAAGTGAAGTTAAACACAAACTCAGACTGCGAAGGACTGACTAAACTTGTGAAATGCATTCCCTAATATGAATCGACTCTTAGTTTCTGATTCGTCAGTTCGATTGGTCCATATTATGCAACAGGGGCACTGTCTAGTGAAATCTTAAAACGCCCATCACATTTGAAACATAGCGAACTCTCTCATGCTGGAGATGCAGATATCTCCGGCTTCCATGTTTGAGTCCAGTCTCGAACTAACAATTTTTACACACGTTAGTAACATCTCAAAATCTTCCCATGGGTACACAATGGATTTTAACAGTTCTCATTTGAAAGTCTTTCAATTGATACAAACAAATCTTGTCAATAGGCTTAACTTGTTGCAGTATCAATGAGATCTAGGAACAACTTGCATGCACTGAAAAATAGAACCCTGTGAGAACACAGAAGATTACCTAAGGGAAGAATACACGTTAGGAAAGAGCAGAAACTCATCGCTTGATTGCAAATACAAGCTTTTCAGACCTAGTTATGCTAACGCAAGAAACATGGATGGATTAATTTTGCAGTTAATGAAGACATGCATCATTTTCAAACTTACAATTTCAACATTAATAATAATCAGCAAGAGAATAAATACATTTCAATCAATATGCAGTTTTGTTAAGGCGTGACATTAAGTATAACTGTGAAGTGCATATATTGTATATGCACGCATCTATTTAAACTCATAAATCACACTTTAAACATTAAAATATACAATTAATTTCAATAATAACATTTAATCTAAAAACGAAATTATACTTGAGCATTATTTAAATCATGTTAGCACATTATCTAAACGGTTAAGCACAATCTATGGTAGACACAAAGTCCACCACTTTTGAAATACACAAATGGAAATTTAAAATACGTGTAAGTGCAGCTTTTATCTACGTTTAGGCTTTAAGCTAAATTTCGACTAATACGGATTTCTGAGTTACTAAAAGCTTTCCAGTTTGCTGTATTTCAAAGATAGATTGTTCCATTCCACAGTTTCAGGCAGTGCTTAATTTGTAAATTAAGAGGTGCTGGTGCTCAAAGCCCTTCTCTTAAACATGAGGCTGCTTTAATGAAATCTGCCAGCACTGAATACTGAGGCAGCGTAATCCTGAAGCCATCTCGGGCCTCTTCAATCCATTTACGGCCACCCCTGCCCCTTCAGCTCATCCTGCAACTTTCTACTTTCTCCCTTTATGACCCTTTTTAGTTTTTCCTTCTTCCGTCTTTCACATATGTGTCTTTTGCTGGCAGCAAATGCTTGAGGCATACGAATAAGCCCCGGCCCTCACAAATAAATGCCGGTGCACAGCACCGGAATCAACAAGCACAAATTAAGCACTGGTTTCGGGACAAAATTACAATAACTCAGTTAGTGAGAATAGTGTATCCGAGCTGTTTTGTGCAGAAAAGAAGGGGGCTTCATTGTGCAGTGTGTAATGGCTGACACAACATGATCAGGATAGGATCAAGACTGGTCACTGGGCAGGCAGGTGTAAACTTTATCCTCATAAATATAGAAAGTTTGCAAATGATCAGTTGTGCCACTTCGGGTGCACAGTATTCCTGAAAGAAGTTCAAAAGGAGTGCTAGGAGAGGCTGATCCAGTTAATGTGGAAATGCATGTGCCGCACATAATATGTCCACAAAGATACTGCCACTTCCATTTTCATACACCAGTCAGGAAGCAGCATAACAAGATGAACAGCATGGGACAAAATATTCTGGCTGCCAGGAGTAATCCTGGCTCGAAAATGGATGAGGGCGGTTATGTTATCACATTCAGAACTGAAATGCCCAGGTGCGTGTGCTTCATTGCACTGCCCTTCTTCCTTGAAGAGGCCCTCTCCGTTTGTGGGCTGACGGCCACATATTCAGCATGAAGATACGTTTATGTTCTGCTTGTGTTGCACCAAAAACTTCAGTAAGGTGTTGTTGGTGTTGATAAAGCTTTTGTTCCGGAGGCTCAGTGCGGTTAGCTTCTTCATGCTGACCGTCTATTCCCCCCATGAAGAGCCAAACAGGCGTGCAGTGAAGAGGGCCGACAAGACCCGGGAGGAATCAGGGAGCTGGGATGGCTCCGGCTACAGGAGGATCGGCGGCATCTTCATGACATCAGTATCGAGTAATGGCTCACACAGGAGCACTTCGGGTGAAAGGCACAGGCTCTCCTTGGGTAGCAGGAGCAGGAACGCTTTTCATGCAGGAATGATTTGGGATGCGGGTGTAGGAGTGCTTCAGAACGCACGGATGGTGTACCTCGGTGCTGCAGTCCACTTGCAGTGTCAAGAGTGTATCCAGACAGCAGCCCCCGACACTTCACAGCAGTGTTCGTGATCCGCTGTTTCTGGTTTTGGTCTTGACACCAGGAGACTCATGGCGGACCTTTATATGGACCAGCGGGCTGTAGATTTCTGCAAGCCTCCGTCGGACTGGTAGGCAGTGCATCTTGGATCTGATAATGGAAGCTATTGTGACAATGAATGAGTTGTTTGCAGTTTTTTAAAGTCGTATCAACTTTCAGCTTCAAATCGAGTAAAGCTGGAGATACTTGATGAGCAATAGGAAGTGCCAAAGGCGGACCCATTAGAATTTCGTATTCTCAGTATGATGGTTCGGGGTGGCAAAAATTGACCAGATGGTCAAAAGAAGAAAATCGGACAACTTGAGCCCATTCCCACTGCAAATATTTTATTTTTCTGAGTGTCATATAACCTCTTTACTTTTCCTGAAGATCCGGGTGGTATGCACATGGACTACAGAAGACATTACATGAGTGTAGTATCCTGCGTGTCAGGTTATCCAATGGTGTAATGGCCTGAACAATGCATGGCATTTTCTGTGCCTAAACGATGCATGTGCTGAACTACACATGTGCGTTGTTAAAGCACAGACAAATCCATGCGGTGTTCAGGAGCGGACGCAGTGAGGTAAGTGGGGCTGGGATTGGGGTGGGGGATTTGGGTATTTTTTTAAAGTATTAGGGTAGGGGTCGGTGTATTTCTATTTTGTTTTTTAAGGAGTGGGGATCGGGGTTTGGGTATTTTTTTAAGGGATTATGGTGGGTGTGGGGGGGTCAGGGTGGTTTACTTGGGGGAAGGTTTTTAGGGCTCAGGGCGGGTGGGGGGTCGGTGTCATTTAGTTTTTGTGGGCGGGGTCAGGGTAGATTTCTTTTAGGGCTCAGGGTGGGTGGGGGGTTGGGATAGTTGCATTTAATGGGGCATGGGTGGAGGTCAGGGTAGGTTTTTCTTTAGGGTTTCTAATGAAGGGAGTGGGGGGTTAGCATAGTATTTTTTTTAGGGCTCAGGGCTGGTGGGGAGGTCGGAGTAGGGCGGGTGGGGGTTGTATGATAGAACCACCATGCCGTTTGCACGCATACCTTTTACTAGGCATGCTTACGCTTGCGTGGTAAAGGCATGTGTGGAAACTACGCAGTTGAGGTGCTGCTTTCGTATGTTCTGTCGACCTCACCAGTGCCATTCTCCTTGGCAGCCCAGTAGAAAAGACGCAGCCCTGTGTAAGAAAAACAGGTAAATAAGCACCTGTGGTTGAAGGCTGCACCTTACACCGTGGACTATTTCCTCAATATCCCCGAGGCTTTATAACTGACAATTTTTCAAGTTGGCCTTTGTAATCAAGCTGAAGAAACTTGTTGCAGATTATATAAAAATTTGCCAAGCGATTAACCACTAAGGCAACTTGCACTGGCAGTCTTTTCAGATGGATATTTGCCAATGAAAAACGTGTTTCATGCTTTCAAATTCCATGCAGGAAGGCATTGTGGGAGGTTCCATGACAATGAAAGCTGAGCGTGTACTGTGCTGACTGGAGCAATGGAGATGCAGCTGTGTGGCGTTTCAACAAGGGGGTTTTAAATTCCAAGCTCAGTTTTGTTACATCGTCACAGTATACAGCTAGGTGATACTGCCACCTGCAGGTACCGTTTCAGTCAGATCCTGTAGGTTTAATTTCCCACAATAATTTGGCTTATTTTACTTGTTATTTTGATGTCTCGCAGTTGACTTGGTTTAAATTAGCAACAAGGCGTATGCGCGGTCTAGTGCCGGCCTGACGTCATAGTTGCAGCACGCGCAATCCATCTTCATAATTTTCCCCTCGGTGTATCTGCGGTGAGCCATGCGCTCTGCTATATGACGCTCTGTGACTATGCGCCCACCTCGAATTTTTGTCACCCGACCCACGGCCTGACAGGCAGCCTCACTGCATTCACCTGGGAACTCTCTACAGCTGTAAGTGACAGCTTTGTTCTCCCCTCAATTATCTATCTCCCGATCTGCGCCTCATTCAATAATTTACAAAATATACAGAGTTAATTAAAGTTGGTATTTATTTTTATTATTACGAATGCCATTTCCATCTGCTGATGTTTGCTGGACGTTTCTGAAGAGGTTCAACATGTTATCTCTCAGCCCTGTCTGAAGACAATATTTTGATGTTATTTGCCATGTGATTGTTTTAACGCCTTCGCTGCCGGGCCTTTTCCCCCTCAGGTGCCAGGCCCTTTTTTGGCTATTTGGGGCAGGACGCGCTTAGGCCCTCATTACTTTTTGTCAACATAAGCTACCCACTCCAAATTTGCGTCCTTTTTTTCCAACATCCTAGGAATTCTAAAGGTACCCAGACTTTGTAGGTTCCCCTGAGGGAGACCAAGAAATTAGTCAAAATACAGAGAATTTTTTTTTTTTTTTTTTTTTAAATTGGAAAAAAGGGCTGCAGAAGAAGGCTTGTGTTTTTCCCCCTGAAATTGGCATCAACAAAGGGTTTGCAGTGCTAAAATCACCAGCTTCCCAGCTTTCAGGAACAGGCAGATTTGAATCAGAAAACCCAATTTTCAACACAATTTTGGCATTTTACTGGAACATACCCCATTTTTACGATTTTTTGTGCTTTCAGCCTCCTTCCAGTCAGTGACAGAAATGGGTGTGAAACCAATGCTGGATCCCAAAAACCTAAGCATTTCTAAAACGTAGACAAAATTCTGACTTCAGCAATGGGTAATTTGTGTAGATCCTACAAGGGTTTTCTGCAGAAAATAACAACTTGAATAAAACAATATTGAAATTGAGGTGAAAAAAACCAGCCATTTTTCTCTACATTTTACTCTTTAACTTTTTCCTGCAATGTCAG
This sequence comes from Pleurodeles waltl, assembly GCF_031143425.1. Lineage (NCBI taxonomy): Eukaryota > Metazoa > Chordata > Amphibia > Caudata > Salamandridae > Pleurodeles > Pleurodeles waltl. The sequence continues at coordinate 375,392,354 of NC_090448.1, read as the reverse complement.
GTTTTTTAAAGCAATATACCGTTACGTCTACTGGACTCTTCTGGTTGCGAGGACTTATAGGGCTTGTAGGTTCATCAAGAACCCCAGGTACCCAAAGCCAATAAATGAGCTGCACCTTGCAGTGGGTTTTCATTCTCTACCAGGTATACAGTAATTCATTTGCTGAAATATAAAGAGTCAAAAATAGGTATCAAGAAAACCTTTTTAATTCCAAAATGAGCACAAGATAAGGTGTTGAGGAGCAGTGGTTATTTGCACATCTCTGAATTCTAGAGTGGCCATTCTAGCTTGTGAATTACAGGGCATTTATAAAATAGACGTCTATTTTACACACTGTCTTATATTTGGAAGGAAAACATTTAGAGAAAGACAAAGGGCAATAATACTTGTTTTGGTATTCTATGTTCCCCCAAGTCTCCCGATGAAAATGGTACCTCACTTGTGTGGGTAGACCTAGTGCCCGTGACAGGAAATGCTCCAAAACACAAAGTGGACACATTACATTTTCTCAAAGAAAACAGAGGAGTTTTTTACAAAGTGTCTACCTGTGGATTTTGGCCTCTAGCTCAGCCGCCACCTAGGGAAACCTACCAAACCTGTGCATTTTTGACAACTAGAGACCTAGGGGAATCCAAGATGGGGTGTCTTGTGGGGCTCTCACCAGGTTCTGTTACCCAGAATCCTATGCAAACCTCAAAATGTGGCTTAAAAACACATTTTCCTCACATTTCGGTGACAGAAAGTTCTGGAATCTGAGAGGATCCACAAATTTCCTTCCACCCAGCGTTCCCCCAAGTCTCCCGATAAAAAAGTGGTACCTCACTTGTGTGGGTGGGCCAAATATTTGTGACAGGGAAGAGCCAAAAACACTTAGAAATTGAGGGGGAACCAAAGTGGGTCCAAAAGGGCAGTTTGAAAAAAAGAAATTTAGGCTGACAAGGGCAGCAGAAAGTTTATCGGTAAAGATGAGACAATGCTGAGTGGTAGGAATTTTGTGGATTCCTGCAGATTTCAGAAGGTTCCATCACAAAAATGTGGGAAAAATTTGTGCTTTCCAGCAAAGTTGAAGGTTTGCAGGGCATTTTGGGTAAAGAAATGGTGTGGGGTGCATGTGAAGCACACCACCCTGGAATCAACTAGATGTATAGTTTTCAGATGTGTCTAGGTCTTGTGGATTTTTCTACATGGTAGCTTCCCAAAGTAAAAAGAAAAAAAGTGCAGCCCTCACCATTGCAAGTGGGACGATTTTGAGAGTTACCTAGTTCTCATGGCCCAAATGTAAAACAAAAACCAGAAATAATCAAATGCCCTCTTGCTTGCCACGGGATAAGATGTTTTAGTGCGTGGGGAAGAGCTGAATAACTGTTAGCCCCTTCAGTTCGGGTGGGGGCATAACCAGGCCCATACTGGTTGGTAGCCACCACCCCACTATTTTCTTTTATTGTTTTTATTCCCTGGCATCTAGTAGACTTTCTGTCCCCCCGGGGTGTGGATCGAGGGTAATTGCCCAATACGCCCACTGGTGGGCAGAACAACTTTGGCCCCATTTATTTGGGGTGGGGGCAGGTGGGCCTTCCAAAAATAGGCCAGTCTGCCCCCAAGGGGGACAGTTATGGCCAACAGTAATGTGCCCCCATGGGAAGCGACCCTTGCCCAAGGGCTTGCCCCCCCCAAAAAAAACACACACATATACACACACCAATCCATCGTGTCTAGAGGTTTCTGCTCCCATTGGCCCGACAAAATTGGCCGATCTGCCCCCAGGGGGGGCAGAAATGGCCTAATAATAACTCCCCCCCCTGGGAGTGACCCCTTCACACTTGCCCAAGGGGTCGCTCCCCAAACATAAAAAAATAAAAATAAACAATTTTTTTTTTATCCCTGGTGTCTAGTGGTTTTCTGCCCCCACTGGGGGCAGATCGGCCTAATAATTTTAGGCCAATCTGCCCCCGGGGGGCAGAAATGGCCTAAAAATCATTTGCCCCCCTGGGGTGCAGCCTTTGCCGAAGGGGCTGCCCCCCTTATGTGCAAGTACAAAAAAAAATAAAAAATTCCCGGTGTCTAGTGGTTTCTGCCCCCACTGGGGGCAGATCGCAGGGCCGATCTGCCCTCGGGGTGGGGGGGCAGAAATGGCCTTCTAATAATTTGCCCCCCGGGAGCAACCCTTGCCCAAGGGGTCGCTCCCTAAACATAAAAAAATTAAAATAAACACATTTTTTTTTTATCCCTGGTGTCTAGTGGTTTTCTGCCCCCCTGGGGGCAGATCGGCCTAATAATTTTAGGCCGATCTGCCCACGGTGGGCAGAAATGGCCTAAAAGTCATTTGCCTCCCTGGGGAGTGGCCCTTGCCTAAGGGGACACTCCCTTTATGCGCAAGAACAAAATAAAAATCCCTGGTGTCTAGTGGTTTCTGCCCCCCCGGGGGCAGATCTCAAGGCCGATCTGCTCCCGGGGGGGCAGAAATGGCCTAATAATAATTCATCCCCCCCGGGGGCGACCCAAAAAAAAACAGTAAATAAAATGGTCCCTGGTGTCTAGTGGATTTCTGCTCCCCCCCCCCCCGGGGGCAGAAATGACCTAGAAATAATTTGCCCCCCAAGGAGCGGCCCTTGCCCAAGGGGCCGCGCCCCTTATTTCACATTCAAACCAAAAAAAAAAAATCCCTGGTGTCTAGTGGCATTTCTGCTGCCCCATCGCATCACGATGGGGCAGCAGAACTGCTCAGAGAGACATGAAAGGAGAGGAAAAGCCTTTCCTCTCCTTTCATGCCTCTCTACCCCTTCCACGTGATCGGAGGAGAAATGCTTTTGCATTTCTCCTTCGATCGGGCGCTGGAAGCTCCAGCGCCGGAGGGAAAGCCTCTGATGAGGTCAGCGCGTGAAAGCGCGCTGACGTCATCAGACACCACAGGGGTCACAGGGGGGCAGGGTGGAAGAGGAAGCGATTCCCCTTCCATCTCTGCCCAGGGGAGGGGGGTGTTCGGCCATCGGGGGGAGCGCTAGCGCTCCCACCGGGGCCCTATAGCCAGACGAGGTGGTCTCGTCCTCGGCACCGGAGGACGAGACCACCTCGTCCGGGGCACCCAAGGGGTTAACAATCCAAAGTCCAAAAGAGCTTCAAAGTTAAGCCTATCTGTGCCTGTTCGCACCTGGACTGCACCCAGCGCCATGACCGCTGGTCCTCCCTCCCCCCGAAGATACACCATCTACGCGCACTACACCCTGAACCCCGCAACAAACACTCCCACCGTGCCAACCCACGCTCCACGTTAGGACCTTTCACCTGCACCTACTGCCACTCCAACTGTCACAGCATACACACCAGCCCACCGACCAGTTCCACCACACACACCACAGACACCACGTGAACAAAAACACCAACTTGTATACGCCCTTCTCAATACATGCTCACTTTGCAAGCATTTCACTGAATTATGGAACCTCATCACCACCCTTGCATCTGACATTGTCTTCCTCCGAAATTCCGAAACTTGCGATTTAAAAGCACCTGCTGAAAAGTTCCTTGTGCGTCCCGCCTTCAGGAAACAATTAAAATGTCAAGATACCTCTTGTGATTAATGTTCCTGCGAGGGAGCGAGATGGGAGTTCTGCCCAGGGCAGCTTTTATTCAACATAAAGTAGCATAATATGCCTGCTGCCAAAAAACAGAACTATGGGGCACAGTAAAGAACAGTGGTGCTGTACTATTCTTGCACCCCTTAGCGCCCCCCCTAACGCCACCATGTGTGCGTCATATTTAAAATACGACGCACCATGGTGGTACTAGTGGATTTCTGCTCCCCCCCCCCCGGGGGCAGAAATGACCTAGAAATAATTTGCCCCCCAAGGAGCGGCCCTTGCCCAAGGGGCCGCGCCCCTTATTTCACATTCAAACAAACAAACAAAAAATCTCTGGTGTCTAGTGGCATTTCTGCTGCCCCATCGCATCGCGATGGGGCAGCAGAACTGCTCAGAGAGACATGAAAGGAGAGGAAAAGCCTTTCCTCTCCTTTCATGCCTCTCTACCCCCTCCACGTGATCGGAGGAGAAATGCTTTATTCAAAAAACAGTCACGGACATGGTGGTCTGCTGTCTCCAGCAGGCCACCATCCCTGTGAGTGCCTGGACTCGCTATGGGGTCGCAAACTGCGACCCACCTCATTAATATTCATGAGGTGGGTCTTTGCGACCCTATATCGAGTCACAGAAGGTGTCTGAGACACCTTTCTGCATGCACGTTTGCAAGTTGCAATTTGTCAGTCGATATGACTCGCAAATTGCAAGTTGCAAATGTAAACTTACCTACATCTGGCCCCAGATGCCTTTACAGGGGATGAGTGTATGAGGTGATTCTTCCTCAGTGACAGGGAAGGGCTCGGGTTATGCTGAACTCCGTTTCAGATGATTCTCCCTCAGTGGTAGGAAACGCCATTGATAAAACACAAGATGTTCTTTTGTGGGATGATTGTGTGGGGTGAAAGATTCCCATTGCTAAAACACAAGATGCCCTTTCCTGGGCTGAGTGTGTGGATAGAGAGATATCTATTACAGGTGAACATTGTATGAATATTGAAAGATTCGTGATTTTATGCTTTGTTGTTTCCTTGGCTGTGTGAATGGTTGTATCAGTTTTTGTTAGTGTGTTGTGGTACTTCTGTGTTGCCGCAGCCCGGGTTCTGGCAGTGCGGGACTCGTGAATAGCAGGGAAGGAGAGAGGAGACCCTGTGGGTTACTGGGACCAGCCGGGGCTAAGGCAGGAAGGCCACTGACCTCACTTTTCCAGCGCCTGGGAGCACATAGAAATTGCAGCGCAGGACAAGTGGATAGCAGACAGCGATGTAGGAGACCCTGTGGATTACTGGTGCCAGCTGGGGTTGCAATAGGAAGGATGCTGACATCACCTTTCGAACCTCTGGAGTTCCCGCAGCCTGGGTTCCATCTGTGCCCAACCACAGTCGGACGAGGCCTCCCTCTTGGCCTGTTGTTTCATCCCTTGGAGGGTTGGGTTTTTTGGAAGATCTGCGCTTAACAAGGTACTGTGAGTCTCTAAGTGAGGGCATTTCTAGTACCCTATAGTGCCTTTAGTGCCCAATTGTGTGAAATTGCTTCCTAGCACTTTATTGCGTGCTCGGAGCCTTTTTTCACGGAGGGCAAACATGGGTAAACCTAAAACAACACTGATTGCATACTCTTTCAATACTACATTGGATGTTTTTTCACAGAGAACAGTGGGAGTATTTATAAAAGAGATTGAACTTGCAGAGAGAAGGTTGTCTCTATCCTCGCCCCCGGTGCGTGACACAGTTATAGATATGATAAAGGAGCTAGGGGGTCATGAGGAAGATTCACGGCAGGCAACACAGGTAGTCATACAAACAGTCCCGCTCTCACCCATTGTTGCTTGTGGTGACCCTCTCAAAGATCTCCCAAGTTACCCTCAACCATTGACTCAAAGAAAGAGTGAGGATGTGACTCCTGTAGCTAATAGTGGGAAACGAAAAAGAGCTGAGATTGTTACAAGATCAAAGAAACAAAAGCTCGTCCATCATAAAAGTGTGTACAGCTCTACCCAGGAGGTGAGTTCTGGGGATTCCCAGCCGGCTGGAGGGAGGGTGTCTTTTACACAGGAGGAGATTTATTTTAATATAGGAAAACTAATTAATGACTCTGAAACCGGTACTGACTCATTTGGGGAAGACTGGAGATCAGCTTGAGCACTTGTTAACAGCTACTAATAAGGGTCAACCATTGAAGCAAACTCAGGCGGGCGGTCTGAATTCACACTGTGTTCAGGTCCAAACAGATGCCGAATATGATTGAGGGCTGTTGTCAAATGATCATGTAGAGTCAGCACACGTGCATCCCATTCAACATAGCTATAGCATCCCTGTGACTACCATCAATCCAGGAGATGGGGCCAAAAAAGGCCCTGCCTCAGAGTGTGCAGCACAACCCACTGAATGGGACTGAGACCTTCCTGAACCATCCGCAATCCATTCCAACCTAAAAGGGCCTTTGATCGTCTACACTTCCCTCCTGAGAGCCCCCTATAAACTCTAGTACTAGTTGCAGTCCAGTCCCTGGCAGATGCAGTACATGAGGATTGCCGTATTCTGATGAACAAAGATGTGTTGTGGTCCACAAAGAATGCTGACTGCCATCCAGCAGTAATTAACAAACTCATTATGGTCCGTAGAATCAGTTGGGTCAGACCCACATTAAAATCTATTGAAGGGGATTGTGTTGTACTAAATTTTAAAGCTTCTGAGTGTGTTTATTTTCTATTATCACGCTTGAGTCTTGTAAACACAAGCCGCTGCAAAATAAAGGCATGACTGTTAGGCTTCTTTTATCCCCGCCATTGGGTGAATCTCATAAAGCAATGCAGGGTAGGACTCATAAGCCCTGTAGGCCATTACAAATGCCAGTATCTCCAGTATTATGTGCCCATCCCAACCGTTTTGAGGCTATATCATGTCTTTCAGACAACAACTGACGCCCAGCACCGCCAGTGACCCAGGAAACGACGATCCTTGTCAATTTAATGGAGAGTTTTCCTAATTATCCCAATTCCCCCTAAGTATCTTGTAATGTGTCTTTAGATTTAAACCCTGACACAAACAATGTAGACTGTGACCATAGTTTGCAGTTTTTATCTTGGAACGTTGCAGGACCCCGGGATAAACTCCTTTATGAAGACTGGATAAATGACAGTGTTAAATGTTGACAGAAAACCTGGGCGATAAACCCCGTTGATTTAAATGGAGATATATCTTATTATTCAGCTGCAATACCGTCGCCGGCTGGGAGAGGGAAGGGAGGTCTGGCCATTTTTGTATCTTGTGCAATAGGAAAACTGAAGGTTAAGGTTGTTGCATCCACTTCTTATTTTCATATTTCATATTTGCAATAGGCTGTTAAATATGATTCTAATTAATTTTTATTATAATCATTTTGTTTCACAATCTGCAGAGATAGTTGAGAAATTTGAGAAGATGCTCTCGGTAATTTGTAATAAACAAGAGAAAGCCCGCTCCTCTATTATGTGGCAGGCGACTTCGACATCACGAAATGCTGGTATAGTGGTGAGCAAAGCTGTGGGTTCACTGATGCACAGGGGGTTATTAGTGGGCATTTTTCACATTCTGCTTATGGTGAAGCCATAAATAAACGAATTATGTCTTATAATCTAGTTGACGCATCTGATATACATGTCCAGAATGTTATAAATCCCCCTACCTATATAGGCAGAAGTAGGGGTAGTACAATAGACTTTGTCCTTTTAACTTCTGAACTAGCATGCAGTCTGGGTTATTTTGAAGTGCACCCTTTACCCTTTAGTGACCACAATCTCATTCATATTTGTTAGACCAGTAACCATTGTTGTGATCCAGCTGAGGTAATCAACCTGCCCATTAGATACACAGCACATAGAGGGGTTCACTTAAAGTGGAATAATATTAATCTGGAATTTTTTTTTAATAGAAAAATTACTTCCACGGCTGATTATATCTTTTGCTGTCTGGAATAAGTTGGCCATTCCATCCTAATTTTGAATTCTAAGGATGTGCTAGTAGGTCGAAGCAATGATACTGGGCCATCAACAACTGTGGTAAGTGAGGATTGGCTAGTTGATCTTATTGACCATGCATCAATTGTCAAAGCGATTCAATGTGCAGCCAATTTTAGGGCTCCCGGCCCTGATGCGGTCCCAATAGATCTTTTCAAATATAATATAGATTTTTGGGCCCCATTGCTGACCAATGTCCTGAGGGCAACAGTGAAGGGAAATCTTATGGACTCATGGAGAGAGGCTATTATAGTCCCAATATTTAACAAGCATTTACAATGCAACGGGTCTCACGTTTGCTCATGTTAGAGCTGATCGCGTTGAAACTCTTAACCCGACTTTTCACCTATCAGGCAAAAGTGCATTTATGTGCATAACCTGAAAAAAGTGAAATCAAGTATGTAAAGCGCTCGACTTCGCGCTGGTAAATTAGAGAAAAAAAAGTCCACGAACCCGATGGAAAACAGCGAGCCTCGCATGTTTTCTGTACTCGGTCGCTGCGCTCGAGGAGGGCTAGCCACCGGAAAAGGCATGACGTATGCGTGCCTTCGACTAATGAAAGCAAGCGGATTTTATTAGGGAAGCCAACAAACCAATAAAAAACACTGACGTGATGTTGACAGGGCTCCTAGCCCTTTTCTAAATACAAAAGAGTCTCGCTGCGATACGCATGCGCGAGCGCATGCAACGCAAGCTCGACCCTAAAAAGGGTGATTGGAATTTGCCCTCTTGTTCCCACACGATTTCTTTGTTAGATTGCACCGCAAAGATTCTTGGATGGGTAATTTTGGACAAATTAGAGTCCTGGGCTGAGTCATCCTCTTTTTGTCCCCACTACAATATGGTTTTAGACCCTGTTTGGGGACAATGGAGCAGGCTTTCAACTTGACCCTTATTTGGGGAAAGTATGTCAAAGCCAGGAAAGGTGCCCTACATATGCCCTTCATGGACCTCTCCTGTGCTTTCAACTTAGTGGATCGGGAAATATTATGGGGCTTAATGGGCCAAGAGGGAATTGATCATACATTGTTGGATCTAATGCAGTGCCTCCATGTAGATACAATCACAAAGGTGCATTACACATTGTCTGGGGAATGCACAAGACCAATTGGGGTTTCCAGAGGTGTGAGACAGGGCTGCATTTTAGCCTTTTTTTTTGTTTTTATTATACATTAACTCTTTAGGTTCTCTTCTACAGCCATACAGTAAAGACATCCCCAGAGTTGGTGTGCAAGCTTTCTTTCTCTCTTTCTTTCTTTCTTCCTTCCTTTCTTTCTTTCTTTCTTTTTTCTCTAAGGTAAGAGGCTGGCAGTTTTCTTCTACCCCCGCCAGCATGCATCTAGGGGCAATGTGGCAGCCCACTGCAGCTGTTGGCCGACTTCACTATTAGTTACAGCTTGCTGCTATTTCACAAGGTGTATATGCACACACAAATTAGGTCCCGTCAGTGCCAGGGAGTACTTTGGCCGTGTGTGTTGTTTTGAGACCAAAACAACATTTTTGGCTTTAGCTAATGCTTGTTTTAAGATTGAGGAGTGCCTGGCAGCTCCCCAAACAATCAAGTTTTGCAAAAAACATGACAAAATAAAAAACAAAAATTGCCAAAAGGCTTGCAGCCACCACAAGACCTATTGGTTTTGCCAATGCTTGTTCAAATTGCACATTTTAACTTTTTTGTTATAAGACAATGCAGCATTGTGCCTACAATTGAAAACTTTTTGGCCATATACCTGAACTATGTTTCAAACCTAAGCCGAATTAGTATATTTCGATAATGTAATATTGAAAGACTTTTCTCAAATTGTTTTTTCATTTTGACCTCTGTAATTAGCCGATTGTTAATTACGGTTGTCGCCTTTTCTTGAAATTTCTTCAGGAGAGATATTCTAAACCGCTTTGTAAACTACATCTAATGAATTCATATCTAGCTGTGACCGATATCACCTGCCAAATGGCTTTAAAACGTGCCCTTTGTCTCATGTTTTCTTAAAAACAATTCGTTGGAAGGGAGAGCTTTCAGGTCAACTTCTAATGCCACCATTACAAGTCGTGGGGAAAGGAATTTATGTTCGGTGACATACAGTAATTCCATCAAAAGGAACCCGGTGTTCCCGCACCTGGCTTTCATGCGTTAGCGACCACCTGACCCGATTTTACCAGCTGCAAAAGCTAGGAGAATGAGGCGATAAATTCACTTGAGGCTTTGGCTGCAAGAGTAGCCAAACTTTTGTATCCTATCGTTGCCAAAGCACTCCCCACCCCCGCCCCCCAGCCTCCAAAGGAGGGAATGCCATGCTCTCCCCTGCAAAGACACATTTTCACCATTCCACATTATCCACTAAACTGTCCACTCTACAACCCCTCCAAGATTCAGCACCCCCACCCCCCTCCTCATCCCAACCCCCGGCTCACACTTCCCACCACCTCGGCGCAGGTGGTAAATAAACGTGAGCAGTAAACCCCACAGAACAGTGAAATCCGAGTCCGCAAAATTATTCCTCATTCCATGGTTTAACTGGTAATCCCACATATTAGCAAGGCGCCACTGCAGGGTATAAAGTATTTACAGGTGCGTAGTCTGCACCCTGCATTTATCACGTAATTCATAATTAGGGCCTGCATGTCTATAAATCCTGCTGTTTTAAGACCTGTGTTTCTGATACCGCGTGCTTTAAATTGTAGTATTTGCCACAGCATACCCTGTCAATTCGCTGGTTAAAATGACTAAAATCCACCCACAGCTACCCGCTCCAATGTGCTGCGGAGTACTCTAATGATTCTGCAGCATTCATAGGTGTGAACTTCCAGCTCTTGTAAAGCTGCTTGTCAACCCAACCACTTTCCGTCACAGCCCAACCAGTTGTGAATTCCTGGCGACGCCCCATGCCTGAGAACTGCCTTTTAGCCTGCAGCCCCGCAGGGAAAGAAACCTGAACTGTCATTTGACTAGCCCTACTGTGGTTTGGAAACAGGTTGTAGAGTTGTTGGGTCACCTTTTTAAAGCTTTTCGGGGTGGGACTACCTCGCACTTTTGAGACGGAGGAATAAGGCAAGCAAAGTGCTCTGCACCGACAGTGCCGGGAATCAGTCCAGCTGGAGGGGACGTCACTCATAATGCATAGCCCTTTCCAGGAATTGTGGGAAATGTATTTATAGCCGGCAGGTGCCGCCTTTGTATCCTCCTGCACACTGTCTTTATGGTGCTAAGCCTGCACCCAGGCCCTTGCTTCAGGGTCGGGAACTCGTGGATGTCCAAACACGGCTAGCGTGTATGATGCTCTTGAGCCAAGCGCTGCGCATGGAATCCTCTTTAAGTTAGCTCTCCCCACTAAAACGCCCAAAGGATTGGATTCTAGTCCAGAGAGCCGAAAGCACAGCAGGTGGCATGGAAGCTCCTATGACACAGAATCAGAGAGAGAGAGGATTAATAGTTGCAGGGCAGCTGTGCCCCAAACAACAGTCTCATACCTGGCTGAAGAATTGTCAAAACCAATAGGTCTGGCTTGTGGGAATTTCTGGCTTTGAGAATGCATTTTAGCCATGCTGTACACCATGGCCAAAAGTAAAACATTTTTTTTACAAATGGTGCAATGATGTGGTTGCAACAGCCGCAGCACTTTGTAGTCACATGCATGTGTGGTGATATATGCACTTGCATGTGTCATTATGCATGCATGCAGGTCCGGCTTTTGGGTGGTGCGAGCGGTGCGGACTCACCGGGCACTGACCTCAGGGGAGAGCTGTGTTTAGCAATAAATTCCGAAACTTGCGATTTAAAAGCACCTGCTGAAAAGTTCCTTGTGCGTCCCGCCTTCAGGAAACAATTAAAATGTCAAGATACCTCTTGTGATTAATGTTCCTTCGAGGGAGCAAGATGGGAGTTCTGCCCAGGGCACCTTTTATTCAACATAAAGTAGCATAATATGCCTGCTGCCAAAAAACAGAACTATGGGGCACAGTAAAGAACAGTGGTGCTGTACTATTCTTGCACCCCTTAGCGCCCCCCCTAACGCCACCATGTGTGCGTCATATTTAAAATACGACGCACCATGGTGGTATTTAGGGGAATAGCGTCAGAATTTTGACACTACTCCGGCGCTTTGCAGGATTACCGTCAAAAAAATTTGAACTAATCCTGCAAAGCACCCAGAGGCCCTTTGTAAATAATGGAAGCCTCCATTTAATGCCTGCTCTGAACAGGCGTTAAAAGTCAGATTTCTTTGCGCCATTTGTTTGGCCCCCCTAACCGGGGGAATGCCACCTTTGCATACATTATGCCTGTTGCAGGCATAATGTAGTGCAAACTGTTATAAAGTGGCGCGAAGCATGCACTGCGCCGCTTTGTAAATTTGGCACAGTGTTTTTGGCCTTCTAACGCCACATTAGCAAAAAAATGATGTTAATGTGGTGTTAGAATGGCGATAGAGGCTCTTAAATATGCCTATATTTTATGTAGATAGCTGAGTGGATCAGTAAAGCCAGCCTTTACAAGTGCTTTAAAACACATGAATGTATATGAAAGGGGAGCAATGGAGAGATGAGGGGCACATTTGCTGGGTGGTAGTGAGCGAAACCGAAGAGGAGTTCATGGGGTGGGGGTGCCAAAATAAACTGTTGCACAGGGCACCACCAGTCCTAAAGCCGGCCCTGCATGCATGCCTGCAAAATGATTAGGATGCCATTTTTTCATTCAACAATTGGAGATGGTTCAGGAAATAAATAAAAAAAATATGAAGACATTGCGCAAAAAGTGATTTCATGGCAGAGGCACCAGCAGCATTTTGCACGAAATAAAATATTTTAAAATAAGGTGGACTTGGGGAAAACAGAGGGGTGGATGGGTGGAAAGCAACAGGGGTGGACGAGGGATGAGCAGCACATGAGGCAGAGCAACACAGGGGCAAGGGAAGAAGCACAGAAGTGAGAAAGCAACACAGCACACGGAGTAGGAAGTGAGTTTGGCAGATGGCAGTGCTTTATTTGTAAATAAAAATGTGCCAGTGCCCAAAGCCTTCCTCTTAAACACACGGCTGCTGCAATTAAATGCGGGAACACAGAACATGGAGGTAGATTAATCCTGTAGCCATCTCGGGCCTCTCAACCCAAATAATGCCACCCCCTGCCCCTTCAGTTCACTCTAGCAGCTTTCTACTTTCTCCCTTTATGACCCTTTTTCGTCTTTCTCTTCCTCCGTCTTTCCCATATGTGTCTTTTGCTCGCAGCAAATGCTTGAGGCAGAAGAATAAGCCCCGGCCCTCAAAAATAAGTGCCAGTGCTCCGCATCGGAAACAACAAGCACAAATTAAGCACTGGCAGATGGAGAAGGATGGAACACGAGAGAGGATGCAAAACGAGACAGTAACATGGGATGCAGGCAGAGGGTATTTGGCAGGAAGAAGCACACAAGGGAAAGAACTGGAAAACACACGTACTCTTGTTTCTCTTAAACAAAAAAAGTAGTTCCCAAAAAGTGAATATTGGAACGATAGAAACCAGCCAATCAGAGAGGAGGCAAAGAGGCTATGCTCTACGGGAGGGACAAACATAAAATGGACAAACCACGCCATTGAACAAGTAGCAAGCAAATGGAAGTGACAATAAAGTCAACCAATGGCAATAATGCTGTAAGCTGCTGTAATTTCCTGCAGTCCAAAACAAGTCTTTTACAACCAGGCAGCTTGTGATGTCTGGTAGGCTTGACCTAAAAAGGTGATAAAGACTGAGCATGGAGGGAAGCAGCTCATTCTTTGTTCCGGACGTCCTTCCATCTCACCCGTGCAATATATATAGTTGCACCCAAACTAAGCATGTAAACGTATTTGTCAAAACCTCCACTAGCCACGCTTTAACCTAACCACCTCAAAGTCCCTAGTCTGATTTAATTTTGGACACTCAAAGAGTGCCATTAACTTAAGCCAACTATAGAACATTCAATTGCATATGGAGAAAAAACATTAGACCAGCACAGTGCAAAAACGATAAATCTGCAAACTGCACATTAACAGAATAATCATGAGAGAAGATAAATTTGAAATGCTGCTCCTCTGATGTGTCCTTTGAGTCTTGTACCACAAAGGACGTTTTCAAAATTGTCTCCAAATTCAAGAACCTAGCTGATTGCTCAAACGAAGTTGCTTTTTTGCAAATTATGTCATGATCTGGCCTCTCCTATTTTTGGAAAACCAAAAAGCCACCCCTGTGACTAAGCACAAGAATGCCACAAAATAACATGATATCTCAATCACATCTATAACTTTAATGAACGACAGGATCTGCAGTCCATCCATGCACCTCACAACCTTCAAGGATATCCTATTGATTTAATCTATAGTACAAGCACCAATTTTAATTATCAGCTCATTTTCTATTTACAATATGTCAAACAACATCAAATGCACTTTCATTAAACACTGCCTAAAACTAGGCTTGGCTGCAATCAACCCAGCCAACTTCATGCTAATAGCAAATGAAAGCTTGTTGATCAAAGTGATAGTAAAGGCACCCTACATTCTGCTGCTGAAATGTCTTCAAAACAACACCAACCTATCAGACGTACATGTCAGTTTGTGCACTTACACAGAGACATCTCTTCTGTGGATGAGCTCAGAAAACAGGCTGACTCAAATTAGGTAGGCACACTGATCCAACTAAACGTCTCGTCTATGCTTAATACAGTCTATTACCCAACATTTCTGACCAGACTCCGGAACGTAGGTATTCACAACAAAACATTAGGTTGGATTGTCTCCTTCCTACGCAGCCAGAACGACATCAACCCCTACTGCTATACACCCCGCCTTAAAGCATGCACATCATTGTTCCAAGCACCACCTTCCTTTCCAACATTTGACATCCTTCAGTCTGTCTTGCTTTATTTGGCCTCTATTGGTTCATTTATGCAGATGGCACAGAGAATATCGTCAAGTTCCAGAACCTCAAGGAAAACATGACCTCCAAACTGCTTGGTCACCTAAGAAGTTTAGATGAGTGGTATCCATCATAAATTCAACCAATAAGAAAAAGTGAAAGCGTCAGCTGTGTGCAATGGCCATGAACACTGAAGACCTCTGCATGGCCTGTAGAAAACGTGCATATGAATGTGCTAAATATCTTCAAATGAACTCTGCCTGGCCTAGGACTGTACTTTCTCACTTGGGTCACGCAAATGGAATACATCAAACAATGCTGAAATCCCTGCTAAGCAGATTTCAGTGGTTGCATAACACTGTGGCCAATGACACCTGTTACACCTTGAACGAGAGGTCCTCAAACTCTAGTGCTGGAGACGAGGCTGAAATGAATTTAGGTGAGAGACCAGGCTCTGGCTAAAAGCAGCATTTATTATCCCATTGGGAATAGAAAAACATTATGCCTAAAACAGCGCTGCGTTTTTAGTGGAAGAAAACAGTGACAGTGAGCCACTCTCCAGTGGTCATCAGTACTGTCTTTTTGACTCATGTCAGGGCATGAAGTAAGTGTCAATATGTAGGAGATGTTGTAGGGGGCTCGATAACATTTCAGTTGCCCACTTCTGCACCCATTTCTGCTAAAGCATCACACTGTGGATACGTCTTGCACCTCTATGGAGTCCAGCTGCCACTAGCATGATGACAATCAACTTCTTGAATGCAGTTTAAAAGGGATAACTGAACATAACTGCAACGTTTGAATTGTTCAGTATGTTTAGAGCTTCCACTTTATAGAATAATTATGAGGAACATATGTTTGTCATTCTGGGGGTCCAAATGATTTTTATTTTACAAGAGGGCAGGGAAATAAAAAAGATGAAGACCACTACCGTAAACCCTGAGATCACATTATGCATTACTCATGACGCTGCACTGGCTCCCAATCGGTCTCTGTGGATTGTACTCAAAGCACTGTGCATAACGCACTGAGCACTACAAGGAATCAGACTGAGATTTATCCACCAAAAATTCCAGATCCACTGCCCTAGATGTAGCCTCCATCTAAACACACTTTTACAAATTAAACAGAACTCAACTCAAAGGGTGTTATTGCCCAAACAAGCAAAGTTCAGAACTGCCCTCATCATTCAAAAAAGAAGCTGCAAATTCACCTCACTTTCAAATTGCCATAAACTACGAGTCTTCAATTGTTCACTGATACAGAAGCCACATAAACAGATCCCACTTTAACTGATGACTACTGAACTCCGGCAGGACAGGTTAGCATCTTAAATGTCTAATCTATCAGGTTTAGTCAAAATGTGTTTTGGATCTCTGAAGCTTGGTACTGTCCTAAGTCTGCTGTCATTAGATACCATTAGATTATAACTATCTCAGCAACTTCCATAGGTATGGGGTTCTGTTCGTCAGTATAGTGGATGGGACCCTTATATGTTTTGTGACTTGCTTCCTAGAGGGCCTGGTGGTTAAAGTAGGTATTGTTTTCCCTGGCTGTTCTGAGTTGGGTATTCCCACTCCTTAACAGCCATTCGACAGTCTGGTGTAATAATATCATGGTTAGTATATAAGTCATTATGACTTGGCTTAGACAAATCACAGAGAGGTCTTGGATCTCGTACCATCCCCCTAGTGGTACACACAACACAAAAAGATTTCCTCCGGGTGTGCATCCTGCAACTGACTGCTTTACAAAGGATTGCAGACGTTTTCAAGGATTTGCACAGTCTGAACATTTATAAAAACATAACTTTAGTGTCTGGTACTGAAACTTTAACCTAAAACCGAAAACTTTCATCACATTAAGGGGGTCATTCCGACCCCGGCGGGCGGCGGAAGCCGCCAGAAGACCGTACCGCGGTCAAATGACCGCGGCGGTCATTCTGACTTTCCCGCTGGGCCGGCGGGCGACCGCCAGAAGGCCGCCCGCCGGCCCAGCGGGAAAACCCCTTCAACAATGAAGCCGGCTCCGAATGGAGCCGGCGGAGTTGAAGGGGTGCGACGGGTGCAGTGGCACCCGTCGCGATTTTCAGTGTCTGCAAAGCAGACACTGAAAATCTTTATGGGGCCCTGTTAGGGGGCCCCTGCACTGCCCATGCCAGTGGCATGGGCAGTGCAGGGTCCCCCAGGGGCCCCACGACACCCGTTCCCGCCATCCTGTTCCTGGCAGTAAGAACCGCCAGGAACAGGATGGCGGGAAGGGGGTCGGAAGCAGCGCCGCCATAGAGGATTCCTATGGCCAGGGGAAAACCGGCGAGAAACCGACGGTTTCCCTTTTCTGACCGCGGCTTTACCGCCGCGGTCAGAATTGGCCAGGAAGCACCGCCAGCCTGTTGACGGTGCTTCCGCGGTCGTTGACCCTGGCGGTCGATGACCGCCAGGGTCAGAATGACCCCCTAAGTCCTGTCCTTACTACACACACAAGCCACTTTTTCAAATTGGCCTACGAGGCCCCCTGTCGTACATTTTCGAATTCAGGGGCGTAACTTGGTCAGTAATCTTGGTGGGTTTATGCTTCAGACTTCCCAACAAATCATGCTGGCATATAATGTTAAAATACAGTATATGGCTAGCAGGCCACATGAGGGAGCTAAAGGGAGACTAGAAAGGGAGACGAATTACGATTGGTAGGGGTTGTAAGTGAGAGAAAACACAGTATTTCGAAAAATAACCAACATTTTTTAAGTCATTCAAAGCAGCGAGGGGAAGAACGTGTGTGCGTTTTGTCTGTGTTCATGTAAGAATTTCTTTTGAAATGCATCACATACCTCTCACCATACCCAGCTGAAAGCACCTGTGCCCAACTATTCATCAGAAAATATATTTATTAGGTGGGTGTAACACCCCAAATACCCTCCTGAAGCTACGCCCCTGGCGAATGTTACAGATGGCCCCTCAATTTTAGTTTGACATATATGATTGGAAAATAAAATATCTGGACAAATCAGTTTTCAGCTGAAATCCACATTTTTTCTCTGTAACTTGAAACTTGCCATAACTTGTCCCTTTGACTTTCCTCTCATTATTGGAGAGTGCAGTAGGCGGGGAGGCAGAATGGCACCTCCCAGGTCAGCCTGAATTTGTTTTAGCCTGCACACACAATACCATAAACAGGTTATACAGGTTGACTTGAATCAGGTTCAGCGAAACCTCCCTGCTTTGAATGCCAGAACCCATGGACACGTGTTCTGGCCTTCTGGGAGTGTCAGGCTGCCTGTGTCCAGGGACAGAAGGCTATTGCTGTTCCCAAATGGCATGAAGGGCTAGAGGAAAGCCAAGGTAAAGCCAGAAACCAAAGGGGGCTTCTTGGCTGTGCAATGGAAAAACTGGGATGAGTAATGGACGAAGTGGTCTGTCTTTGACATGACCTTTATTAACCCTTAGTAAATCGTAAATGAACCACCATGCAGCGTGATGTGCCCCTTCAGTTTTCAAAAAAGAAAGCTGATAACATTTGGTTCAGTGCTGGATCTTTTATGGCAAGACCGGAGGCTCATGCTTTCTATTGTCCTGCTTTACTAAATAGCAGCCGTCAAGAAGTGAATAAAACTACATATCCCATTAGGCCAAGGAACAACAGGCCAATAGGAAAGAAAAAAACAACAGTAACACGGTGCACCAATCAGGAATGAGGGTCACCTAATATACCTAACTTGACTGCAAGCAGCCCTCTTTTCTTGCTGCTCTCAGTCAAGATAAGTATGTTTTGTCTCTGGTTACGCAATACTGTGTCATTTGGGATTGTTATCATTTTGGTTGCATTGTTTTGTCATTACATGGTACCTTTTCCTTCCCTGTAGCATTGTTCTCTTAATTTTCAGTTAAGTATGCGCTCCAGCAGGCTGCTCTTCTGGTCCCACCTACTTGGTCGCACCTGCCATTCTGTGGCACAGTGCGACATTGAAAATACCTTTGCCTCAATGCCACGCTCCCCTTTCCTCTGGGAGGCAGCCTTTCTAGCCTGTATCTTTGTTGTTATTAACCCCATATGTACCACACATTGTCACCCGTTTACTCCGTTCCTTTCACAATGGAATTAGGAAAACCCTAATTTTTGGAAAAGAATAATGATAATGAAGAGGATTTAAAAAATAACTTAAATTACTTTATTCAATCCTCTGCAGCCCAAGCTGTTTTAGCTTCCATAAATAAAGTGGCAAAAACATTTGAAAATACTGTTCTAAGGTGAATGTCCCTGTCCAATTAGGCCTTATCTGCGGGTAAAAGCTTAAAGTGCAAGGCCACGGTGACACTATCATCAACTCGGTCTCAACATATGAGCATATCTAAGAATAACACTGTGCTATTAGATGGTGGAGCTTCATCACATGGGTTTGAGGACGAAGTTCCTCCAAAGCCTCCTTCTAAGGAGGGGAATATTTCTGCCACTACATGCAAAAATAAGTCCACACATTTAGAGAAATGTTTGCAAAAGATTGTTATTTACAATATCCAGGATACAGATGATGACATGGGTGTAATGACCCTGATGGGGGGATAACTGTTATTTTTGGTCTGGCTCAAGCGAAGAAACAAAAACTAACCCCCTCTACTCAAGATCCCTGTAATTCTAAAATGCTATTAGATGCCAAAGGTCAACCCATGTTTGATCCCAAATTTATTCACCACCCCAACTCCATGGAGTGGCTGCCAGCAGACCGTGTGGGGGAATATACTGTTGCCAAATTCCGTTTACCCCCTAGAGAAGCAAACAAGCAAAACTCAAGCCTGAAAGCTCCAGACATTCTTTTCCTTTTCAGATGACCTGTCCTCCAACCATAGAGCCCAATATTTTAACCCTTTTCTCGAAATTCAGCAAAGATCCTCTCAAAGGAGCTGATAAAGCCTGGCCAGGATAAAATACTGGACATAATTGATCTACTATCATGTATTTTTGTTATGACTGAAACAGACAGTTTAGATAATGCTTCCATTGACGCTGAAGAGTTATCTATGTGGACACAAAGAACATAGGGGGTCATTCTGACACCGACCACGGGAGCACCGCCAACAGGCTGGCGGTGCTCCCACGAGCATTCTGACCGCGGCGGTTCAGCCGCGGTCAGAAGCGGAAAGTCGGCGGTCTCCCGCCGACTTTCCGCTGCTCGGGGAATCCTACATGCCGGCGGAGCACGCTCCGCCGCCATGAGGATTCAGACACCCCCTACCGCCATCCTGTTCATGGCGGGAAACCCGCCATGAACAGGATGGCGGTAGGGGGTGCCGCGGGGCCCCTGGGGGCCCCTGCAGTGCCCATGCCAATGGCATGGGCACTGCAGGGGCCCCCGTAAGAGGGCCCCAAAAAGTATTTCAGTGTCTGCTTTGCAGACACTGAAATACGCGACGGGAGCAACTGCACCCGTCGCACCCCTGCAACTACGCCGGCTCAATTCTGAGCCGGCGTCCTCGTTGCAGGGGCAGTTCCTCTGGGCCGGCGGGCGCTCTTTTGGAGAGCGCCCGCCGGCCCAGAGGAAATGTGTGAATGGCCGCCGCGGTCTTTTGACCGCGGTGCGGTCATTTGGCGGCGGGACTATGGCGGACGGCCTCCGCCGTCCGCCATAGTCAGAATCAGGCCCATACTGTCTTATGGAAAATGCCAATTCTGCAACTACCCAAAGAAGATGCAAGGGTTTGTTACTGAAACTAGATTGCAAGTTGATAAATCTCACAATGATGGACCCTGGCATTAAGGCCTATTAATTACTAGCCGGCAATTCCTTTATTAAGGAGCTAAGCAAATATGTAACCACATTTGCCTCCTTAGGTAAGGCACAACAATCCCTTAAAACAATATTTTCCAACCATATTTTAGCAATGGCCGGTAAAGGAAGGAGTCGCTTTACCAGCCGTCCCCTGAGAAATCAAGGGATTGGTGTAGGAGGCTGGCCTGGCTTATAGTGGGTACCTTGTGGTACTTACACCTTGTGCCAGGTCCAGTTATCCCTTATGAGTAGATTAGTAGTGTTCTAGCAGATTAGGCTGATAGAGGTAGCTATAGCAGAGCAGCTTAGCCTGAACTAGGAGACATGCAAAGATCCTACTATACCACTTATATCATATAGCACTATATCACAAGAAAACACAATACTCAGAGTTACTAAAACTAAAGGTGCTTTATTTTAGTGACAATATGCCAAAAGTATCTCAGAGGATATACTCCCTTAGGAGGTAAGTAATATACACAAAATATACACACAAACCAAAATCAGGTACGTAAAACACGTAGGAAAGTAGTGCAAACACTGTAGTACACAATAGAATGCAATAGGAGAAAATAGGCCTAGGGGCAACACAAACTATATACTCCAAAAGTGGAATGCGAACCACGAATGGACCCCAGGCCTAGTGTAGTGTGTAGAGGGTCGCTGGGAGTGTAAGAAAACACTAAGGGTGTCCAAAGTACCCCACCCCAAGACCCTGAAAAGTAGGAGTAAAGTTACCCTACTACCCCAGAAAGACAGTGAAGTCGAGATAGGGGATTCTGCAAAGACAACAACTAACTGCAAAGCACTGAAGATGGATTCCTGGACCTGAGGACCTGAAAAGGAAGGGGACCAAGTCCAAGAGTCATGCAAGTGTCCAGGGGGGGCAGGAGTCCACTAAACCCTGGATGAAGGTGCAAAAGGTCTGCCTCCGGGTGGAAGAAGCCAAAGATTCTGCAACAACGGAACGTGCCAGGAACTTTTCCTTTGGTCAGAAGATGTCGCACGGTGTGCTGGAAGATGCAGAGTTGTTTCCACGCAGAAAGACCACAAACAAGCCTTGCTAGCTGCAAGAGTTGTGATTGAAGATTTTGGGTGCTGCCAGGGCCCAGGAAGGACCAGGAGGTCGCCCCTTGGAGGAGGAGACAGAGGGGGCGCTCAGCAATAGAGAGAGCCCATGCAAAAGCAGGCAGCACCAGCAGAAGCACCTGAACAGGCATTCAGAAGATCTGAGCACATCGGTCGTCTCAGCACAAAAAAAGAGGGTCACACGAAGTCGGAGGTCAACTCAGCAAGTTGGGCAATGCAGGACGGAGTGCTGGGGACCTGGGCTGTGCTGTGCACGAAGGAAGTCTTGCAAAAGTGCACAGAAGCTCTAGCAGCTGCAGTTCACGCAGTACACAGGATTACTGTCTGGCGTGGGGAGGCAAGGACTTACCCCCACCAAATTTGGACAGAAGGACCACTGGACTGTCGGGGTCACTTGGATCCAGCTCCTGTGTTCCAGGGACCACGCTCGTCAAGATGAGAAGGGACCCAGAGGACCGGTGATGCAGAAGTTTGGTGCCTGCGTTAGCAGGGGGAAGATTCCGTCGACCCACTGGAGATTTCTTCTTGGCTTCCAGTTCAGGGTGAAGGCAGACAGCCCTCAGAGCATGCACCACCAGGAAACAGTCAAGAAATCCGGCAGGATTAGGTGCTACAATGTTGCTCGTAGTCTTCTTGCTACTTTGTTGCAGTTTTGCAGGCGTCCTGGAGCAGTCAGCGGTCGATCCTTGGCAGAAGTCAAAGAGGGAAGTGCAGAGGAACTCTGGTGAGCTCTTGCATTCGTTATCTGACGAGAAACCCACAGGAGAGACCCTAAATAGCCCTCAGAGGAGGATTGGCTATGTAACCAGGTAAAAGCCTATCAGGAGGGGTCTCTGATGTCACCTGCTGGCACTGGCCACTCAGAGGTCTCCATTGTGCCCTCACACTTCTGCATTCAAGATGGCAGAGGTCTGGAACACACTGGAGGAGCTCTGGGCACCACCCCTGGAGTGGTGATGGACAGGGGAGTGGTCACTTCCCTTTCCTTTGTCCAGTTTCGTGCCAGAGCAGGGCCTGGGGGCTCGATGAACCGGTGTAGACTGGTTTATGCAAGGAGGGCACCATCTGTGCCCTTCAAAGCATTTCCAGAGGCCAGGAGAGGCTACTCCTCTCAGGCCCTTAACACCTATCTCCAAAGGGAGAGGGTGTAACACCCTCTCTCAGAGGAAATCCTTTGTTCTGCCTTCCTGGGACCGGGCTGCCCAGGCCCCAGGGGGGCAGAAACCTGTCTGAGGGTTGGCAGCAGCGGTAGCTGCAGAGAAAACCCTAGAGAGCTAGTTTGGCAGTACCCGGGATCCATGCTGGAGCCCCGGGGATGCATGGAATTGTCCCCCCAATACCAGAATGGTATTGGGGTGGCAATTCCATGATCCTGGACATGTTACATGGCCATGTTCGGAGTTACCATTGTGAAGCTACAAATAGGTATTGACCTATATGTAGTTCACACGTGTAATGGTGTCCCTGCACTCACAAAGTTTGGGAAATTTGCCCTGAACAATGTGGGGGCACCTTGGCTAGTGCCAGGGTGCCCTCACACTAAGTAACTTTGCACCTAGCCTTCACTAAGTGAGGGTTAGACATATAGGTGACTTATAAGTTACTTAAGTGCAGTGTGAAATGGCTGTGAAATAACGTGGACGTTATTTCACTCAGGCTGCAGTGGCAGTCCTGTGTAAGAATTGTCTGAGCTCCGTATGGGTGGCAAAAGAAATGCTGCAGCCCATAGGGATCTCCTGGAACCCCAATCCCTGGGTACCTAGGTACCATATACTAGGGAATTATATGGGTGGCCCAGTGTGCCAATCAGAATTGGTAAAATTAGTCACTAGCCTGCAGTGACAATTTTAAAAGCAGAGAGAGCATAAACACTGAGGTTCTGGTTAGCAGAGCCTCAGTGGTACAGTTAGGCACCACACAGGGAACACATATAGGCCACAAACTTATGAGCACTGGGGTCATGGCTAGCAGGATCCCAGTGACACATATCAAACACACTGACAACCTAGGGTTTTCACTATGAGCACTGGGCCCTGGTTAGCAGGATCCCAGTGAGACAGTAAAAACACCCTGACATATACTCACAAACAGGCCAAAAGTGGGGGTAACAAGGCTAGAAAGAGGCTACCTTCCTACAATTGGCTCCTACAATTCAAATCCTCAAGAATTTTGGCTGCAGTTCTATCTTCAAAGATTAAGAGGTGACCATGGACGCAGCCAAAGAAATCTGCGGACATGATACCTAGCAAGTAAGTTTTCCTTCTGGGCCACTTACTGCAGAAACTTGATTAAGTTTCTTCCTAAACAAATGGCAGTCTATCACTTCCTACCCATGGTTATTAACCACAGTTCAGGGTTATTCCATAGAACTTAATGAAACTCCTTTTCAAACTTGTTTCCCTCCTTCTCTATAATTCTCAACCGAAATGTCAACTTTCATTTCTGAAGAAATCCTCACTATCTTACACAAACAAAGCCATACAGCTCTTTTACCCTCATCATACAGGTTTCTTAGGCTCACTTTTCCTAGTTCAAAAGAAAAACAAGAAAATGAGACCAGTTATAAACCTCAAACACTTCAGCCAGCTTGTTGTGTATAGCCATTTAAAAATGGAGACCATTTGATATCTCGGAGTTGCTTTATTACAAAATGATTGAATGGTACGTTTGGATCTGCCGGATGCATATCTCATCATCCCCATTCACCAAGATCACAGAAACTTTCTTTAAACTCAATGGCAGGGCAAAACCTATAAGTTCTCCTCTCTTCCTATTGGACTTTTTTCCACACTATGGTGCTTTACCAAACTAATGAAACCAGTTGTTGCCCATCTCAAGTCTCAGGGTATCAGATTGAATATTTATCTAGATGATTTCCTTCTAATGTGTCAAAATCTTCAAACTCTTCACATCCAAATTCACATCACCTGCTCTCTTTTCTCGGATATTGGTTTCCTCATAAACAAAGAGAAATTGATCTTAATCCCAGCCCATCACATGGAATTCCTAGGCTTCCTTATAAACTCAACAGATGCAACTCTCCATCTACCTCAATCCAAAGTAAAAGCAATAAAATTTGAAATTTCCCACACATTATGGCTTTCTACCATCTCCCTCAGGTCTTTTGCAAGGATTGTCAGTCTGCCTTCCTCATAGATTCAGGCCATTTTCCAGGGTCCGCCTCATTATCGAGCTCTCCAGAGACTCAAAATTCACCACCTATGCAGAGGACATTCCCCTAGACCATGAATCCCAACTAGAGCTTCAATGGGGGGCTAAACCATCTAGGTGCCTGTGTTTGGCAGGACTATCTTCACTTTGCCCCCAGATCTTCCATTAGAATCTGATGCAAGCCTAACTGGCTGGGGCCCTCAGTGTGGTCAAATATTGACTAGTACATGGTCTCCACAGTCATCAGTGCACATCAACTGTTTAGAGATGCTAACAGGCTCCTTTGAGATGAAAAGCTTCACAAAAGACAGAGTTCAAGGTTCCATCTTTCTTCAGATGGACAATCTTTCAGCAGTGAAATACATAAACCACCTCGGCGGGACAAGGTCAAAACCTTTAGTGGAACTAGCAAAAAGCTTCTGGGAGTTTTGTCTTCTTCACAAACTCTCTGTTTGCACAGAATATTTACCAGCTGATCTCAACACCTTAGAAGACTGACACTCTTGCTATCTTCATGATTACAGCAATTGGAAACTCCATCTCTCAGTTTGCAAGGTGCTATATCACAAATGGGACCTTTTTAGATGGACCTTTTTGTGTCGTGTCCAAAATTCTCATCTTCCTGAGATCTTCAGCTGGCATCCAGATCCTTTAGCATTAGCAACACATACTTTTCTTCAGGATTGGTCCCAGTAAACTAATTACGCCTTCCCCCCTCTCCTCACGATCAACAGAGTCCTATCCCAAGTCCATCATCGGAAAACCATCCTAGTACTAGTTATCCCCTTCTGGCAATCATAGGTATGGTACCCCCTCAGAGCTTGCAGTAGATTTTCCCATTCTCCTACCCTCCTTTCTTGACCTCCTCCTAATTCGGAGGGCCACGCTGACAATCTACTTCTGAACAACACCCTTTCTCTTTCAGCCTGGAAGGTAGTGGGTCTGCCCAACCTTATCCAGGCATTTTGACAGAGGCTTCAGAATATATCAGCAAATCCTGGGCCCCAGGCACTACCAAAGCTTACAAATCAGCCTAGTCTGTTTGGTCAAGCTGGTGTGTGGGAAAATCTATTGAACCCTTTTCAGTGAATATCACCTCTATAGCAAACTTGTCGGCATCTCAAGCTAGCACAGGTAAAGCGTACTGTATGGTAAATCTTTACCATTCTGCAATCTCCATAAATCATCTACTCTCAATGGAAAACCTGTTGGAGAACATCAAATCATGTCATCTATTAAAGGGAGTATCATTTTGTAATCCTCCTATTCCAAAGTACCATGAATTATGGTACGTCAATGTTTTTTTACAACTATTTCTTCCTTGGCCTGACAATGTTTTCCCTCTCTCTCAAAATGCTTTCATCCAAATTGACAATGTTATTGTGTTTAATTCCTACCAAACGCCTATCTGATGTAAAAGCACTATGGGGGTCATTCTGACCCTGGCGGCCGGTGGCCGCCAGGGCCACCGACCACGGGAGCACTGCCAACAGGCTGGCGGTGCTCCCACGAGCATTCTGACCGCGGCGGTTCAGCCTCGGTCAGAAGCGGAAAGTCGGCGGTCTCCTGCCGACTTTCCGCTGCTCGGGGGAATCCTCCATGGCGGCGGAGCGCGCTCCGCCGCCATGGGGATTCAGACACCCCCTACCGCCATCCTGTTCATGGCGGGAAACCCGCCATGAACAGGATGGCGGTAGGGGGTGCTGCGGGGCCCCTGGGGGCCCCTGCAGTGCCCATGCCAATGGCATGGGCACTGCAGGGGCCCCTGTAAGAAGGCCCCAAAAAGAATTTCAGTGTCTGCCTAGCAGACACTGAAATTCGCGACGGGCGCTACTGAAGCCGTCGCACTCCAGCAACTCCGCCGGCTCCATTCGGAGCCGGCTTCATCGTTGCTGGGTCTTTCCCGCTGTGCTGGCGGGCGGCCTTTTGGCGGTCGCCCGCCAGCACAGCGGGAAAGCCAGAATGGCCGCCGCGGTCTTGTGACCGCGGTGCGGTCATTTGGCGGTAACCGCATGGCGGGCGGCGACCGCCGCCCGCCGCGGTTAAAATCAGGCCCTATATGTTTCAGCTCATCACTTCATTCCCACAGGTTTTCTCTTCAACATCAGAAAACGTACACAACTAACTTAACTTAGGTTATATGTGGGAAATTGTCTCAAAACATACGAACAAATAAACAATCCATCTCAGAATGTCCTCTGAAACCCAATTACTCTTTTCCTTCAGAAAACCTCATAGACTCATTTCCTCCCCCACTCTTGCCCACTGGGTTAAATGGATTATGGCCCAGATGTCAGAAAATGCAATTTTGCATTTCTTTAATAACGACTTCATAGAAATCACTATTTAAGAATTGCAAAGAAAAATGTACTCAGATACCGATTTCCTGGAAATTGCTATTAAGAAATCCCACTGCTTTTGAGTCAATGGGCCGGTTTGCATTTCCTAAATAGCAATTTCTTATTAGAAAATCTCTATTTAGGAAATGCAAAAGCGAGAATGGTAATGAGTAAAAGGCCCCCCTTTGTGCACCCCAAAAATAGGGGTGTAGGAAAGTCACTCTTTTTGGCATGGTTACCCCCACTTTTTGCCTGTTTATCAGTGTGTTTAGTCTGTTTCACCGGGATCCAGCTAAACAGGACCCCCAGTGATTGTGCTCTCTCCTCTAAATGCGGTTGCCTTGGTACCTATTACACCCCACAATTGGCATACTGGTGTACCTTTGTAAGTCCCTAGGATATGGTACTTAGGTACCCAGAGCATTGGTACACCAGGGGTTGACCATGGGCTGCAGCATGTATTATGCCACCCACTGGAGCCCATGCAAAATGTGTCTGCAGGCCTGCCACTGCAGCCTGCATGAAAAGGTGCACGTACCCTTTCACTGCTGGTCACTGCACCAGGTCACTGAAAAAGGGCAGGGTGCAGGTCCTTTTGTGTGAGGGCACCCTGCATGAGCAGAGGTCCCCCTACAAACACCAATTCTAATGCACTGGACTTCGTAAGTTCAGGAAACCACTTTACCTGTGAACTGGTCACAGGTCTAACTGTGGTCCATCAAAAATAAAGGGATGGGGAGGAATAATGGTCCAGTGTATACCCTCCCTCTGAACTATGCTGCAACAATAGAATACACTGTTCCAAAAAAGAAGAAAGTGACAAGAGAAAGAACAGAAGGAAGTCCTAACTGTGGTCCAGCCACATAATGCTAACTCAGAACATAGGCATGTTTGGTATCAAACATGTCAAAATTATACCCAATGGTAATGCCAGTATTGGTGGCATGATTCCATGCACCCTGGGGCTCCTTAGAGGTCTCCACATTACTGCTCCTACCAGTCTTTCAAGGTTTGCAGGCAGCCCGCGCTTCTGCAGCCCCTCAGACAAGTTTCTGCCCTCCAGCTGCTTGATCAGCTCAAGCAGGGGAAGGCAGAACAAAGGATTTCTTGTGGGAGAGGAAAGCAACACCCTCTCCCTTGGAAATAGGTGGTACGTGGCTGGGGAGTTTAGCCTCCCCACGCCACCGGTTTGCTTTGAAGTGCACATTTGGTGCCCTCCTTGCATTATCTGGTTTGCACCAGTCCAGGGGCCCCCAGTCTCTGCTCTGGCACAAAAGCACACAAAGGAAAGGGGAGTGACCACTCCCCTGTCCATCACCACCCCAGGGGTGGTGCCCAGAGCTCTTCTAAATGGCCATGTGATTCTGCCATCTTGGAAACAAGACGTGCAGAGGCCCCTGGGAGCATCTGGTTGGTCAGGACAGGGGACTGACAACAGTGACCCCCTCCGATAGGTAGTCACCCTGCAGAGTGACCAAGCCCCCTGTTAGGGCTATTTAGGGACTCCCTTGCCGGTGGGTCCCCAGATTCTGCATGCAAGACTCCACCTGGACTCCTCTGCAATGACCTTTTTCACTTCTAGCCACCGGAACCCCTGCTGGACTTCACAGGAACCAAACAAGCCTGCATCTCCCAAAACAACCTCACCTTGCAACATTGTTTCACCAGCTCCTTCCAGCATTTGCAACATTTCTACGGCTGTGCATCCCTTAGGGTCAGTGAGACTTCAGCTGCACCAAAGAAGCAAGAAGGAATCTCTCTCCTGCAACCGGAGGCACCTAGGTCAGCGACGACTGGCTGCTGGGATCTTCTGCCGCCTGACTCCAGGAAGAATCTTCGACACAGGTGGTGGGTCTGAGTAGTTCCCTTGGTCCTCTCTACCTGCTGTCCAACTTGGGAGACCTTGCATCTCCTTGCACCACAGTACCCCTGTGCACTGCAACTCTTGCAACAACCAAGGCTTGTTGACTCTTGCTGCAAGGGATTGTCAGGCTCCAAGTAGCCACAGCCTTTAGCGTTTCGTCCTTGCAACTCTCTCATCTGCTGCTCCAGCGACGTGGGACTCCTCTCCAGGTGTGCTGACTGGGCCTCATTGCAATGTACTGTGCCTGCTGCCAGTGGATTGCCTGTGGGGGCTGTAACTGTTTCTGCTGACTCTCCCAACTGCTGAGGGTCAGCCCATACTCACCTCCAAGGGCCAAGTCCTCTGGACCTTGCCCGTCCTCTTCTTTCCCATAAATCTCCTTTTGACCAACTTGCATTTGGCAAGGCTTGTTGGTGGTCCTCCTGACCATTGACCGTCTGCAACACGGCGACCGTCGTAGGACATTGTCTGCATGAATCCAAGGACACCTCTGCAGCTCCGGAGCTCCACAGCTGTACTTTTTCTTCCCCCGTCGACCCGGATCTTCATCCACAGAAGGGTGGGTATGGGCTCATGCCCCATCTGGACACTCCTTTGTGGACTGAACTCTGTCCCCTTCTTTTATAGGTCCTTTTTTCCCAGAATCCACTGTTGGGTTGCAATCCTCCTCTGTCCATGTCCCCTTGCTAATCTTTGGGAAGACCAGGTACTTACCTCTGCTCACCTAGTTGCTGGGGGTCACTTAGGCACTCATCTCTTGGGTTCCCGAGTTCTCCCAACTCCCCTCTAACTACTCTATATCCTTGGGTGGGGACTTCACTTTGCATTCCACTATTTTGGTATATTGTCTGCCCCCTATCTAATAGGTCCTAACTCATTTTCACCACTCATTTTTGCCAGTGCTTGTTGTTCCTATATGCTAATTCCTAATAATTACTGTGTACATATAGGCCCTCATTACAACCCTGGCGGTCGGTGTTAAAGCGGTGGTAAAACCGCCAACAGGCCAGCGGTAAAAAAAAGGGAATCACGACCATGGCGGAAACCACCAACACAGACAGCCACTTTAACACTCCGACCGCCACGGCAGAAGAAACAAACACCGCGGCAGTAACCGCCAACAGACAGGCGGAAGACAATGTACCGCCCACTGTATTACAAGGCACCATTCCGCCAGCTTTTCCGGGGCAGTACCAACGTCATCAAAAGCACGGCAGAAACAGTACACAGAAGGGAAACTACTCACCTCTCGACACCCAACGAGGAACCAGGACGCCATGGAGCCCGAGTTACAGGTGCTACCAATGTTGGTTTACCTCCTCTTCTACCAGGAACATCAAAGGCGGCGGCGACGACCACGGTGAGTACTGCACCTAGTACACAGGGGAGGGGGGGAGGAAAAAGAGAGTGACACACACACGCAACACACAACACCCCCACCCCCACCTACACCCCCAACACCATACACACAAATACATGCAGCAACATTACATATACACCCCGTAACCCTCTGGAAGAACGCAAGGACAAAATGAAATGAGTTTAACGAGTGTAATCATCGAAAATACAGATAGGGAAACAGGTCTGTAACAGATCATTATATACAAATATGTACAGCAACTACACAAGTCCGGATAGTGTTCCATCCATTGTCCGTGGACCAGAGGTCCCAAAATGCATGGGCTAAGCCCACACATGATACCTGCCTCAAAACGGAGAGAACACTGCAGGGGCATCAGGTCGAAAAAAACACAGGCAACTCAGGGGGAAGCGGAGGGGGGCACCTCAGCCGGATGATGGGCGATGCCACTGCTCCACGAGGGGGCTCCATGCCCACTGTTTGCTCCTGGGGAGTGCAAAGCCACAGTCTCACAAGTCTCTCAAGTGGGTGGGTTGCCCACTGATTGGTACTGGGGAGTGCAAGGACACAGTCTCACAAGTCTCTCAAGTGGGTGGTTTGCCCACTTCTTGCTCCTGGGGAGTGCAAGGCCACAGTCTCTGAAGTGGGTGGTTTGCCCACTGCTTGGTCCTGGGGAGTGCAAAGCCACAGTCTCTCAAGTGGGTGGTTTGCCCACTGCTTGCTCCTGTGGAGTGCAAGGCCACAGTCTCTCCAGTGGATGTATCTCTCCACTGGTTCTGGAGGGGGCTTAGTGCCCAGAGTGCTTCATCCTGCCAAGGAATGGGTGAGTGGGTGCTGTTCTCCACTGGTTCTGGAGGGGGCTTAGTGCCCAGAGTGCTTCATTCTGCCAAGGACTGGGGTAGTGGATGCTGTTCTCCACTGGTTCTGAAGGGGGCTTAGTGCCCAGGATGGGTAGTGGATGCTGTTCTCCACTGGTTCTGGAGGGGGCTTAGTGCCCAGAGTGCTTCATCCTGCCAAGGACTGGGTGAGTGGATGATGTTCGCCACTGGCTCTGAAGGGGGCTTAGTGCCCAGAGTGCTTCATCCTGCCAAGGACTGGGTGAGTGGATGTATCTCTCCACTGGTTCTGGAGGGGGCTTAGTGCCCAGAGTGCTTCATCCTACCAAGGACTGGGATAGTGGATGCTGTTCTCCACTGGTTCTGGAGGGGGGTTAGTGCCCAGAGTGCTTCATCCTGCCAAGGACTAGGGTAGTGGATGCTGTTCTCCACTGGTTCTGGAGGGGGCTTAGTGCCCAGAGTGCTTCATCCTGCCAAGGACTGGGTCAGTGGATGCTGTTCTCCACTGGTTCTGGAGGGGGCTAAGTGCCCAGAGTGCTTCATCCTGCCAAGAACTGGGTGAGTGGACGTATCTCTCCACTGGTTCTGGAGGGGGCTTTGTGCCCTGAGTGCTGCACATGGTGTGTGGCAGTTCCCATTCCCGCACCTGGGTGTCAGAGCCACAAGATATCCTGGGAACAGGTAGCATGATACTCCATGGAGGCAGAGACACACTCCACCCTGTGGCGACATAGCCTGCCAACTGCTAGTACTGCCAGTGCTGGTTTTGGTGCCTCATGTACTCTGTGCAGGGTCCAGGACGTCTCATGCAGCCTCGGACGACTGAGGTCAATGTTAGCCAGGAAAAGTTTTTTAGACACACTGGGACAGGAAGATGGAGGGGGTTTGGGAGTGGAGGAAGAGGTAGTGGTTGTAGGAGGTGTACGTCTGCTGAGTTTGGGTGAGGGTGCATGGGCTGGAGACTGTTGTGAGGTGGATGGCTGTTGAGTGGGTGTGTGTCGGCGTTTGTGTACTTTGGGAGGAGGGCTCACAGACACACTGGGAGAGGACACAGGGGACGTGTCCATGGTAGTGGGGGTGGTGATTGAATGTGAGCGATGTGTGGTGATGGGCGTGCTGGTGATGGAGGTTGTGGCTGAGGATGTAGTGCATGCAGGTGTGAGCGGAGACGAGACAGGGAGGGAGGAGGAGGACGTGGAGGAGGGGGACACAGTGGAGGCAGTGGATGTTGGTGTGTCTGCATGGGGATGGTGCTTGTGTGAGTGCCTGTGGGATGTGTGGTGCTTATGTTTGCCATGTCCACTCTTGTGTGTTGATGAGTGTGCATGCTGGTCTGATGGTGTGCTTGGGATAGGCTGAGGTACAGGGGATTGGGTCTGGGTAGTGGAAGTTGGAGGGGGAGGCCGGACACAGGGACAATGGCTTCCATCAGTGCTGAGGCCAGAGCCTGAAATGCTCTCTGTTGGGCTATCACGCCAGAATGAATGCCCTCCAGGTATGCATTTGTTTGCTGCAAATGCCTCTCCACACCCTGGATGGCATTCAAAGTGGTTGATTGCCCAACAGTGAGGGATCTCAGGAGGTCAATAGCCTCCTCACTGAGGGCAGCAGGGCTGACTGGGGCAGGGCCTGAGGTGCCTGGGGTGAAGGAGATGCCCACCCTCCTGGGTGACCAGGCACGGGAAACTCGATGAGGGGCTGCTGGGAGGGCGGTGCTGGTAGGGGGGGGGGTGGCGGCTGTACCTGTTGATGCGGTGGGCACAGAGGTGCCCATCACCGCAAGGGAGCTCCCATCAGAGGAGGAGTCACTGTCGCTGGTGTCTCCTCCTGTCCCCGTCGTGGAGCTCCCCTCGCCCTCCGTCCCACTGGTGCCTTCAGACTCCGTACATTCACCCTCCAGGGCCATGTGGGTTGCAGCTCCCTCCTGCTCCCGTGCCACTGCTCCTCCGCCAGATGATGCTAATGCACACAAGGACAGGGTGACAAAACAAAAAGTGGGGGAAAGACAGAGGAGACACATGGTCAATGCCTGCAACAACACCACCGTTGGCGGATACAACACACAGGGAGTAGCCCTATGACGTGGCCATGCACTAACAGTTCAGGGGAAAATCACATGCCCATGGGGGACTGTGCCTAAACCCATTTGATGCAGACCTGGAACCCACAAGAGCCTGACTAGGTGTAGAGGGCCACTACCACTTTTGGGGTTGGACTGGCACTGAGCCTGCCTAACAATGGATCTACCCTGGCATGTTTGCCCTGGCCTAGGGGAATCCACTTCCCACACCCAGAAACCTCCTAAAGCGTGCAGAGTCAGCTGCATGAGACTGTACTCACCCCATTGTGGCTGCTGTGATGCCCTCAAGCGCCCATCCAACTCAGGATATGCCACCGCCAGGATCCGGTACATCAGGGGGGTCATGGTGCTACGGGCACCCCTTCCACGTTGGGAGGCAATCCCCAGCTGGGCCTCCGCCGTCTTCTTGCTCCAGCGGCGCAGGTCCTCCCATCTTTTGCGGCAGTGGGTGCTCCTTCTATGGTAGACCCCCAGAGTCCCTTCTTCTGGCCTAGAGGAAATGTAAAGTAAGAATGGATTTTACTCCCTCGCCCGGTTATTCTTACTCATTGACCACAACCTCCCCCTCTGGCTCACAAACATATACACTGACCATCCTCACATGCTGGCCTCTGCCCACCATTCATGTCCCATCCATCATGCTCACAGTGTACTCACCTGTTTGTCTGGTGGACCGTAGAGTTGCGTGTACTGGGGGAGGACCCCATCCACCAGTTTCTCCAACTCCTCCGCAGTGAAGGCAGGGGCCCTTTCCCCAGACACTGTAGCCATTGTCGCTTCCAGACTCAGGTCACAGCAGCACTTGTAGTGTAGGTCCTCTCCTGT
Source organism: Pleurodeles waltl (assembly GCF_031143425.1). Classification (NCBI taxonomy): domain Eukaryota; kingdom Metazoa; phylum Chordata; class Amphibia; order Caudata; family Salamandridae; genus Pleurodeles; species Pleurodeles waltl. The sequence goes on along the minus strand of NC_090448.1, from coordinate 375,358,593 downwards.
TGAAGGTCAGGTATCAAGTGAGTGAACAGATAGAAAATGGTGGTCACGTCCGCGGCGGTGCGTACCGTCACCGCCGGCGTACATCGTCATTGGCTCCTGGAACCCATAGGGCCCAATGATAACCAATGCTGAATTGCGCTGCGGTCTTCGTCTGCCTACCGCGATGCTGCACAACGCCAGTGCTGTTACCTCATTTCCCCTTGTCCTTCCTTACAGGTCAGGCAGCCATCATTTCAGGGGGCCACATGGCAGGGCAACTAACTGCGTCACAGCACTTTTGAGCAGGAACACGGACAAACAGCGCAAAACACTGATTACATCACATTTGTTCAAAACACCCTTGTGCAAGCTATGTGGTGTATGACCCTCTGCTCACCCTTCTCCTCCATAGGGCACGTCCGCTGGGACAGATGATGAGATGGCGTCATCCTCCGGTATACAGACCCCTGGTGGACCTGTCGACAATGGAAGACAGACACATTATTATCACCTACAGACTTGATCGTACCACAATCCATGAACTGTGTGCCCAATTGGAGCCAGACCTGATGTCAGCTATCCGCCATCCCACAGGAATCCCCCCTCTAGTGCAGGTCCTGTCAGTACTCCATTTCCTGGCCAGTGGGTCCTTTCAAACAACAGTGGCCATGGCATCAGGGATGTCACAGCCAATGTTCTCTAACGTGTTGTCCAGAGTGTTGTCTGCCCTGCTGAAATACATGCGCAGCTACATTATTTTCCCCCAGGTGGAGTATTTGCCCACAGTGAATGGTGACTTCTATGCCCTGGGACATATCCCCAACATCATTGGGGCAATTGATGGTACACATGTGGCATTTGCCCCCCCGCAGGAATGAACAGGTGTACAGAAACCGCAAAAGCTACCATTCTATGAATGTGCAGATGTTGTGTTTGGCAGACCAGTACATCTCCCATGTGAATGCCAAGTATCCTGGTTCTGTGCATGACGTTTACATTTTGAGGAATAGCAGCATCCCTTATGTGATGGGGCAACTCCAGAGGCACAGTGTGTGGCTAATAGGTGAGCCCAAGGTCCCAACACAGTTTATATAGGTGTCTGGGTATGGTAGAGTCCCTAAGGGTTGGTGTATGTCTCACAGTTGTCCTTCGATATTTGCAGGTGACTCTGGTTACCCTAACCTGTCATAGCTACTGACCCCAGTGAGGAATCCCAGGACAAGGGCAGAGGAACGCTACAATGAGGCACATGGGCAAACTAGGAGGATAATTGAGCGTACTTTCGGCCTCCTGAAGGCCAGGTTCCGGTGCCTCCATCTGACAGGTGGCTCCCTATACTACTCACCGAAGAAGGTGTGCCAGATAATCGTGGCATGCTGTATGTTGCACAACCTGGCTTTGCGACGCCAGGTGCCTTTGCTGCAGGAGGATGGTCCTGATGATGGTCTTGTGGCAGCTGTGGAGCCTGTGGACAGCGAAGAAGAGGAGGCAGAAGAAGAAGATATAGACAACCGAAACAACATCATCATGCAATACTTCCAGTGAGACACAGGTAAGAGACTGGCACTACTCCTCTCATATCATACTACTGTAGGACATTGCATGATTCTGCTTTTTTACCTCTGTGTATGGACCCTGACAGTTCACCTTGGCTTTCCATTTTACAGATCTGTGTACCACTGTCTGCCTCCTGCTATGTCTACTGCTGCCCAACAACTGTCTAACATTGCTGTGTGAAAATGAACATTGACATTCTTATTTTTCAGATAGGTTGCAATTACACATTTGTGAAAGTACAGACTGACTCCAGATTGATTTGTGATTCAAGGGTGTTTATTTCTGTGCTAATAATTAAAGGGGGCTGTGCAAAGGGCTGGGGTGATGGTGGAGGAATGTCCATGGTGGAGTCCCGTCTATTGGTATCACAGGTGCATTGTCCAAGGGGGCATAGGAAGTGGAGTAATGGCAGTTCAAGGTGGTCAGGGTGACAGAGTGGGACAGAAGGGTGACAATCAGGAGAGTCTTATTTCCTGATGGGGGTCTTGGCAATTTTCTCTGTCTTCTGCCTGGATCTCAGGGACCGTTTGCATGGTGGTTCTCCTTCTGCAGGGGGTGGGGTGCTGGTGGCCTGTTGGTCCTGTGGCGGGACCTCCTGTCCACTAGTGCCGGCGGAGGTGGAGGGCTGTTCATCATTCAGGCTAGTGTCAGGGGCCCGTTGGTGTGCCACTGTGTCCCTCTTGGTGTTGACCATGTCTGCCAGCACCCCTGCAATGGTGACCAGGGTGTTGTTAATGGACTTCAAGTCCTCCCTGATCCCCAGGTAGTGTTCCTCCTGCAGCCGCTGGGTCTCCTGAAACTTGGCCAGTACCGTGCCCATGGTCTTCTGGGAATGGTGGTATGCTCCCATGATGTTGGAGAGTGCCTCGTGGAGAGTGGGTTCCCTAGGCCTGTCCTCCCCCTGTTGCACAGCAGTCCTCCCAGCTTCCCTGTTATCCTGTGCCTCTGTCCCCTGAACCGTGTGCCCACTGCCACTGACCCCAGGTCCCTGATTGTCTTGGGTAGGTGGGTTTGCCTGGGTTCTCTGTAGTGGTGGACACACTGCTGATTGGCGTGTCCTGGGTACAGAGGGTTGGGCCCGCTGGGTGGGTGCTGTGGTGGTGTTTCCTGAGGAGGGCGGTTCAGTGGTTGTTTGTGACAGTGGCAGGGGAACCGACTGTCCAGAGGTCCCTGATGGGCCGGGCTGGTCATCTTGATCCAGGTGTGCAGAGCTGCTGTCGTCACTGTGGGCCTCTTCTGTGGGGGGACTGGATATGTCTGGTACCTCCTGCCCGGTGACGTTGGGTAAGGGGCCTGTTGGGGGGGGTAAATCCATAGTTATTGTATCTGTGTGTGCCATCTTGTACAATGTAAGAGGCACCCTCTACTCCTGTGCTTGGCTTATTGTCTTTGGCCTTGTGTGATTGTTAATTTTGGGGCCTGGGTGAGTATCTGTACTGGACATGCTTTGGTGATGGGGGGCCATGCATTGGTGTAACATGCAGGGCTTGGTATTGGGATGTGTGGATTGTGATAGTGGGGTATCTGTGGGGTGTTGGGGTGATGGGTGTGATGGTTGGGCTAGGAGTTTGTGATAGCATGCAGGTAGGGTGGGGGGGATATAGTAGTAAAGATTTGCCTTACCAGAGTCCAGTCCTCCTGCTACTCCTGCGAGGCCCTCAGGATGCATGATCGCCAAGACTTGCTCCTACCATGTTGTTAGTTGTGGGGGAGGAGGTGGGGGTCCACCGCCAGTCCTCTGTACTGCTACCTGGTGTCTGGATACCACAGAACGCACCTTCCCCCGTAGGTCGTTCCACCTCTTCCTGATGTCATCCCTGGTTCTTGGATGCTGTCCCACTGCATTGACCCTGTCGACAATCCTCCGCCATAGCTCCATCTTCCTTGCAATGGATGTCTGCTGCACCTGTGATCGGAATAGCTGTGGCTCTACCCGGATGACTTCCTCCACCAAGACCCTGAGCTCCTCCTCAGAAAACCTGGGGTGTCTTTGAGGTGCCATGATGTGGTGTGGGTGATGTGTGAGGTGCTGTTTGTTGTGCTGTGTGAAGTGTTGTGTTGGTGTGTGTTTTATGAGGTGCGTGGATGTTGTATAAGTGATGGTGTTGAGTGCCTGTGGATGCTGGGATTGTGTTTTCTATTCTCTCTCTCTCTGCTTCTTTCAAGAAAATCGTTGTAAGGGGTTGTGGGTAATGTGGATGTGTGTTTTATAGTGTTGTGGGTATGTGGGTGTGGTGTGTGTATGAGTATCAGGTGTGCGTATTTTGAAGTGTCCAATGTGGTTGTGTATTGTAAATGTGTGTGTATTTTGAGCGAGGCGGTGTGTACCTTCAATGGATTACCGCAGTTGAATGACCGCCGCGTTGATTCGTGGGTCGTGATAGTGTGGGTGTAGTTCTGTTGGCGTGATGGTGAGGTTTTCCTATCGCCAGTTTATCACTGACCTTTGGTGTGGCGGACTTGTGTGGGTGTATGTATTGTGGCGGATTATGAGCTGTGGGTTGTAATACCTGTAGAGGATTTCCGCCACGGTATCTTGATGGCAGTCAGCACGGCGGTAAGCGGGATTTACCGCCAGGGTTGTAATGAGGGCCATAGTGTGTACTTACCTCCAGTTCGGGGACTGCCTATAAGTAAGCTAGTTTAGTGTTACTATGATAAAGTACCTTCATTTTTGCAACACTGTGTGTTTCCTTTCAGGTGTGATAAGTTGCTGTGTGACTGCTGTGGTATTGCAATTGCTCCTCACTCCTCCTAGCTAAGTGTTGGTTGCTCACCACAGCTACCACTAGAGAGCCCTGGCTTCCTAGACACTGTCTTCATTCACTAATAGGGGTTGCTGGACCTGGTATAAAGTGCAAACACTATAGGTGTCCACCACATACCAGGCCAGCTTCCTACAAGTGGTGCACCTATAGAGCACACATATGCCTAAGGGGCATGTGTGTGGGCTATTGCAATTAAAAAAACACTTTCGGGTGCATTTTTGAAATTGTATCTGGTTACCATAGACTTCAAGTCAATGGTAAATGTATCTCCTGAATGCCCAAGTCGCAATTAGGAAATGTATGGTACATCAGAATAGGAATCGCAAATAGGAAATCCCTAGTTGCGATTTCCTATTCTGAGAATCGCAAATTGCGAATTCTGTAGGGTAGGAATTGCAATTTGCAATTCTTTCAAGGGCTTTGTACATATGAAAACCCCAGTTTGCATTTCTTAACAGCCCAAAATAGCATTTCGGACCATTGGGAAATGCAAACAGGCTTCGTACATCTGGCCCTTCCACCCTTGCTGGTATTGATACTTCCATTTTTGGAGCTCACTCTTCCAGTGGTGCTCTGGCTTCCAAAGCTTTCTGGGCGGACTCCCGTATGGAGGACATTCTGAGATCGACTGACTGGTCTAATGATGTTACTTTTTGCGATTTCTTTAGTAAACCTCTTAATACTACATCTTCTGTAGTAGTTAAAATGCTTTGAACAAGCATAACATGAGACTCAGGTCTTGCCATAAAATATAGATTTTCCTAGTCATTTTTGAAGGAAAGTCTTAATTTTATTAAATACACAGAGGCAAGTATTATCCTTACGCAACACTCTATTAATTCTGTGTTTTGCCGCCCTAACAGTCTTTATCTTCTCCAACAATTCCTTCCACAGACGAAGCTCCTGGTCTGCTGCAACTGTCTGTCCAGTAATTCTCCAGAAGTCACATCATCTTCCTGGGCCTGCCCTTCCTTGATTCCTTTTCTGCAATCTGGACTTTATTGGATAGACTCAGTTAAAGATGTTTTTACTTTCATCTTAGCTATTTCAATTGTGTTATGCATTATACCTATTTTCACTTATTATTCATAAATTCTCACACAAGAAAAGGGGGCTGCTTGCAGTCAAAATGGGTATATTAGGTTGCCCCTCATTCCTGATTGATGCACCATGTTACTGTCATTTGTTTCTTTCCATTGGCCTGTTGTTCCTTGTTCTCATGGCATATGTAGTTTTATTCACTTCTTGACTGCTTCTATTCAATAAAACAAGACAAGAGAAAGCATAATACTCACCTCCAAGTCTCTAATAAAATTAAGACTTTTCTTCATAAATTAATAGGAACATCTTCATTCCAAGTGGTTCTTTTGCTCCACCTGACTGGTAATCAAGGCCTCAGTTTCTTACTCACATGCCTCTATCTCACTGCACATTCACAGGTATTCATGAACACATATTGTTTCACACACACATGCACACTCACCAATACTATCTCCAAAGTTTGGCGACGGGAGAGGGTGTGGCGTAACGGCTTGAACTGGAGGTCGGCTCAACATCCTGTAATACTGGGCAAATCACTTAATCCTCCTGTAGCACCTTAAAACCCACAGGTGTCACAATCCGCCTTTCTCTTACCCTCCTGTTCGGATGAAACTGGAGTGTGACCTTGGTTCTTCCACATTCTGGTCTGGCCGAGATAGGGGCGACCCTTTCCGGTAGCCACAGTGCTGCTGACAAGAAAATGCATAGGCAGTCCCCGTGCCCTCAAGAATGAGTCCCAGAGGAAAAAGGGTAAAAACCTCTTTTGCAGGAACTCCCAGAAACAAGAAAAAGGTGAGTATCAAGGCACCAGGACTTCAGGAGCTGGAACCTCAAAAAGCTGCAGGAAAAAAGACAAGCAGGAGAAGCACTCCACAAGAATAGCAAGCAGGAGCAAAGACTACCACCGACAGGAAGTGTTGCAACACAAGAAAAAAAGGAATCTGGCTCCTTATAGACCGATGGACAAGAAGAAAAATACAGGAAGAAAGAAAAACGCCATCTCGGATTGGGAATACTCCATAGGGATAACTGGAGAGACTACGCCAGCTTGGAAAAGGAAAAGAAAAAAGAAACCAGTGCATGCAGGGAAGAGAATAGCATCCTGGGAAGAAGAAACATGGCCCCAAAAGAACAGAAAGAAAGAGTCTCACGACCAAGACAGAAGGTAAGTATCAAAATGGGGGGGCGAAGGGGAGCGTTTTCAGCATGACATCATGCTACGCGTTGAACACGACGAGGCCTTAAACTCGACCCCGGGTCATCAGACTTCGCCGCAAGCAACAGAAAATGCTGTGGCTGAGCAGGTGGCCCGTGGCGGTCTAGTTCTTACTCCTACCTCATTAAAAGTTAATTGCCACATTTTTCGTTTCGTAGGACAAAACCTCGGGCAAATACAAATAATCTGCTCAATAGTCTCTTTAGCATTTCAACAAACTCCACACTGATATTTTCCCTCTCAAACTGGTTCTCCAGCTATCTTCATTTTGAAAGAGAGAAATATATAAATCATAAAATTCTCAGATACTCTTTTTTTCACAGTAGGTGCATAATAGAATAAGGTACATTGAGTGTTATATTTCTCCTTGTTTGCTGCTTTATCCAAACAGAAAAATTATGAATGTCTTAAAAATGATTTAAATTAATCTGAAAGAAGATTATCTAGTTTTTCCCAGGAATCTCAATGCAAAGTTGCTGCATTTTCCAGAGGTGCTTCCAAATTGTCAAATAGGAATTTATTTAACAGTATTAATACGGAATAGTTTTAAATTTAATTCCACAATGATTTTTTAAACTGTTGTTTCTAACTTTAAAACACACTGATACAGTCTTTAGGTGCTTATTTAGGGTTACAAGATGGGTTCATGTCACTGAAGCATCTTGGGCTAAATTTATAGAAAAGGCTTACATTTACACATGTAGAGCCGCTCCTATTCACAGTTGTAAATGTATAACTTGTGGGAATTCACTTTCATTCTCAGTAAAATGCCCGGAAAGCTGTACCAGTCATAGCTTTCCTGGCGTATCACTAGGTATGTCATGCGAAATCTAGTATTTTCCCAATGCAGAGTTTGACCAAGGGTATAAATCTTTATTTGAAAAATGCATTCCAATATGCAAATTTCAGTTTTTTTCTTTTAGTCCCCACGGATAAGCACTTTTCCATGCTACAAATTCCCTTCTGTTCCCGACAATGTTTGGGAGTGTACCATTGCTCTTCACACCCCAGATGAACAGTTTCTCTAGCATTTTGCTGAAATAAATCTTTCCAAGGTGGAAAAGGTCAGAATGTCCACAAATGTTCAGGTTGTGGGCATTTACAAATGTTCAAGGTAAACAGACCCTTGATCCTCCAACTCCCCAACTCTTGTGGGTTTACTACAGAGTAATTGTACACAGTTGTGGCACACAAATACATAGAATTAAAACCATTTACAACTAGCAAATATCATTTTGTGGAGAGAGTAATTTTTGGTCCTAAATATAGATTTATGCTTTGTGAGTCGGACTGCTTGTTTCAGTCCTAGGCTGACAACACAGCAGTGCATTTTCAGAGTTGTAGCATTGGTTTCAGTTCACTTGAACTGGTTGTATTAACACATCAGCAAACAAATATCTGTAAAAGGTATGGTAAGGACTTTGCGGGCAGCTGGTATCCTACTGATGTCAACATTGGCAACAACCATTTTGTGTCAGAGAGAACATATTCTTTGCTCTCTGACTTTCATCTTGGGAGGAACATTTTTAGAAGAGATCTAGCAAAAATAGTTTCAAAACAGCAACAATTTTGATTATTTATTTATTTAGAGTGTTTATAGAGCTCAATGTGACTCCTTATGGTGACTCTCAGCGCACTGGATAAGATATACAAGAGGGTGTCTCCCACCAGAATAGACGGAGACATCCTCTTGTATGATCCATCATCTTAAGACTGTAGGTTCTAAATTTACCCAAGTGTCTTGTACGAGTGTGCTTTTGTGTTGTCTGAAAGAGCTACACATTACCCAGGCTGAAAAACAACACAATGTCACTTTATAAAGCACTTAAATAAGCTGCTTTTGGGGACTCAAATCAGGACTTAGCTGCCTCCAGTCCTGTATCTTTGCCTTTCACACTCAAATGGGGACACTATTTGTGTGACAGTCTTCAATTGCAGTGTGACTGTGACATGTGGTTGTAAGTTTCAACATTCAGGACACATTATGATGCCAATATGTCAGTAGAGATGGCAGACATTCCAATAATATTTTTATTTTTAATTCATACTGGTAACACTAACTCCAGGGTACCACAATGGGTTCCAGTTTTGCCCCCTCTCATGCCAACATTGTTACTGGTTGATGAAGACATGCCTGGTCCCTATAATGGACACAATTCATATATTTTTTAGGATGCTACATTGACAATGTTGAATCATCAGTGGAAGACTACTTAGCATACTTGAGCAGGATTGAGTTTGTTACATTTACTATGATGACCAAAAGAGACAGAATTTGTTTCTTAGATTTTTAATTTTATGTACAGGACACCAGAATACATAACACCCTTTATTGTGAGGAGACTGCAACAGCATACAGAGAGCAGCTTGTGCAAACTCCTGATCTATCATTAAGGGCTTCCCATATGGATAAATGAACAGGATTAGAAGAAATTATAGCAAGGAGGGTGCATTAAAAGGGTAAAAAAGAACAGATACCCTTAAGAATCTAAAAAGGCTAACAAGTATAGATTACAATTTGTCACAACATTTGGCACTACACAATTACATTTACAAAATCTTGTCTAAACATTGGCCGCTATTGCATAGTGTACAGAGTTTGCGTGAGATAGCTTCAACAACTCCAAAAATGACGTTTCATAGAAATGCAACAACTAGGGAATCGATTGTCTCAAATTATATAGGGCGGGATATGGAAAAAAACAAGTTGAATCCCTTATCCTCCAATGAAAGCTTTTTCCTGTAATAATTGAAATATGCACCTATATGGCATTAACACAATTGTTGACTTTTCTTGCAACTTTACTAGAACATATAGGTTACAGTTTATAAAAATGTAACAGGGTGTTTTTGGTGTATATAAATATTTACAATTGCAACCTAATTTATATGGGCAGTACCATCAGAGCCCGTAAATTAAGACTACATGAATACAACAGTCCTGTGATCACTTTCACCCTTTAGCCGAACACATAAGGGAATCTTAACCGTGTGACAATCATTTCATTTTTTATGCAATACAGAAAATGTCACTAAATGCTAGGGGAGGGAACAGAGAATTGTTACTCAGAGAGGCTGAGGCTAAGTGAAGCTGCAGTCAATGCTCTGTTGAAAAAGGACTCTGATGTTTCATGTATTATGCTGCATGGATACATTTATGAATCCAGGTCTTCTTCAGAGAATGGACACGAAAAGGCAGTTATATATGAATTGCATGTTTCATTGGAGTATTATACTTATTATAAAGCACACAGATGGATTGAGCTGTAAGCCCATATTGGACCAAACAAGGTTTCCCTATTGTTGAATTTGTGGAAATATCACAAAATTACCCAGTTACAGGGTCACATCACAGGATACCCCTTTTGGTGAACTGTTGGTTAGATTTTAATATGATATGTTTATTTGGTTTATTGCTTGCTGGTATTGCTGATATGTTCCAAGATGGTGTGACTCTTATTCTACATTAAGGATCCTTATCATTGTATGCTTATGTCTGGGTTATGCAGTGAACACAAAAGCCACCCAGGAAATATATCTGTGTACCTGCTGTTTGAACTTACCGCAGGACGGAACTTTCACACTTTATGGTGTGACTAAGATATGGAGGCACTTTAAACATGTGCTCACTTTTGGATGCTGGTTATTTAGCAGTTACAACCATTTTGAGTTATTTTGGTCCATAATTTAGATAGCACCAAATATCCATGGGTTCTGTATTAGATATAAGTCATCAAATACAACATGGGTTGTGTACTCGATATAAGCTTTACAACTGTTACATTTAGATTGAACTACAAGGTCAATTGATTATGTTCATATTTGTAATCATCAATCTGTGGATTCATCCCCTTGGCGACTGCTATGCAGTAATACAGATGTTTAAAGATTAACATTGCTGGTATGCTGTGTAGGTTAAGGGGGTTGCATTTATCATTTTGAGTACTAGCCAAATTTGATTTACATATTGGTATTTGTCATGCGCGTTTGTTTTTGGAGTATAGTTTTGAGGATTCAGTATAATGCGGGGTCTGGATATCATTGTCTATAGGCTCGCTTGTGTAATGACCAAATGACCTAATCACAATGTACAACATAAATTAGTCAATGGCCATTAGACTGCTCCCATTTCAGAATTACTGTGTGTAACAGCATTTTAGCATGCAAATTATAGCAACAGAAGCATACAAGATTTGTGCCTTGGTTGGATCATTCATTTTTAGAGAAGATACTTCCAGGAATAGGCTTAGAACACACACAAGCAACAGAAAACCCACTGAATGTAAGTATAGTGTTATGACATAATTTTTCTTTCTAATAATTTTTGGGGCAAGGACAAAATAATCATGAACTTAAGACCACCCAGGTTCTAACCTTGGCTATGCAGTCTTATTTTGTCCTCAGTCTTATAGTGAAGCAAACCAAATGATGGGATATATTTGTTCTTGCATATGTATTATTTTGTTTGATTCAGTGACCACATAAAAGATATTATGACCACAGGGAATGAGGGATGTTTGCTGTAACACTGAAGGTACAGGGATAGAATTTATATTGACTTATTCATAATTAGAGATTCAACAGCTTGAACACGTAATATAGGTAAATATACGATCTTGTTTAATCAGGATATTCATAAATTACTAAGATAATAACATTTACACAACATTAAAAGGCTTAATTTGAACATATCTAAGTACACATGGTGTGTAGGGAATGTGGTTTAAATTAAAACTGAAATATGACCCTACCAGAAGATTGACTAAGCAATAAAACTGCTGGGTACTTACATATACGCTTTTCTATACTGTAGCAAACAAATGTCTTAACCTAATTCTGCGTAAGCAGCCACACAAGAATAAAACATGAACTTATCTTGTATTTTCCATGGCTGATTGGACTAAATAATTTCAGATACAATAATTAAAAATGGATAGTACCATTATAAACTTTGATCTTTGGGTTTTGTATATAAATAAATTGTGTATAGATTATCTTACATTTACAGTACTTTATCTAATGGTAAAAATGTTTTGAATATATGCCTTTTTACCGCTCTTAATAAGTCCCCAGTACGGGATGAGACTTGTTGACTGGGCTGAAATCATTTTATGATTGCTGTGTATCGTCAATAAAATCTTTTCACTTCATATGAAAATAAGTACTCTGACCTGATTCTTATACCATGAACTCTTATGACAGGAATAGAATTGGACGTTTTCCAGGGACTATGTCATATAGATATTCATAAAGCTGGTATTTCGAGAGTGTTCTCCCATCGAATTCCAGTGCCAATGCAACTTAACAAGTATTTGCAAATTATTCAAACAAATACACATTGTAAGAAACTAGAAAATTATTTGGAAGGGGGTGACTACCCACTTCAAGGAATAATCACAACTCTTGTCAAGGGTGAACTGTACAAGTCACCCAATTAACCTAAGCTCAGCTCCCCTGGTAGATATAGCAGAGACCAGACAGGTTTAATTAGACCATTGTGTCAAGTGCTTATTTAGTACTAAAATAGTGATGAAGTTAAAATGCAAGCAATAAAACTCCTAAATCTTAACAAACAAAATTACATCAGAATAACAAAAGTCCAAACAGTTGAACCTGAGATATGAGTTTTAAAAATGTAAGGGAAAATAGCTCCAAAGGGCATAAAGCTCCAAGGATAGTCTGTGTTTGTGGTAGACTGGGGCCTAGGTACAATTTCAAGCTGAAATCGCACAGCAAATTCAAGGGCCTTCATTAAGAGGTTCTGCTAAAATCTAAAGTACCCAATGAATAAAGGACATTTCCCTGGGTTTACCATAAGGCAATGGTTCTTAACCTGTGGCCTGGGGGCCCCTGGGAATCCACAAAGCCTGCTAAGGAGCCCAGGACTGCTTAGAAAATTAAATAATATTAACAGATGAATAGTCTATATAAATAACGAAAAAATATATAAAAATGTGAATTTTAAAACGTCCTGTGAATGTGAAGTGGTTTGAAAATTAAAGGCTTAAAATTAGGTTAGTATTTTGAGAAAGATCTTTTGGGAGCAGTGCCAGTGCAACAAACAGAATATAGTATGAACGATGAGCGGCCTCAATTGAATTTAGAAAACCTCCATCCTTTCCATTAAAACTAAAATTTGTGAATTAAATTAAATATTTCATCATTTGTTTAATAAATCCTTGTTTCTGTGTTGTTTCAAATCATCAGTAACACTTGGGTTGGGCTCCCCAGCTTTTATTAATGACTTAGTGGGAGTCCCCAGATTTCCAGTGGGGCTCCCCAGTTTCCAGTAATGATTAAGTGAGGGTCTACAAAATGGAAAAGATTGAGAACCACTGTCGTAAGATATTTTCACAACATATCAGATCCAGCTATAATCTAGTCTTCATTTATATACAGTGTAATAGTACGAGCCTTACGTAGCATCATAGGAGAGACAGGACTTGATCCTCAGGAGAATAAACTACTGCAGACCATACTAAACTTTGGGGACAGGCTGGCTGTACAGGGTTCTGGTCTTTGCTATCACTGATAGCTTGGAGAATGTCTGCACTAGATGGGATCTGGACAACGGCTAAAGGGGTGAACTTCCAGATGGAGGAGATTAGAAGGCAGCGCAGGGACCCACTAGCTGCACAGTGGATGGAGGTACTTGAATCATTCACCAAAGAGAAAGAGTAGTGCAATCCCCCGGCTTAATATGGTGGCATGATTGGTGAAGAGAAACACCCTAGTTCCAGTCACACACTCCAGTGTACTGCAACATGATCCTGCTACTCCTGCATGCGAATGAATGACACCAGCCATGCCGGGCAATCAAAGCCCTGTGAAACTCCAGTTGATACTTACATAGACTGTAACGGATTGGATAGATATAATGTTGCTCATGGTGTTTATCTATTATATGGACTCCTATATATGGTACTTACTGTGATACTGAAATGCAGCGAACCGTCAATGACAATGTACTGTGTTCAGATGCGGACAATTTGCATCACCAGTGATACTTGAATACAACCAGTGATTGTAACCGGGCATAGCTGTCAATTAAATGGTGATGTGCGTTTTCTTTATTATTGGTAGGGAACACCACAATTGTTGAACATTTAATTGACCAAATCATCATATTGGGTGCCATTCCACTATTAATTCAAATTAGCTCCGTTGATTAACGACTCTTGACAAACAAAAACTTCGAGAGGTGTTCTATCACTCCTCTATCTGTGTACTATGCTTTAATGATATAATCTTTATAGCTATCTCTAGTCAGACCTAAACATCAATTGATGGTCTTTTGCAGTGTTGGAAGGCAGAATTTTCTCTGTGAAGACGTTGTACAAAATGTGTTTATTCATTTTTCACAGAAAGATTAACTACTGAATATATGTGCCAACCAGAGGTATTGATTTCAAAGGTAAAAAAAATATTTGTGCCATGGGGTTTGGTTTAATTTCTGCTCAAGGAGTTTTCTATAGAAATGAAAAGACCGCCACGATTTCCGCCCTCAAATCGCAGGTGACTTTCGTTTTGGGTCTATAAATTATTTGTATTCACAGAAATGTAGCCAATATGAAACGAGGGGCTAGGGAGTGGGAGGAAAGCCTTTCAAAAAGTCCTTATGATCTTTGTAACAGGGCTGGCCCAGGTGTTGGGCGGGTGGATAGGGTTTGTGGCCAAATGTTGTGTCATACTGTTCATTTCTACACGTGGCACGTCAGTTACATTGGTTATTTTTTTTTTTTTTTTTTAGCATTTAAAGACTACTTTATGGGCGGTTTTCAAGTTTTGCCTGGGATTTTATGGCTATTTAATGGCAAATTCTACATTTGGTAAGTAAGTCCGTGAGCCTTAAAGACTGCTTTACAAGGGGGCAACCAGCTTATGACTGCTCATGGGTGTACAGTTATCCATTTTTGAAACTCATCACCATTTCCAAGGCTATGCTTGGAAACCTGCGAAAGGCCAGGGGATTCCAGGTGTACCGTTCAAAATCCTTTATGAATAAGCAATTATGACCATGTGGTTTCATTTCTGTATGCACAATTGTATATAGTGCATAATTGTGTCATCACATTTGTGCAAGCTATTTTTGCCTCTAGCAGGGTAAATCTCTTTCCTCATTAAGAAAGTTCTTCCCCTCCACCCAACAATATTGGCTTCTCACAATGGAAATGGATTTAATCTACAATCATTTCCGAGAGGGAATGCCTCGAACAAAGTCTGAAAATTTTTCGGCTCGAGCCATTGAGTGTTCCCACAGTGTCTAGGAGAACGGTTCTTTGGAACGCCCACTCTCCACCCCTTGAGTGGAATGTAGTTCCATGTAACGTTACACCGTGATAGGCAATACTGAGCAAGAGTAAAAGTATTTACGAGTGCCAGACACCTTTTGTGAGTACCTTGTGCATGTAAATATAGCACGTGTAAGTTGTACTTTGTGGATCGACTCACTTCTGCCTGCAGTCTGATGCCGCCTTACAGTCGGCAAATTGGTCCCACCAAGTCCTCTAAAAGCAAAAGCCGTCTGGCCCTAAACGCAGGAAGAACACATTAGAATCTATGTGCGAACTGCATTACCAGCGAGCAGTAACTTCTTTAAATGCCACATACGCAGAAGGATTTTTAATAGACTGACCTGAGAAAGTCCTAGCTAGTAGGGAAGCAGGTTGTCCCACGGCCCATTGCTCTACTCTCACCACAACACAAGATTAAGTCCAGAAACCTGTAGATAATTTATTAGTTTAAGAGGCTTCCTGTAATTCTTGAAATCTAAGAAGTTTTCTCCTGAAGCTTTGATGGAGGGATATTGATTTTCAGTTTCCCAAATGATAGAACAGAAATAATCTCACTAATGTTCTGAGTGGAGCATTGGTGCACATCTGAACCCACTACTAATAATGCTGACGTCAGCCATCTATTCATATTAGTATATGACGTGTTCTAGCAAGGAAACACAATAACTCATGGATGATAAAATACTCATTCAGTTGCATGTTAACTCACTTGTACCCACACATTCTATTATAGTGTAGACATTCAATACTAACAGAAATGACAATACCACAGCTGCTCAATTTTGATCTTATCATGGGTTCTGGACTGTGACTAGTTGACTGACATACTATCCGGGACGTTTCTTCTCAGCATAAATACTTCTAGGTGCCTTTACAGCTATAGTAAAACGTCAGAGAATACAATGGCCTTAAACGTGCCCCACCCTAATATGAGTCTATTAATTGGCTGGTTACTCTTGATATGCTGCACCAGGGGTTCCTGCATCAGCATAAAAAGTATAGAGGGCATTGTGCAGCCCAGCCTCTTACCCCTCTGTATACTCATCTTTCTTGACCATTGACAATTTAGTCTTATCCTAACCATTGACATGTAGTGGCTCCTGGGGATTAACAACTTCTTATTGTGACCTTTATAAAAGCTCAATCAACTCTACTGAATTTCTTCTTAATATTAAGGGAGACCAGGGGTGTTTCTCTGGCAGGCCTTTTAGCTATAACTGTGAGATTCAGGATTTTCTTCATGTTACACTCGTCTCTCCTTATTGACAAATCCTGAATGATGCGGGTACACCAAGTAAGGTAAAACCTAGTTAACTCTGGACTTCAAAACTTTCTTAGAAACTTTGAAATATGTGCTTAGTAAAGTGACGTACGCTAAGTGAGAAGCAAACAGACAAGTTCTGGTCACAGTGACTTATACTATTATGTTACTTTATGTAACTCTTTAAAGTCATTAAACAACCCCTCTACTACTGCAACAACGTGCGGCAAATACCTTCTAGAACCCATCCAAAACCCCGTCCCAGCCATGTACCTTGGCTTGAGTCCTGCTGCACATGGCCACAAGTACAACCTCACTCATGATAGGGTTGTCTATGATCTCCCTTTCTTCCTACAAAAGAACTAACAAACCAGCCGACTGAAGGTAGTTCTGTCACCCTTTCTCCATCACCTGACCTCGTGAGAACAGGTTATCATGTAACTAATGATACATCTTCATCTTTTCCTTCTCTTCTATGACAGTCCCTTTGTCGTCTTGCAACTTGTTTAAAAACGTTTGCACCTGACAGCAAACAGTAGGTGATGGTGGCTTTCTGTGAGTGGCTTCAAGCATGACCAGGTCCTCCTTCAACTTTACCATTTTCACTTCCTTCATATTTTTCACTTTAGCTGCCTCCACTATGAGCTGGTTTCCAATACTGGCCTTAAAGGCATCCCACAAATGGCGCTGACTAAACCCTCTCACCCCCTTTTAAATCAAGGTACTATAGTACACTCTCCTTCCTCTCAGTGTAACTTTCATAGCACTTCATTTAGCCCCCGGGCAGTTGTCTAGCTCCTACTCTTCCTAAACTCCCATCCAAGGGTGCATGTCAGGGGAATTGTGACCTAACAAGATAGCTGAGCCCTACTCTACCTGCTTCATTTAGCCCACAAGGCATGTCAAGTAGCCTGCATACGTTTTTGTGTGCCTAGGAGAAATGGAATTAAGTTGACATTAGAGAATGTCTGTGTCTCCATGCGTCCACCATGCCCAATTCTTCCTCTATCAATGTCCCTGTGGCCACCTCAGCAAAGGAAAGTAGTATTGTTTGGAAAACGTCTGCTGCCTGTTATTCAATTAACAAACTGATGCAAGAGGCAGAATAAATCCGTGATAGGTCCCTTCAACACCACCTATCTCCCCTCTTTGGTCCTTCTGCAGTCCTAAATCAATATGGGAGGAGGTAAACCAAAAGTATACTGTGCCACCTCCCTGACTTTGAAGAAGATGGTAAAAAGTGTTGAATTCTTGGCATTCTTGGACCTGCCTGTACTACTATATAGTTTTTTGGGAGAAAGCATGTAATTTTTTGGTATAATCAGTTTGTGCAAGATTGCATCCAACTTCACAAAGACCTTTCATCTTTTTCTTCTCTGCGTGTGTGACCTGTTTACCTGTAACTGGTCAGACACACTCTCCCGACAGCCATTTCAGACACACCTATTTGACTGATTCCAAGTTAGCTCAGTGAGTTAACTGTCACCACCGTCATCTCCCTGTGGTCAGCAGGTCAGATGTTTGGTTCCCGACTCTTCTATTCTTCAGAAGGTAGGACTCTGAGTGTCCATCAGTTTGGTGGTAGTGGCGCCTGCTATTTATACTCAGATATTACACCACTGTGAAATGAAAGTCAGATTTCAGATCCGCCATGGAATATAGAGCTTCAGTGCAAGGATGCCCTGTGGTGAAACCCATGGCAATATTCTACTACTTGCAGCAGCAAGAAAGGTTCCTTATTCTGGAGTTCCCTTACTCCACATACTGTTCTGGTGTCACAGCTTTTGTCAATGAGCTTAGGGGCACAAGGAGCTTGGTTGTTTTTCTAAGTCTTATCTGCCTCTTGACTTGATTTCTATAGTATGATCTAGATTCCTTTGCTCTTAGGTGGTGGTCCTCCCAATCCTTAATAACAAGAATCGAAGGACCTCTTCTCCATCCTGGTACTAGGAGTCCATTAAGACTATATGGCCTAAATTTACTAATGGTTGCACAGGCCCTCGTGCAGCACTGAGCACATCTGCACTGCAGCTTTGGGCTTTTATAATGGTAAGTAAATTGGGAGACACAAGACCACATACAAAACCTTACTAAATAACTCACATTAGTTAGACCGCCATCCTTGGGTGTCCAAACTGGTTTTGATCGCTTCCAGTGGAGAAAATAGGGAATCCATCCTTATGCAGCTAACCCGAAGCTATGAATCTGGTATATAATTATTCATACATTTGGGCAGCAGCACATTTTAGATCAGTCATACAGCTGTGACATGGACGGTGACCGGTCAACGTTCTTCACAGCCATTTGCAAAACATGGGCATAGACAACAACACAGGCTTTCATGCCGTGCTATTATTTGCCTGGAAAGGAGGGATTCACACCTTGGAGGTAGGCTTCCCGTTGGCTACCTAAGAGAAAAAAGTTTAAACTCATCCCCATCCAGGTTTGCCTATAAATGACAACCTCCATCCAAATTGCTCCTGTTTTATCTACGTCTTAGGTGAAGCAATTGAAGTGTTCTTGTTGTCTCTCGATAGGAGTTTCCAATCACCTTTTCAGTCCCTATTTGAGCCTTTTCTCCTTTTGTTCTTTCTGGCAGCACAATGTTTCTGCAGCACTTTTCAGCTGAGGTCTTTTCAGGATCTTTCCATTGTCTCCCTGATCCACTGAGCAGTTTTCTGGATGACTGCTGTCCTTACTTTCCTTTTGGCTGGCTTTTGGTGCTTGGCTTGGACCTCTGAGGGATGGTGCATGTTTGTGGTGCTGTCGAGGATGCTTGGGGATTGTGTTTATGTTGGGGGCTTGGTCTTATGTTTCAGGCTTTTGCCTGCATGCACTTTGTTTGTTGTCTGCTCTTATGGATGCAATTGTTATATCTATGTTTTTTCAGACTTGCTTGGCATTTTGCTTTGGCTATCGTGGTAAGGGCCATGAAGGCCTTTTGGGCTTGGTTCTTCCTCTTTTTTTTGACTGAATTTGCCATTTGCCATTACTGGTTGGATGCATTAGTTAGTGATTGTCGCTAGCCCTGATGTAAGAAATGGGACAAGGAGGTGATAAAGAGTTAATGCATAGTTTACTTTCCAACAAGCTCATTTTTCAAAGTCTCTTCTCTATCCCAGTCCTTAAGACCCTCCTTACTCTGTGTCGTACTTCAATTGTGATTTGTTGGACTACTTTGGTGGCCAACTCAAATGGATTCTGGTTAGAGGTGGTTCTCTTATGCACACACCTTGAGGTGAAGGAATTTACATAGCCGCAGGATATTTACATCTAGGGTATGAACACACCTCATTGTGTATGGACTGAGACACTGAAAAAAAATTGGAGTAACGCCTTTACTCTTATAAGAGCAGTAAATTAAGTCATCTCTTCCTCCTCCTAGTCCTATTGGCCTATCCTCCCTTCTAGACAGTCTTTAAGGCTTTGGCTGACATGGGTATTGCTTGGCAGGACTTGTGGAGAAAAAGGTAGTAACACATGTTCATTTATCCTTGGAAAAGATTAAACTGGAAGGGGTCTTTTGCTGAATTGTGCTGTAGGATCGATACAGTGCTTGTTACCCCCAATATGGGCTCTTAAGCACTTATCTACACCTGTGTGTGGTGACAAACCTCATAGTTTAATTATAGGGATGAGGAAGAGATGAGTCCTTGCAATAAATTTTACCAGCCATCAGCCTTCATTTTGTCTACAGATGGGAAATGCATCATGTCCTGTATGTATTACTGTTTCATGGGTTGTATGAGAAATTATAGTAGAAAAGGGTACACAGATAAGAAAGAGTTTACGTCTTTTCAATTAGATTTTTCCTTAGAATCAAATACAGAATAGGCAATAACACCGCGAAAACAAACAATCTTACTCTTACAGTAAACAAAACAAGCATTTTCAATGCAACGGGTCTCGCATTTGTTCGAGTTAGAGCTGTTAGCGCTGTAAAGCAAAAGAAAATGCAGCGCGATCGTGCTATGTAAAATGCAGCGAGATCGCGCTGCGTGAAAAATAAACAGATAAAGTAGTCTGGACTCCAGGCTGAAAACATCGAGCCTCGTATGTTTTTGGTACTTTACCGGTGCTGTGTAGGTGGGCTAAACACCAGAAAAGGCATGACGTATGCATGTCTTACACAAACGAAAGCAATCGAATTTTAAAAGGCAAGCCCACGAACCAATGTAAGTGACTGACATGGCATGGGCGTGGTTTCAAGCCCAAAGAGAGATTACATAACGGACGGAGCACTTTGTGCTCGCCCATAAAAAGCCCTTAAGCACTAAAGGGAAGAGTGCTAAAAGTGGTGAAAAAAGCACAAAGGCCAGCTGAAGAAGGTGCGTTTGTTGTAACTCCAGATTTTGAACTCATGGACGGGTTACTCCATCACAACGGTGACAAATATCACATCTGCCAAAATCTAAATGCCATAGGATAGAATGGGATTTAGACTTGGGCAGATAATCCGTCAACATTGTGATGGAGTAACCCATCCGAGTTCTAAATCAGGCTCTGAGTGTTCTTTCATCTAAGCCGAGTCTGAAACAGTCCAGTAAACAAGCCGATTCCAGCCCTGCCAAGCACCACACATCAGGGGCTAGACTAACGCATTTTAATGCTGGTGTCCGCATCGCTGTACTAAAATGCAATAGTCACACATAAGGAGCCCCTGACACCGTGGGGGATCATGAGGCGCATGAAAAAGCAGCCTCTTGCACCATACTTAATGTGTGTACTGCTGTTATTTCCTGTTTAGTAATTACGCCTGCCAACGGGCCTGGGAAACTAGTTGTTATGGTGGCTGGCAGAGTTGGATTCATTGTTTTGGTCAATAACAAATTTCGCTCCCTCTGGTGCTTCCCCCCCGCCCCGTCGCTCTGAGATACATGTGGGTCATCATCAGGCATGTACAGACGATTGAGTTGTAAGTCCATGAAGGGGTGTTCTTCCTGTGCCAGGTGAGCACACAGGAGTAAAGGACCATCGATACGCAGGATGTTCTGTGAGCGTGGAAGCGACGTGAGGGAGAAGCAGTTGTGAAGTGTCTGGAATCTGAGTGATCAGATATTTACTGCAACTAACTGCAAGCAGCCAACCAAAGTGAAACTCCTCAGCGATGACAGGAGAGCTGCATGTACCTCTCTGTCCTCACGGACAGCTTTGAACTGCTGCCTGAAGCTGCAGCCAGTCGCTCACCCAGGCACTTGTGCAGCAGTCAGGCGAGTCACATACTCTGCCCTGTGTTCAATTGATGTCCAGACTCTGAGGCATGTGCCTAACCAAATTAGGACACAAAAAATAATAATTGCTTGGTGTGAGACGTACTTTTACGATGATTCCTTTACTTTTAGGCACTCAGAATCCTTTGTGCTGAATTTTCAATGATGCACTCGCTGTTTTGGACTCTTTCCTGTGTTTGGGGCACTCGTGTTATTTTAATATTACACTACTCTGGAGACATAAGAAGTTTTCTCTCTTTGGGAAACCTGTATTGAGTGGATTTTAATGGCACTGTTCAGCGTCCATAGACATGACCTTTGTCTTGCTGGTAAAGCTTTATTTTTAATGCATGATCTTGTGGTTATAAGCAGATTGCAGATGCTTTCTCAGTGAGGGTTTCTGATGTTCTTGGCCTCCCACTCCACTCGTGGAAGTGCACGCATGTTGATAACAATCACCCTTCAGTGCACAGGCCCCACCCGATGCAGTGGTTGCAACAGTTTTATCACATGCACAATCTTCTGGTTGCGCAAACAAATCAAGCACTGGAAGATAGGTTCCTTCTCTCCCGTGTTCTCGTGTTTTCTCTTTCACAGTTCACATTAAAAGGAGCAATCGTGTTCATACTATGGGGAATAGTGACATGTGCATTATAGTGGTAAGGGGTCGCAGCCTGCGACTGAAGCACTGTTGAGTATGCACGTTGTTTTAAAATTGTATTAACTTCCATTTCAGGAGTTTTGCAGCACTTTCAAGATATTTTAGAGGTTTTCATCGATCAAAACGGGTGTAATTCCTGATATTTTCCTCTTTCCATGCACTTCAGTGCGTGCCTTTAACCGTGAGAAAGTGTCACTCTAAGTTTCACACATTTGGTAGTTGAATGTCACTGATAAGTGCACTGAAACCATGGAAATGTCACATAAGCGATCTGAAAAATTGCCAGCTATGCTTCTTAAAGTTTCTTGTTGCTCAAATGGGTCTAAATTCTGATATTTATATGTTTCCCTCATCTTCACTGCTTGATTTTACTCGAGAGAAAGTGTCATTTAAATTCCTTAAAATGGCACTCATAACTACACTTAAATTATGAAAATGGCACACATAGCAATCTGAAACCTTGGCAGCTATGTGATTCAGTTCGCTGAAAAATAGGTGCAAACTCCGACCCAAGAAACATATGCTACAAATAAAAAGCATTGTAAAAACACGAGTGGATTTTGCATAGTGCATGCTCACAAAGGCACACAACAAAGGGCACATATGGCCACAAGAGTATGTAAACAGATCAAGACACATTTGGACACCTGTTTTCACAAAGTCAAACAGGCATACAGTCACCCACACCACAGAATAACAAACACATAGGCATCACTGTGCAAAACCCAACAGTCATACAAAATTCTCTGTAGCAAAGGGCCCTGCATAATGGCATCAGCAGAGCACAAGATAATGTGTAATAGAATGCACAAGGCTAAATAAATTAGAGGTACACTTTCTAAAAGTTACTATGGTACCATATAGTGATGTTCACCAGTGGAGCTTTACTGTTGCATTACTCATGAACACTGTGTACTATGAATCAAAGAAACAATGAGTGATGCACGTCATAAGGTGATCACTGGGTGTTGTGCACAGGAGTGGCTCCTCCGCTAAGGCGGAGGAGCATCGCCCACAACCCACCAGCAGCAGCAGCTGCCAAACTTTTACAATAAAACAATAATAAACTATGTTTCTTATCGTTTTATTCTAAAAGGGGTGTGGCCGCAGGCTGTGGCGAGCACTGCACAGCACTCCCCCTCAGTGCGCATGTATGTTTGGCCGGCCATCTCTGACACTTCACTCTGTGGCACTTCACTTCACTCTGTGGCAGCTGCCTTTGTTCCTGTGCTTGGGAGCTGTTCACATGTCTCCCCAGGCTGTCAGAAAGCTGTGTGCCAGGGCCTTTTTTGAGAGACCTGTGCTAGCTGGAGTACAGAGTGGCAACTTTCTAAAAGTGCTCACTGTTAATAGTGGTATTACCTTCGACCTGGGCATGAGGCAGGGTTTAATGCCAAGATTAATTTGATACCTTTCATGACCCAGTTTGGTAGTCCCATTCAGGAGTTAGCCGGGTTAGGGAGACAACTGGTAACTCTGTGTAAGCCAATGGAGCTACTACCTTTATCTACTGCAAAATGACAATTTGGAAGTGTTGCTGTTAAAACATATTAAACATATATGTCTTACTTAATAAATTACACCTCCTTGCCAGAGTGTTTTATAGGCCGTCCTTAGAGGAGACTTACATATTGTGTTAAAGGATAAGGTGGCTTTGACATTGGTGTGAATGGCAAACTCAAACTGGCAGTGAAAACACTTTCCTCCCAATCTGCAGTGGCAAACTTGGGGCCATTTTGTACTTTGTCACACACTGGATAGCACTAGGTACCCTAGGTACCATATACTATGGACTTATAAGTAAGCTGGTCCTAGTCAATTGGGTCTTGGGGGCGGGGTTGGTTTAACAGAAGCCCCGGCAAAGCAGGAGGGCCTAGATTACCTATACTGGAGGCTGCCCCCTCAACCCCTACTGATGTGAGTGTGGGGGACCCTTCAGCATATCTTGCGGGGAGCTCCTCATGTTTTGTTACACCACTGAATTGGGTGTAACCAATTTGACATGTAATTTGTATAGGTTCAAAACAACTGGCATTGAGGTCTAGTTAGCAGGCCTCAGTGCACTCTCGCAGTCGAAAAACCAGTAGCATGAGTCCACAAATTTGGAGGTGAACATGCAAAAAGAGGCAGTTCCTTATAACCGCTCCAGTACTTTACCCCTTATAGAGAGATCCATGTGTCTGTCAAGTAGAATGTCATGGTCAATGGTGTTGAAGGCCACTTACAGGTCTATCCAGATCAAGGCCCTGACATGGCTGCTGTCCAATGCCATATTTAAACAATCCAGAATTAACGTAATGACTTCCTCTGTGCCTCAGCCCATTCTAAGGACTCCCAAGAGCCATTAAGCAACTCATGCACTCTAAGCATGGCTGGATTGAATTATGAGTGAACATTCAGGCAGCTATCTGGTAGATTGGAAATCAGCTATCACAACTCAGCCAGATTTAGTGTTTCCAACAGCAGCGTCCTAATAAGGAGGGTTATTTCATATCTAACCCAGACATTATTTCAGAGCCTTATGGTCAGCTTTTATTTACTACATAAGACAAGTAATTGTTAGCTAATACAGAAAATTTACATGGTTGGGTAAAATCTGGCCCATTACAAGGTGGACCCTGGGGGAATCTGTAATTCTGGGTCCCAGAGTTCTGCAGTAATTCCTCAATTTTCTCCCAAATTTTCACACACAGATTTCTGCAACTTTCACCACATGAAATTTGGGTTAAAACCAAAAGTTGCTGCTAGCTACCCCATTGGAATTAAGAGGCCACATATGACTAGGGCCTAAGACGGTATAACTGAATATATGCTCTGAATAGGGCAGGCAGCACATCCACCAATATTTGATGGTTTGCTAGCATCCTCCAAACACTGAATGACCCTTTAAATGTTTAGATGCTTTGGATTAGGATCCTTAATTTACATAGTGATTGGTCACCAAAACACTTGTAAATCCACACCCATAGTGGTACTCCTTGAATGGGTGCAAATTTACTACTTTTTGGAACTCACAAACATTGGCAATAATAGGCTTGGGAACCTGCCTCAGTCTCCAGTTTCAAGGAATACCACTGGCAATCAAATCCCCAAAAGATGATGGGATAAATACTTGAAATAGTCTAATCAGTGGTTCTCCAACCCATTGTTTTTCACCCACTGTGCCACTCTAGACAAATGTCCACCTAATGCAAATCAGTATGATCACTGTTCCTCCTGGAAACACTCCATTCAGAATTTTGGTTATTTCACCCCTCCACCCTACATCCAACTGCTTGCTTAGTTGGAAGATTTGAGATTCACCACTCCCCCCAAATGTTACTGACAAGGCTACGTACGCTGCTTATGAGTAAGCAACATTTACTTTATTTAACTCCACATTTATGTACCTTTACGATATTTATATCCCATACCGCTTTTCCCCCCATGCATTTTTCCATAGGGATTTTGAACAGGAAATGCGCCTGAACCACTGGACGGATTTACACCAAAGTTGGCAGAATGGTAGCTCTTTGTCAAGAAAGCACCTTTTTTGTTGTTATTTGATGTGAATCCATTCAGCAGTTTTTGAGAATCTAAGGAAAAAACGAATTTGTAAATATTGGTGTGCAAAGGCTCTGTGAACCCTCCCCATCTCTTGCTGAGATATGATTGGCTGTCAACACTTCAACAAGGAAGTGTTGGCAGCCATTTTGGGACTTGGCTTCACCTAGCCCCTGAAAAAAAAAGATTAAAAAAAAGAAAAGGGGCCAGTTTAGGGACCCCCTGACTCCTTAGATCTGGTGCTGGGGTCCCAGAGGGATACCCCCAAAGCAAAAAAGCATTATTTAAAAATTTTCAGCATGAGCCATGGAGGATCTGCAGAAAACTGGGAAAACAAAAGTATGGGCTCCTTCGCTTGTTTAACTGCAGACCCCATGTGGGCTAGGTGCAAGGGATAGCCCGCCCCCGCAGACCCTAGGGACCACCACCTCCCCTGGGTACTTTTGTTTATGAAATACAGGGAGTACTCTTGGCACCTCCCCGGGGCACATATTTCTAATTGTGTGCAGGAGGGGTGCCCATCCCCTTCAGCCCCGGAGGCCACCACCTCCCCGGGTACATATTTGTAATTCAATGCAGGGGACACTCTTCCCCCCTGCAGCCTCAGGAATCACACCTCCCCAGGTCACATATTCATAATTCAATGCCGGCGGGCTGCTTGCCCTCCCCCGCAGCCCCGGGGACCGCCACCTCTACGGGGCACATATTCAAAATGAGTGCTGGGGCCCAACAAGTCCCCCTAGCAGCCCCATGGACCACCACCTCCCCGGGACTAATTTTAAAACAGATAGGGTGTCCGTTGTGGAGGTAGGGAGCCAGCTGGGACCACAGGGGCCTTCAGAATCCCCCTGGGGTCCCCAACATTGTGACTGGGTGCTCTGGAGTGCACTCAGGTCACAGGGCCAGGCCCCGATGGATGGGGTCCCCGGGTCCGAGATCTGCCATAGGAAGGGGGGCACACGGCCCCCTCCCCAAACAAAAATTTAAATAATTAGGCTGGTCTCTCAGAGATAGGCTCCAAGTGGCCAAGATCGACCTGGGCAGCGTGGCACCCCTCCCCCCAAAAAAATAAACTATTTAGGCCGGGCTATAAGGGCTGGGGTCCCCAGAGCCAAGATCTGCCTGGGAAGAGGGGCCGTGCAGCCAGGCTCTGTGGTCAACCCCTATAACCACCCAACCCCGTGCTGTGCACAGCGTGGGGTTGAGGGTATAGGGTTTGGCGGCGGGCCCTGTGGCCAACCGCCGCTGCGCACACCTGAAGTCTGTGCGTGGTGGTGGTTGGATTAACGTATAGTAATGAAAATTACTCGTGCCTAAGGTAAGTATATCTCGCGCCCTCGCCATGCACTGCTAATTACCCCACAAATTATGGCATCTTTGATAACATAATTGATGATATCAATGTAATATTTGCAGTAAACTTTTTGATGAGAAAACTGTGCATGGCGTAGGCGCAAGTTATAGTTACCTTCGGGCACGAGTTATAGTTACTTGAGATAACTCTAACTATAACATGTGAATTTCGATGGTTTGGTGCGTTTAAAATGTGAACATAGCTATAACGTCCATGTAACCATTATTTTATTGAGTGAATATCTATTGCTTTTTTAAATTCTATTTCCTAACTATAATGTCTCTGTAACCTTTGGTTTTCCCAGTGAATTTCTCTGGTTTTTTTTAACATAAAGAAAGAAAGACATTTTCATTACTATACGTTAATCCAAACATCACTGTCAAAGGCAGCAGCGGTTGGCCGCAGGCCACCTCCTTATAACCACCAACCGTGTTCTCTGCACAGCTGAAGGACAACCCCCCCAATCCACCTAACCCCTCACTGCGCACGGCCTTTGACCATCTGCAGCAGGAGTTGGCCACAGGTCCACATGGTCCACATGGCCCCTGGCCAATTTCGGCCTCTGGGACCTCATCCCCTATGGCCCGAACTTCTAAAATTATTTTTTTGGGGGGAGAGGTGCCCCCCCCTCTCCTGGCTGATTTTGGCCTAGGGGACCCCATCCCCCAGAGCGCAGGGTTAAAATGTTCCCCTCCCAGGCAACCCAATCACCACCGGTGGGGACCCCAGGACAAGCTGTAGGCCCTGGGGTCCCATCTGGCACCCCATCACCTGCAGGAGCAAGCATTGCTGTCACTGAGAAGGAGCTGCTAAATATGCAGCTCCCTCTTTGTGAGAGAAATTGTTTCCTCTGCTTTCCTGCCTGCATCTTGGCAAGCGGACCCCCTGCATTTCATTACAAATTCTGCCAAGGGGAGGTGGCAATCCCCCGGGACTGCAGGGGTGCCAGGTACCCCCCCCCTCCACATTCCAGTACAATTTCTGCCCCCGGGAGGTGGTGGTCCCCGGGGATGCAGGGAGGGAGCCCGGAGACCGCACATTTCATTACTAATTCTGCGCTTTGGGTGCAAGGTTGTCTTGCGGCAACCCCACATTTAATTAAGATGTTTGTTAGCCCCGGGGAGGTGGCAGTCCCTAGGGCTGCAGGGGGGGTGGGTGGCCCCCCTTACATTTGATTATGATATTAGCCCCCGGGAGCTAATAGCTTTTCATCATTAAGATGTTAGCCCCGAGGAGGCGGCAGTGCCCCACCACATTTGTTTAGGATATTAGCCCTAGGGAGGTGGTGGTCCGAGGAGGCCGAGTGCCCCCGCATTTGACAAAACATTAGCCCCGGGAAAGTGGCGATCCCCAGGGCTGCGGGCTGTCAGGCGGCCGCCCTGCATTTGATGAGGATATTAGCCCTGGGGAGGTCGCGGTCCATGAGGGCTGTGGGGGAGCTGGGCAGCCCCCCCCACATTCAAAATCTCAATGCCCCTGGAACCTGGCCCACCCAGGGCTGCATTTAAAAAAGCGCTGGAGCCTGCAACTGTTTTTTTTTAAAACATTTTTGGCAGATCTGCAGGTCCTCCATGTCTCCTGTTAAAAAAAATTAAAAATGTTTTTTTTGCTAAGGGGCAGTCCCCTCTGGGACCCCAGCCCCAGAGCTAAAAGATCAGGGTGTCCCTGCCCTGGCCCCTTTTCTTGTTTTAATCTTTTTTTATAGGACTTGGCTGAAGCCAAGTCCCAACATGGCTGCCAATACTTCCTTGTTGATCTCAGCACAAGATCAGAAGGGTTCCCCGAGTCTTGGCATCCCTATATATACAAATTTGGATTTTCTTTAATTTCTCAAAACCTTCTGAAAGGATTTACACCAAATAACAAAAAGATCACTTCCTGGACCAAGAGGTACCTTTCTGCCAAATGTGGAGGAATTCTGTCCAGTGGTTCGGGCGCTATTCCTGTTCAAAATCCCTATGGAAAAATGCATGAGGAAAAAGTGTTTTGGGACCTCCCTCTTTTTCTAGGCCCCCACTTGATGGATTACCCTGAAACGTTCCAGACAGACGCTGAGGTGAATGTATTTTTTGGACAATTTTGTGAAGATTCATCTACCTGCCAAAGTTATGAGCAAAACAAAAAACGCTTTTTCTATAGAAACTAGGACCTAACTATGACTAAATATATATATATATATATATATATATATATATATATATATATAATATATATATATATGACTATACATATATATATGTATGACTATACATATATATATATGACTATACATATACATATATATATATATATGTATATAAAACCATATATATGTATATCTTCAACATCTTCAAGGTACATAATAGATGTGGAGTTAAGAATAGTAAATCTATACTTATCTATTTGCATGTATTCTTCTCGCTATTTTAGTCCTTGATATTTTTGTAACACTAACTTGGTCATACAATACTTTTCTTCTCAATTTTCTGTTATACAACCACCAGCAGTTTTCAGCAGCAAACCATCCTGGGGTAATGAGTGCATGCACTTCTATATATTTCCATTTCAAGGAATGGTTGCTAATGTTTCTTTTCTAGTGCATCTGTGGATTACTGTATTGGTAGCTGTAGTTCAAGGTGCTGTGTATTTTTGAGGATTGCTAAGCTTTCTTTTACAGTGCATGTGTGGATTCCTAGAAGGGTAGCTGTAGTTTGTGGTGTTGTGGATGTGTAAGAGTTGCCAATGTTTATTTCTCAGTATATATGTAGATTCCTTGCTGGGAGATTGCCATTCATGGGACACAATGCAAGACAAATTGTGTTTACTGATTAAAAAAATATTTGTTCAAAACCCTACGAAGTTACAGGTATAAGTATGAGTAAACATTCAGGTGGTATGTATTTTATAGTGCATGTTTTTTGGCCATGCCGTTTTATCAAGTGACTGACTGCCCCATGCATTAAGCACAAGTCGCAATTGGAGGATGGCGTGTAAGCAAATTAATGGGGCAAGACGAGCCATGGATCTGGTTTGGCTCTAAGAGTCTGTGCATGAGTTAAGCCATGAAAACATTTTGCGTGTATATTGTAACTCAAAGATAATGTGAAAATATTATACAATCTCTTAAAAGATCAGTAGTATGTATTTCTTTAACATGCTGAACTGTTCCACTGTAATACGTAAGATTATATCAATGCATAGATAGACATTTATTAAAGTGATAATTTTAAGGAACATTTATAGCTATGCCCAAAGGACAATGTCACTAGTGAACTAAGAGGCATGTCAGTTATCATGTAAGCCCTAAATATGGTCTAGATTCTTGTTATAGATGGAGCAACATTGCAGCCTATTAAATCAAATTAAGAGGTGCTTGTTATGTGCACATCCTAAAATCAAATATTTAAAAGTGTGGTCATATTTTATAATAAAGAAAAAGGAGGCTCTGTGAAATAAGTGGTTTGCCTAGGATCACCCAATTTAGACATACAGGGAAGCCTGTACTGATTCCAGGATATCTGGATTTACATTTTGAATTTCAGCCACCTGTTCGGTATCTCTGTTGCTCTCTCTCTCTCTTGCTCACATCAAAGGCCACTGTTTTATCTTCCCCTTTCATTCTTGGCCCAGGCCAAGAAAAACCAAAACAGAGATAGCAGACCCTACCCAGGCCCCCAGGCCCAAATACCAAGCTAAGTATGCATTTATTTAGGGGGGTCACACCCCACAATGATATTTTCCCTTCAATATTCTGATCATACACCCTGCCTGTCAGTATCTATCCATTTAAAGCACTGTCAGCCACCCTCACATGTATGCAACACCACAAACTGCATTTGCCCATACAGGAATCCATGCACGCACTCGAAAAGAAACAATTCTTATCTGCCTCTATCCATCCAAGAGTCCATACACAGCATCCTGAATTACACCTTCCCATCCAGGAATGCACAAATGCACTGGAAAAGAAGCATCAGCAACCCCCTTACACACACAACAGTCTAAACTACAACTACCCATCCTGGAAATCGCATATGCCCTGTAAAAGTACAATAACACACTGTTAAAACAACACACATTAAAATTGTAATGTGTTAAATGCTCAAATACAGGTGTACAGCATGCACAAAAGATATCCATAGGGGTATCTTGCAAGACATATACACAAAACCTAAACAACCCACTCACCCTAGTGGAATGTTGAGACCTGCAAAGGAAGCATGAAGAACCACTCAAACCTTTCATTGGTACTACCATAGAAGAGAATGTTGATGCTCAGACTGGAGATATTCCATGTAGCCAGTGCTATAAGTGGGCAGGTAGTCTCAGGTGTCAGTTACCGAGTACCTGGATTTCTTTAATTTAGAAAGGGAGAGTACTAGCAAGGTAGAGTAGTATAGCTTGTCAATAACAAACAGGTACGCTGAGATAGTCATCAGCTGTACTTTTATATTTATGTTTCAAGCACTGGACATACCAAACAGTGCCAGTGCTCAGCCCAGATGTCTCTCACACACAAATGTATAATTTGCATACAAAGCACGTTATAAAAAAAGAGGGCAGGGCATTTCACAAAACATTTTCATCTTGTGGAATTAGGGGCCAGATGTATAATTCTTCACAATAGTGATTACCTAATTGCGATTTTTAGCGAACTGCAATTAAGTAGTCGCTATTGGAATGTATGAAACTCCAGGAGTTTCATACTGCCATTCGCAAGGGCTTGCAAATGAGGTAGGTCGCTATTTGCGAGCCATTGCTATTGGTTACAATCACAGGGATTGTAGCATGCTGGGCTCAGCAGACCACCATGTCTGTGATTGCTTTTCAATAAAGAAATCTTTTTTTTTTTTAAATGCAGCCCGTTTTCCTTAAGAATTCACCTCCCGTGCTGATGGAGTAGTATATCAAGTTTAGGATCTATTACATGCCTCCAGTTCTGGAGTGTTCAATGCGCCGAGGCATATAATACCCCGGAATTTCACCCTGATGGGCAGTTGTCTCACGTAGCATAATATAGAAGTTAAGATCCAGCATTAACAGGGTGTACAACAGTATAACCACAAAAACAGTAACCATAATTGGAATCTATTCCCAATGCTCCCGACTTCTACCTCTCACCCCCGCAACTCCACCCGCTCCACTCGTCCAGGTCCCATAATGTGCGGTCGCATGACCTCCCCCAACTCAACCCGCTGAATCCACCCACTCTCTTGGAGGGGAGGAAGATAAGCACGCTGCTAGAGGCATGGCAACAATCTACTACACACCAGCAGCTTAACTGGTTGCTGTCAGTGTGATTTCAACATTCGCAGCCCCTGTATCTGCCTCGTGCCCCAGCTTGCGCAGCATAGAGAGCATCTCATCCCAGCTAGTAACCAGAGGGTATTTACGCAGTCCCAAGTTGTCTTCCCTCCGCAGTGCCACCCCTTCTGCTTCCGTCCACACTATAAACGACTTTTCCCACATCTCTATCGACGGGGGTTCTGTAGATTGCCATCTTCTGGTAATGAGGTGTTTGGCAAAAGGGCCAGATCCAGGAATCTCGTGAAGGCTTTGTGCCTTTCAGCTCTGGGAAAAAGGCCCAGAATACAGACTTCCCATGTGGACAACAGTGGGCGCGCCGTGCATTCTGACAGATGCGCTGACACATCTCGCCAGTAAGAGTACAATGACGGACAGGACCATAGCATATGTAACACGTCCGCCTCCCCCAGTGTACATCGGGGGCAAGTTGCATCCATGCGATGGAAACACAGATTGATTTTAGGTGGGGGTAAGATAGGCCCTATGGAATATATAGAATTGAATAAGGTGAAATTGAATGTTGCCTGAAATGTAAGTGTGGCTTTTCAATGCCGCATCCCATTCTCTAACTGTACAGGGCCTGGCCAGATCACCGTCCCAGCTGTCCCGCAATGCGGCGCAGGTATGAACTGTGTGTGTCCAGAGTGCATCGGTGAACCAACGTATCAAGTGTCTACCCTGCCACAGAACTTGCATGTATTGTAGAAGTAGGTGCATTGGCGGTTCAACAGAAATGTCCCCCCAATGCTGAGATAGTGTTGCTATGAAGGAGTTGTGCTAAAGAAACTGCCCTGCTGACAGGCCTGTCTCATCAGCTAGTGTAGCAAAGGGGCTTAGAGTGCCCTCATTGTAAAGATATACCAGCGTATGTAGCCCAGCAGCATGCCAAGTTTCCAGCTACGTCTTAGTCATGAATCGCACACCGCGCAGCATGCCCAGCAGAGCCACAGCTGGTGCATAAGGTGTGACCGTGTGTGTGAGGCGTAAGCTCCTGCGATAACAACAATGTGCCACACTCACCAGGTGGATTCTGGAACCCTTGCCCGCGCAATGGGGTGAAATGGATGAGACACCTTGGATAATGTCCAGGGCTGCGTCACTGCAGCTGTGTCTGACAACTGGAGTCCCCAGAGCCACCTGGCCTCCCACTGTAGCTGGGAAGCCAGGTAGTACTGCTCCATGTTCGGCACCACTAGACCATCCGATCCAGTGGCAAATTCAATTTTGTCAGCGCCACTCTACAACAGCCCTTATTCCAAATGAATGCCCTAATTCTGGGCTCCAGCTCCCTAAAAAATTTAGTTGGAATATAAAAGGGCAAATTGGAGAAATAACATAGCAACCATGGGAGGACCACTATTTTCAGAAGAGCTACTCTCCCTATCACTTAGAGCGGTAGCACTTGCAAGAAATTCATTTGAGCAAGGATAGATGTTACCACTTGGTTGAGGTTTCCATCATGCAGATCCTCCTCTGTATGATATATATTAATCTGGTATATCGGGGCTGAAGGGGACTAAGCATGAATTTGGCCAATTAACCCGCAACCCCGACAGCATGGCAAAGCGTTGTAGTACTTCCGCCACTTCATTGGGAACATTGGAAATATTGGATCTGGTATAATGGGGCTGAAGGAGAATAAGCATGACTTTGGCCAATTAACCCGCAACCCTGACAGCATGGCAAAGCATTGTAGTACTTCCGCAACTTTGTTGGGAACAATGGAAATATTTCTAAAATACAGAAGAAGATCATCTGCGTAAAGGGACACAGTATGTCAACTGTGTCTCCTAGAGGGATACCCCAGGACTCCCCCCTTTGGCAGAATTCCAGTCCAAAGGCTCCATCGCAAGTAAGAACAGCAGCAGGGAAAGGGGCAACCCTGCCGGGTTCCTCTGCCCACCCTGACTGGCCAGAAATAGCCACACCAGTCCTGACCCTGAGCTGAGGCTGGGTATATAACAGTTTCACCAACCGTAAGAAGTTGGGGCCGAAGTCAAAATAACGCAGTGCCTCAAACAAGAAAGGCAATTCTAGTGGGTCAAAAGCTTCTTCCAGGTCTAGTACCAGACAGCCCACCCTAGGCCAGTCTTGAGTACCTCATGACCCAAAGCCGCTCTGATTGGGGTGGATCAACTGAGATACTAGGGGCGCCAGCCGCATTGCCAGAATTTTAGCCAGAATTTTATAATCTGTGTTAAGCATTGCGAGTGGTCTGTAGGAACCCAGCTCAGGTGGATTTTTTACAGGTTTGGGAAGAGATATCAGTAGTGCCTCCCACTGTGACACAGTCCAGGTCCCTTTGTATAGCTGCAGCAGGTGGAGTGTGATCACAGAGGAGAATGTTTTATAGAACTCCGACAGGAAGCCGTCAGGGCCTGGGGTTTTGCCAGCAGCTAAAGCATGTATACTATCTTGTATCTCCAGCAGCGTTAACGGCTCATCTAGCTCCACATGTTGCTCCTCTGTCAGGTGGGACAGAGGGAGTGAGGAAAAGAACTCCTCATAATCTGCATGTCCCGATGTTGTCGTTGATTGATTCAGGGCTGTGTAGCGGCGTGTGAGTTCATTGTGTATCTCACCCTGGGGTACAGCATATTGCCTGCCGCAGAGCGCCGCTCCAGAATAGGGGTGTGGTCCTGCTCTAGGCAGATCAACCAAACGAACAGCCTACCCGACCTGTCATCTGCAGCATGCGTGCGAGCCGAGTGGGCTGCATAGTTGAGACAGCGCAACCTCTCCACCAGAGACGCGCATTCTGCCCATTTGGATGCAACTCTACGAGCTCCTAGAGGGTGTTGGATAGTGCTCTATTCGTGCGGCAACAGGGATCTCTCCACCCGAATTAAGTTGCCTATAATGGATCTGCACATGTTCCATTGTGTACCCAGACAGTGCCCTCTTAGAAAGACCTTGAACGCCTCCCAATCGATAAGCCCAGACAATGCAGTGCCGTCATTGTGTTCAAAATATTCAGAGACAGCTGTGCCCAGTGACGCCTCAAAGGGTGCATCTTCCAGCAGCTCAGGTTGCATCCGCCAAGTGAAGACAGCAGGAGGGGATGTGTAACACCCTAGTTGCAAGAATTGGGGTTATGATCAGAGTAAGTGCGGCCTAGGTAATCAGTCTGTAACACCGTGGAGCTCAGGTTAGTTGTACAAAGTATTCTATCAAGTTGCACATTCAACTGATGTGGAACTGAATAAAACAAATAGACTCTGGTTGCAGCATTGCTTTGGCACCATGGGTCCAACATCTGCCAGTGCTGCAGCTACTATCACAGCTACCACGCAGCCACCACCATGGGTGCAGGAGATAATGGTGGGAATTAACAGTCTAGGTCCAGGTCCATAACACTATTAAAATGCCCCCCACAAGCCATGGGAG
Source organism: Pleurodeles waltl (assembly GCF_031143425.1). Lineage (NCBI taxonomy): Eukaryota > Metazoa > Chordata > Amphibia > Caudata > Salamandridae > Pleurodeles > Pleurodeles waltl. Next base: position 375,323,036 of record NC_090448.1, on the reverse strand, counting down.
ACTGCTCCAATGAGAAAGGGTGTCAGAGTGCCTATGGAGAAAAAAGTCCTGGTCTGCGTATGGCGCATAAATGGACCCCGGCAGCAATGTGCGCCCATCTAAGCATCTGCGCACAAACATATAGCGCCCCTCAGTGTCAGCCTCCTACTCTTCTGCCTCAAAAGGGCTACCTTGCCGGATCCACACAAGAGCCCCCGTAGCATATGAAGACAAATTGGTTGCAAACAGCTGCCCTTGCCAGCCCCAATGCAGCCTGGTGATCTCCTGCATAAGCGCTATGCGGATCGAATGTATGAGTAGATGGAATATCTGCGTGCAGACGTGTGTATGCCCCGCACATTCAATGTGAGGATGTTAGTGGGATTCATAGGCGGTCAACGGGGTAATAGTCTTTTAGAGCGCCGTCTTGAGGACACGTGATGTTACATGACTGACAGGTAAGTCGCAGGGAAGAGGTAGATAGCGGGAATCCGTATTCCAGCCAATAACAAACAAAAGTAGCATAAAACTAACAATTTCCACAGAAGTAAAACAGTAGAATACCATCAGGCAGAGGGACAACCAGTGTCTGCCCAAATCGTCTAACTCACCTGGCTGGTGTAACTGGTGTGGGGAAAAGGAAGTACCCACAAACAAAGAAGTGCAGGGGGGGTTTGCTGTACCAAATAAGCCCAATGGCGAATGCCCCTGGTGTGTCTTATACATAGGCAGCAGCTAGGAACGCACCATATTGCAACAAAGCGGTGGAGGGGGGTTTGCTCTACCAAATAAGCCCAACGGCAAATGCCCCTGGTGCGTCTAATACATAGGCAGAAGCTAGGTATGTGCCATAATACGCTTCGCAGCTGCCCAACAGGCCACACACAGACCCAACACCTGTGGCTCAGCCAGAAGGGTGGGGAGCGGCACAGTGCAACAATTTAAATGGAAAGCGAGCCAACCAGCCAATGCAGTCGCATCACAAGCGCTCAGCGCAGTCTGAGCCCACAGCTGTCTTTTGCAACATTGTCATGCGCCAAGGATGAACTGAGAATTTAGCATGCAACATTGCTACAGGTTTAAATTATATCATTCGCCATCTGCGGTGTCACCGCAGGGAGGGCCATGGACCCAGACTCTGAGAGCACTCCAGCAAGGGAGCCATCCTCGCCATCAGAGTCATTGAGTCTTTCTTCTGTGTATGAAGTAGCTTGTGGTTCTCTGATAGCCATCGCAGTCTGCAGTGTGCAGCGTTGCTCCAGCATGATCTGCTCTAGGTCAGGAGCATGACCGGTCTCACAGGGGGTGTTTCACGATGCCTGCGATTCCTGCGTCGATGGGGTTTTGAGTCCCACAACTCCCTCTACTCCGCTGTCATCTCTGGCTGGTTAACCAATCCTGTTGACTCCAACCACTCCCATGCAGCCTCCAGGGTGTCGAAGAAGTGTGCCTTTCCCTGGGCCATAACTTAGCAGGGAAGAGGAGGGAGTATGTCAGATTAAGGGTATGTAGCTTACGCATCACGGATAAGAAGCATCCCCTCTGCCTTTGCACGGCAATAGTGTAGTCCAGGAACATCATAACTTTGGCATTGTTCACTTGCAGTGCCAGGAGCGATGGTGTCAGGAATCCCCAAGGTGCCTCCTGCGTTATCTGTCAGCATCCCCAGGGAGTAGGGTTAAATCATATCTCTGTTCTTGGTTAAACCTTCATGTTTCTAAGTAAACATAATGTGCTGTGTTACACAATTGGTTTTATCAATGCTTGTTTTACCAATGCTTGTTTGCTAATGTGAGCAGGTGTAGACATGTGCTTCTAATTGGGTGTGGTGTAGACATGTGCTTCTAATTGGGTGTGGTGACTCATCCACATGTGGAAACTCAACTGCTTTCCTGATTGTCTATAAATAGCAGAGTGAAGCATGCCTCCCTGCTTGGCTTTGTTTTGCTTCCTGATCTCAGCATCTGACTTGGCAGTCCAGCCCCTGGTGTCATCCTCGTATTCAGGACTTTTGAGGCAATTCTTTTCTTCATTCCTGTACCAGCTGACACCAGGCATTCCTCCAGCTCTCTGGAAAAGACTGCAGCTAAGTGACTCGTATTCTCCAAGAAGTTTGTTCTTTGAGCTGCGCTTTCCTAGAACAGCTGGTGTATTTCAGACCTTGTATTTTCGCAGAGTGCTTATCTTGAAGAGACAAATGCATTTCTGAACATTCTACATTATTATTGTTATTACTTGCCTAAATGTGCTTCAGGTAATCTGCTTGAGCTCAAGCACTACAAAAAGTGACAGTGCAATTTGAAAAGGGCTTTCACGTGACTTTTCTTTCTCTAATAGCATAACTCTTGGATTTAAATTGTGCCATTCATGCTTGTGTTTCAGGTTTGAGGAATTTGCTTTTTAAAGGGTTTTTCACACACACACAGTAAAACCAAACCAAACTGTGCCACCCTAACTGTTTAAACCCAGAGTGGACATTTTGTATTTCTTGGATTGTTTTTGTTCCTTTTAGTTTAACCCTATGCATGCAGGAAAGTTATGTGTGATATCCCTTGTTTGTCTTTCTTGTGCATGATAAGCGCAACCCCAGTTCTAATTGTAGTGTGCAACAGTGAATCTCTGTGAAGTCAGCCCTAGTGTCGCAGTACTTATTGTTATGGTACTCAGTTTGGGTTTTTGGTAATGCAGTTTTAGTAATTGTGCCAACAGGTATTATTATCCAAGAAAAGTGCTGGAGCATCCCGGTGTTCTTCTACCGCTCTCATGCCCGTATCAGAAAGAGAGGATCAGTTTCAAGGAAGTTGAGTGCACTAACTCTACTATCACTCTTTCAACAACTACCTGCCCCCCGAAGATACAGGGTGCCTGGCTGGACTGACAAGACGTGGCAATGTTTTGTCTCTTTCTCTTCCACTCCCCCTGTTCCAGGAGGTCTGGGGGCATACCATCGCCCCTGCAGACATCCTGTTTTTCAAGTGAGTGGCACCGTCTCGACATATGGCACCACACATAGGATGACGTCTCTGTCTGCAAAATGTCGAAACAAGAAGGAGCGTGGACTTGAACCTGGCAGCTGGGCCCTCGTCGGGACACAATAAGCATGCTCAACAGAGAAGAATTGTGTAAGTGACCCCTCTAGGACCAGTTCTCAGATCCATCTCTCTACATATGTAACTGCATCTGAGCCCTCTGCTCCCTCTGGCAGACCCACAACACGATTCCTCCTGGTGCGTCCTTCTGCATCTTCCGCTTGACGCCCCAGCACTGTGATCCTGTAAAGTACTGCCTACATTGAGGTCTCCAATTGACTAGTCTTGGGAGCAAGGTCATTCAATTTACCCTCCAGCTAGCAAGTCTTGTCTGCCAGCTTGCAGTGGTTCGCATGGAGCAGTGTGAGGTTGCTAGTCACCTTGTCAATCTTGCTCTCCAGCGAAGTTCGTGTTTGGTCCACGGATGTGCCAATAAGCTCCACTGCCGCCAGTATCACGTCCAGTTAATGGCTATTTGAGGCCAAGGCTTCAGGCCTCAGTGCCTGCAGGTTTCTCCCCATCCCGGAGCGGAGATGGCCCATTTAGTCAGCTGTGGAGCCTTGGCAGCCCAGGCTCACAGGGCCAAACGTTCCCAGTTGCGGTGCATTAGCCTTCAGTTTACTGTATTCCGGGGGCCAGGAACATGGGCCCGCTAGCTTGCATAAAGTGGAAACCAGGTAAGCGCAGCAGCATGAGCAGCCCCCTCCCTGCCAGAGGCTACAGCCGCAGGCCAGTGCATCAAGCCTCCATGCTGCCCGGCTCAAATAAAACCATCAGTACAATGCAGCGTCTATCGTCTCAACTCCGGTCTCCCCTTCAAAGGCCTTCTTCATGATCACACTCAGCTCAACCTTTGTGGTCTGGTTGACTGTCCCTTCAATTCATGAGGCCCTGGAGCGATGGCGTGACATGGGTTCAGGGCCCCCTGTTTGCACCCAGCTTCCACTTCTGGGGGCCCAACTAAGCGGGGGGAAGGTGTGGGCAATGGTCCCACTCTAGTCTCACAGGGTATGACCCAAACACACTGAGTCCATCGGTACTAGGCCCAGCACCAAATAGGCCCAGCCGCTGGAGACCACCTCACTCTGTGGGCCCAGGTGGAGAGGCACAGGGTTCGCCTGAGGACCAGGGAGAAGTTGTGAGCCCCAGCTAGGCCTCTGGACACGGGCCTACTCTGGGTTACCTGTGATGCGTTGCTGTCCCCACCACGGGCCCACTCACCGTCGCTCGTCTGTCCCCCACTTGCCACAGTCTTCTCCACTCCGAGGGGGGCCAGCAGAGGCTGAATTATCCGTGCACAGACCGCCTAGGGCCTAGTCACACAGGCTCCAGCGACACCGGCGTCACTCCCAGTGTCAGCATCCAGCTCCCGCTCCTCTCGGCTGGCGTTTTCGGGCCCCCAAGGCTCCACCTACCTGCCCGCTGTGTTGCCACGACCGGCCTCTTATCTAATAGTGGATAAAAGATGGATTATCGGGGCTTCGACACGGAGCCTCACTAATCAGCGTCCACCAGCTTCGCTATTCAAGCCACGCCCACTGTTTGCCCTACATGATAATCCATTCCTGTCTATGCTGGAGGGAATGCAGGATTCCCTTTGATGGGAGTGAGTGGAGAGATAGGGAAGGACAAGCCCTTTGTCACCATCATCTTATCCCATGCAGTCATGGTTGCTCTGGTGACAGAGAGAAGATGTATACCTCTTTTAGGAAGCCAGGGGACCTTCCAAATATGGATCCCTGTTAAATCTTGATGGATGATGCACAAATGTTTTTCAGTAAGGGGCCTGGTCCATTCAACCACGTATCTAAGTTGGGTGGCTAAATAGTAGTGCGTAAGTTCTGGAACTCCAAGGCCATCAGCGATAGATGGGTATGCTAATTTTTTGGCCATGCAGGTTTTCTTGCCATCTCAGATATATGATTCTATGGTGTGCTAGAGTTTGGTTAGCACATAGGGGGTGGGATTAAAGTGCGTTTCTGCATTACATACAGAATTTTAGGCAACAGTGTAATTTTCACTGTGGTAAGTCTGCCCATCTATGACTGGCCTCCCTTCTTCTAGCTCTGGAACTCTTTGCATACTGTGTTTAGAAAGACGGGGCAGTTGCACTCCATTGTCTCTTTGAGGGAGGAGCACAATGTATGGCCCAGATATAACACCCCTTATGTGCCAATGGAAAGGGAAAGCACTGTTCCCGATGGAGCAGGTAAGTCCACGGTATGGTTAAATTGAAGACTTGAGGTTTTTGGATATTTACTTTGAAGCCAAAGGCACTACCAAATGTCTTGAGCTCTTCACTAAGGTGTGGAAGTGAAATACGGGCCAAGGTCAGTGAGATCATTACATCATCGGCATACAGGGCCATTTTACAGTGCTGCTTACCAAAGAGGGTACTTTTAATCAGTTTTAATCAGCGCGTTTGCCCTTATCTGATCTGCAAGTGGTTCCATGTATAACACAGAAAGGATAGGGGCAGACCTACCTGGTTCCGCTGGCGATTGGGAACAGGCGGGAAAAGGATCATTGATTTGCACTTGGGCACTTGAGCTGGCATAGTCACTCCCTTCTCATGGCAAGAATTGCTGTCTAAATCCTGCCCTCTCCATCTCCGTCGAAGAAACGGTCAGTGCACCCAATCAAATTTCGTTTCTGCACTGATGAACATAAGGAATGTCGGGTGTGCAACCAGGCTGTCTTATCTAAGAGGTGGAGGAGGCACTTGGTGTTATCACAGCAACTTCTTTTGAGGATGAAACATTTTTGATCTAGCTCAATTATTCCCTATATGTAGGCGCTCAAACAAGCTGCCAGGATACCTGCGAAGAGCTTAGCATTGAGGTTGACAAGAGAAATGGGTCAATAGGAGGCACACTTCACAGGACCTGTCCCTGGTGCTGGTATAACTGTAATAACCACCTCTCTCATGGAGGAAGGGAATGTGCCAGAGTACATGTCAGGTAAATATAGGGGGAAGTTGAGGCCAAAAGAGTTTGTAAAACCCTGAAGGGAAGCCTTCGGATCCTGGGGCCCTGCAGAGCTGGAGCTTGGATTTTGTGGCAGAACTTGTATGCTTCGAGGGTGAGAGTGTGATTTCCAGGTAAGCATGCAACCTGTGATAGAGACAGAAACCCCAGGCATTCCCCGGGAGCTCTCTCCTCAGCCTTGTATAGGATAGCGTAAAAGTGCTCAAAAGCACGAGCAATTTTACTAATTCGGGGGGCTTTGCTGCCATCTGCCTGACAAATTTCAGAAATCTGATTGTTTTGTGTTTGGGCTCTTAAATTGTTTGTGCAGTAAATGCCATGTCTTATTACCCACTACATACTCTTGGTTCAGAGAAAGGTAAATTCTGCCCAGTCCAGTGCTTTAAACTGTCTCCTCGCAAGATTCAGTTTCCTGCAAACCCTATCTGCGACCGTTCGTTTGTGAGCTTCTTTTAAGTCTCTCACCTGTGTTTCTAGGTCTTTCCATTTCTCTTCCTGCTCTCTATTGAGTTTATTGGATCCCGCAAGGAAGGCCCCCTTAATGACAGCTTTCAGTGTTCCGCAGACGAGTTAGATAGACATGTCCCGTGTGTCATTATATTTAGGAAAGTGCTGAATAGTGTCCTGTATCACTTTAGTGGAGTCATATGTGAGCAGTTTGTCATTAAGTTGCCATGGGCAACTCTGAGCCCCACCATCAGGTATATTGTATTGTAATAGTATTTATATAGCGCTTACTACCCTATGAGGCGTCAAAGCACTTTTTGGCTAGTAGAATGCTACTCCGGAACCCAAGAAAAATTAGTGGTGGATTATTATAGGGAAATTAGTTCAGTTTTAGTATTTTTAAGAGTTAATTTGAGCAGATAATATGTGAGTTTATTAGTTGGATTGACTAGAGTAATGGAGGAATAGAGGAGGGAAGAATCCAGAAGTGTTAATTAGGAGTTTATAGCAATAGGATGACGTTTGGGATAAGTAAAGGAAAGATGGAGGGGGGAAGAGTCTGTGGAAAGGGTTCTGGAGATTACAGTAGCAGGAGGGGTTTTGGATGAGTCAAGGTGAGATAAATGAGGGAGAATTTATTAGGGTTGTTTGGGAGATCATGGTAGTAAAGTGAGGTTTGGGTGAGCTAGATGTGGAAGAGAAGGGAACAGCTTAGACAGGGTTATTTTGGAGATGAAAGTAGTAGAATGGGTTTGAGATGAGTCAGAGTGGGAATGGAGGATAGATTGATAGAGACATGACATATGGCAATGGGTAGAGACACAGTAAAGCTTACAAGAGAGTACATTTATATTATGTTTATTTATTTATAATTTTATTCATATATATGTATATACATATATATATGCATACACATATATATATATACTTTGTTAATCATTATTTATTTTTCTTTAATTTATTTATTCATTATTATTATTTTTGTTTTTACTTTCATTTATTTATTTATACTTTGAGTTTTATTTATAAAAAAAATTTTATACACACACATATATATATAAATATATAAATATTCACATACATATTTAATCGTGAGTAAATATACATTTGTTAAACAGGTTTAAAGAGTATGTGTGTCATTTATTGTTATGCCATAGTAGCGATACATATGTCCTAAAGAACTATACATATCTAGAATATACACATATTCAGATTAAAAATATTTATCAACACAGGCATACGCAGTCCATTGCTGTTTGAATATGGTGGTTATGAAGGAATGAGCCAACTCTTGAGTAGTCTTCTGAAGACAAGATAGTTATCCGTGGATCTTATATTTGGGGGTAATGAATTCCATAGTTTGGCTGCTTGAACAGAGAAGGATGTACCACCTATGGTCTTTGTCTTGTATGGTGGTGTTCTAAGGCGGGATGCCAATGTTGAGCGGAGGTTTCTTTGTTGAATGTATTTGGTTATTTTGTTTCTGATAAAAAGATTAGAGTAATCAGTGAGTGATTGGAAAATGCCACCCACTCAATGTCGGTCCGTCATAGGGCCACAAAAATATGCAGGGAGACTAGGAAGTAATCAATTCATGTGTAAGTCTAGTGTGAAGCTTAGAGGAAGGAGTACCCTCTCGAGGTGAGATGCCTAGTGCGCCAGACATCTGCTAGGCCCATGTCAGCAAACCATTGCAGTTCAGTTCCTGTGACAGCTAACTACTGACCAATTCTCTGTGTTGATCTGTGGAGGAAATTGTTGCGGACTAGATTAAAGTAACCCCCCAATACCACATCAGAGTTGGGAGTGACTGCAACAAGGCCTATGGCCTTACATGTAAACTGTTCTTGGTGGTCAATGAGGGTTTTCAGTGTGGCAAGGGTGAAAGTATAGCTGTTCCCAGTAAAATAAGCAGAGAGAAGCTTCCCTGAGATCTCTGCTTGCCTGTGAGTAATGTGGCCTTGAAAGTGGCTAGCTAGGAGTACTGCCAATCTGTCTTATTGCTGGGCTGTAAGAAACGTATTGCTTATCAAACCAGCAGTAGCTGAAGCATCTCCAGTCCTTTTTGATGAGATGTGTCTCCTAAAAGCGAGCAATATCACACTGGGAGTCCTTGAGGAAGGCTAGGAGAGCCAGTCATTCAGTGGGAGAGTTAAGGCCCCTAACATTGAAGCTTATTTTCTAGACCATCTGCAGATAACAAAGGCAGTATGAGCCTATTAACCCCAGAAATAGGCCCCTTGTTTTGTTTATAGTGCTGCCGTGACCACACCGAGCCAGCAAAGGTAACAGTGAGGGGATCCTCCTGGTAAGAGGGCATAGCGAACTTGGTAGAGCAACTAAACACACAACCACTCCCTCCATGGGAGTTCCAGTAGCTCGAGGATATGAGCTGTGGCAGCAGCTGTTTTGAAGTTTGTAGATGCTTTGCATTCTTGTGTGGAATAGGCACTGTCATAGACTGGAGTTCAGTGGGCAAGAATCAGTCCGATGTGGAGTCTCGGGCAGTGTTCCAGTCCCAGCTGCTGGATGAGTGAGCTGCATTCTTTCATCCAATGTGGGTTTAGGGGTGGCCCTCAGTATGCGGCACCTCTGTCTACTGTTAAAAGTTGAATGCTTCGATGGGGATGGTTGTAGTTCGGCTGGGAGATGGTGTCCCAGAGATGTCTTCAAACCAAGGACCTTGTTGGCCTCCTCCGTCATGCAGACCACATGCATTTCACTGTTCAACACGAAGATCTGCTGGAAGGGGTGACTCCATTTATATTTTATTGCACGCTCCCAGAGGAAAGTGGTATTCAGTCTGAAGAGGCAGCAGCACTGCCAAATATTGGGAGACAAGTCCTGGTAGAGCCACACTTTGATCCCCTCAAACAGCATGGGCCCTTGGTCCCTGGCTGCTGCTATTATAGCTTCTTTCACCCTGTAGTTATGGGCACAGGTTAAAATGACCAAGTGCAGCAGAGGGCATTCGGCCCTGTGTGTGCGATTGAGCATAATCCGTTTTTCTAGCCAGCTATGGAAGCACTTGGCAGAGTAAGTGGATGACACAGCTGTTAAGTCTCCTACATCAGCTTGCAATGGGGCCCCTTTAATGTGAATGTTATTTTTTTTTTTTTTCTCAAGATCTTCTACATATAACTGCAGGTCTAACTATGGTTGCATAATTCTAAACATTCTCCTCTGTGGTCCTCAATTTCTTCCTCCCAGGCATCTCCACCCATTTCCAGCATTGCCACCATGTGTCCTAATTCCAACACCTCATTATTACCCTCCTTAATATCTGATGCCACATCATTCTGGAGTGCTGAATTGTCCTCACAGAGGTTATCAAAGAGGGCCTCCATGAATGGTCTAGTAACCGGAGCCAAGAGGTCTTCTGCACCAGCCCCCACCTCTAGCGTGGTCAGGCATTCCGTGTTCATTGCTTCTGTGAGTAGTCTGTGTTTTTTTTCGTCACCATTGCCTTGGAGTGCAATTGCTTCTGCGTCGAGTCCTTCTTTGCTCTGTGTGCCGCCATACTGCTTCAGAGGGAACGGGCCGCATCCTTGTCGCCATACGCGAGGAGGGCCAAACCGCCAGGGCATCAAAGGCTGATCAGAAGCCACAGGCAGGAAAATCTGGTCCTGGTCCCTCTACAACAGTCCCTCTCACACACTTCAGAACTCAGATGGAGCGGCCGTGGATATCAGCAACACAGGCCCACAGGTGTGTGTGT